>NC_067483.1:45462777-45762777 GCF_947179515.1 Apodemus sylvaticus
ATCACTTGAAGGGAAAATTTTTGTGGTTCTTATATTTTACATATTTCTCCTTTGCCTGGTAATTGGCAAATTTTCTCCACTTTGCAGCTGTCTCTACACTGTGGCAATTGTTTCTGTGGTTGTATAGAAGGAATTCCATCCCATGTGATTTCATGACTTATGCTATTGGAGTCCTTTTTAAAAATATATCTTTTTTATGGCTCCAGCTGCATATGTAGCAGAGGATGGCATTGTCTGGCATCAGTGGGAAGAGAAGCCCTTGGTCCTGTGAAGGCTCAATGCCCCACTGTGGGGGAAGGTCAGGTGAGGTGAGAGTAGATGGGTGGGAAGGGGGGCATCCTCATAGAAGCCGGGGAGGGGGCATGGGCGGGGGGGGGGGGATCCAGAGGGGAAACCAGGAAAGGGGATAACATTTAAAATGTAACCACATAAAATATCCATAAAAGAATGCACATAATTTTTATTTTATTTTATATGTTCAGGTGTTTTGGCTGTGTGTATCTATGTCTGTGAACCACATGTGTACCTGGTGACATCAGGGTCAGGAGGCAGCATTGGATACCCTGGAGCTAGAGTTAAAGACAATTGTGAACCACCATGTAGGCACTGGGAATTGAACTCAGATCTTCTAGAAGAAGAGCCAGTGCTCTAAACCACTGAGCCAGCTCTCTAGCCTATGAGTCTTTTTTTTCTTTTTTGAAAAGCTCTTGCTTATGCCTGCACATTGAAGTGTTTAGCCTGTATTTTTCTCTATCAGTTTCAAAGTTTCAGATATTACATTATGAACTTTGATACATTTTGAACTGATTTTGTCCAAGATGAAAGCTATGGATCCAGTTTTATCCTTAAGTACATACACAGTTCCCCATCACCATTCCTTGAAAAGGCTGCTTTGCAACGTATGTTTCTGGTACCTTTATCACTGCAACTGTGTGTGGCTTTTCTATATTACAATCAGTTGATTGACAGGTCAATGTTTGTTCAAGTACCATGCTGGTTTTGATGGTATGGCTCTAGACTGTAGTTTGAGACCAGGTATTGTGATACCTCCAATATTAGTACTTCTACTTATGTTACTTTAGGTATCTGAGGTCTTGTGTGTTTCCATATGAATTTTAGGATTACTCTATCTATCTTGAGAAGAATGAAATTAAAATCTTGGTGAGGACTGTACCAAATTTGTAGCTTGCTTTTGATAATATAGTCATTATTACAATGTTAATTCTGCCAACATAACATAGTTCCCTGGCTATCTTGGAACTCGCTACGTAGACCCCACTCGGTTTGGCCTCACCGAGAGTCACCTGCCTCTACTTACTAGTGCTGGGATTAAGAGTGTGCACCATTACATCTGGCTCAATTCTGCTAATTCTTGAGTATGGAGGTCTTTTCATCTTTGAATGTCCTGTGTGTGTGTGTGTGTGTGTGTGTGTATGTGTGTGTGTGTGTGTGCATCTTGTCTGTGTATGTTTAATTTTTTGATAGATTTCATAGATATATACAATGTGTTTTCATTTTGTTCCCAATACTATCTCTCATCCACCGGTTTCTCCCAATGAAACTCCTTTTACCCCCCTGCAATTGCCCTCTTACTTTGATGTATGTTTAAGTTTTAATTAACTTAATTAATTAATTCAGAGACAGGGTCTTACTATGCTTCCATGACTGGCCTGGTGATGTTTTTTAAAGTTTGACACACTATATTTAAATAAGGTCACTTTATGAGAATGAGTTATTTCCTCATACGTGGGCAATTTAATAGTGGCTACATTGCTGAGAAAAATGACAGTCCCTCTCTTGCTTTATGCTTTACAAAATAATTGGTCATACATCAAATTTAACTATCAAATTCCATGTCTCCCTCCTTTGAAGTTTGTTGCTCCCCAACATTGCTCAGTTTGTTATCTCTTCGGGTCTGTACTGTGACAAATGCTTCCCAAATAAAATTTACTGCTTCTATTCTCTAATTCATACTTAACAGTGTTGTCAAAGTAGCAATATCTACGTGGATGTGCTCTCATACTTTATATGGTTTTTTTTTTTAAGGTTTTTCTCTTATTTTTGAATAGGTTGTCAGTATGTCAGCGCAGTGTTGCTTGGGATTCATGGCAATCTTCTGTTCTGGTCTCTGAGGCATCAAGATTATATGTTAAAGATACCACTCTTGACTTAATTCACAAACCATTTTCATTATCATTTTCTGTTTTAAAAATCCTCAGTGTTGCTACTTTCCATATAGGGTAAAATGCCAACTCATTTATCTAGGTATTTGAGACGCTCCCACACTTTGACCCCTACAGAACCTTTCCCATCTTTTGCCCTATTACTTTCGAGCCCTGCTGTAATCAGGCTAGTCTCCCCAGTTTCCTCTAAATTATCTGTGCTGCAGACAGGCTCTTCTCTCTCCCAAACAGTGACTCCATTCCTGCTCCCCAAATTGTATTTCACTGTCCTTACTTCCTCCATGTGTCCCTGAGATTGCCAAGTCTTAAGTCAATTTTGGAAAGGCCACATTTCTGGCTCTTGATAGATTTATGAAAACATATGGCCAATGGCCATGAGAGGTAAATCTATCTGGAGCCCAGTAGGAAAGAGACTTTTATTCCTATATAGGAATTTCTGTCTAGAATATAGTGCTACAAATATCCCTTAAAACACCATTCATAGGCTATCTCAGTAGATAAATAACACTTTTTGTTTATAATACAAAGACCTACCAGCCAAAAGCAGGGGAAATCTGGGTACCTACACCTAAAAATGGAACCAAATGTCAGTCTATATTGGTTTCTGGCACTACGGGGATCCTGGAAAAACCTGATCATCTTGATGATCACGGTAGATTTCTGCAGCTGAGTGGAGCCAGGATAGAGAGCCTGGCCCTCGCCAGATAATAGTTTGGACCAACATCCTTTGTGAAGTTGAGTCATTCAGAGAGCACCACCCTTAATTGGAGCAGGGCCACTTAACTTTGTCACAGCCCAACCTTACTAAGAGGGAGAATTACAAAGTAAATCTTTTCCTCAGCAATGGGAAGAGCAGAAATTTGCCTTTGCTTACAAATTTGCTTACAAATTGCTTAGAAATCATACATTTTTTTAAGTGGTGGTGGTGCACACCTTTAGTCCTAGCATTTGGGAGGCAGAGGCAGAGGTAGGAGGATCTCTGAGTTCAAGGCCAGGCTGGTCTACAGAGTGAGTTCTAGGAAATTCAGGGCTACCCAGAGAAACTCTTGTCTCAAAGGAAAACAAAACAAAACCAAGTATACAAACAAACAAACAAACAAACCCCCCCAAAAACAAAAGAAAAAAATCATATATTTTCATGAGCATCCAAATTAGAATAACAAGACCTTGTGATAGACTGGTGGAAACACTCTTGCTTGAGAGAACTGAAAATAAGTATGTTCTTTCTAGAGAATATATAAACTTTGTTTTTTGACCCATAAAATTGATATAATAACAGTCTTGCTAAAAAACGAACAGCACACAACGAATCCAAACCTCATTGACCACAAACAAACAACACCTAACACAGATAGCAAAATAGCAACTAATCTCCAATAATGGAAATACTGGATAGACAATATGATGGAGAGCTGTTTTTAGACTCATTTGTCATGGAAATATCTTCAGATGTTCAAGTTCATCATATAGATAGCTGTGCAGAGTCTACCTACACATATCACATGTGTCTGTGTATTTTGTCATCTCTATACAATGTACATACCATGTGAATCCGTGTTATACTCTATTGTTTGGGGAAGGCAAGAAAACATTTCTGTAAACATTTGTAATAAATGCATCTTGGAAATACTTTTGTGCATGTATCTGTGGCTATACATACATGTGTATGAAGACCAGTGGTCAACCTTACATGTTCCTCACCTGTAATTCTTGAGACAGGGTTTCTCAGTGACTGGGAAGTCACTGATTAAGCTGGATAACCAGGATGTCTGGGGATCTGCCTGTCTCTGCTTTCTTGGTGCTATACTTAGGAGCACATGACACCATGCCCTGGCTCTACCTGACTTTTCAGAGTGGAAATTAGGTTCTCATTCTTGCAAGCATTTTCCTGACTGAGCCATCTTTCCAGTCACAACAAATATTTTGATCAGTGGTTGAATCTTTGAAATCCATGGAAATGAGGGGCCATCTGTACTGCTTATTCCAAGTTTTAACTAAAGTCACTTCTGTTTGCACATGTAAATGATCTTACAAGGTTTTTGCCAGTGTTCTTGTTTTAAAGATTTATTTATTTATTTTATGTATATGAGTACACTGTAGCTGTACAGATGGTTGTGAGCCATCATGTGGTTGCAGGAAATTGAACTCAGGACCTCTGATCACTCCAGCCCCTCTTGCTCTAGTCTGAAGATTTATTTATTGTTATATCTGAGTATACATTAGCTGACTTCAGACACACCAGAAGAAGGCATCAGATCTCATTAGAGATAGTTGTGAGCCACCATGTGGTTGCTGGAATTTGAACTCAGGACCTTTAGAAGAGCAGTCAGTGCTCTTGACCACTGAACAATCTCTCCAGTCCCATCAGTGTTCTTTAAATACTTAATTTATTCTTTGACAATCTCATACACAAGTACAACACATTTTCCCACGCTCATCTCTTCACTATCTCTGATCCTCCTCCCTCCCATTTCACCATTCCCCCATTCTACTTTCATTTCTCCTTGTTTTGTTTTTGCAAGGGCATGGGTTTAAAACTATCTACTGCAGTATGAGAAACTCATAATGCCTACATTATTGACTATAAGACAGCCATCGGATTCTCTGAGCCAGGTAGAGCCCATAAGCTCTTCCCCTGACAGTGACTAAATGGGCTGAGGCTTACAGGCCCCATACAGGCAAACATAGCTGTTATTAGCTCATGAATGTCATGGTGATGCTATGCACATATGACCATGACAGCATTTTATAGTCCCCCTTCTTACGATTGGCTCAATATAATTTTCCAGTCCCATGCATTATCACTGAAAATTTTATAATGTAACATTTCTTTATAGCTGAATAGAATTCAACTGTACACATGTCTCACATTTTTATAACCCACTCTTCTATTGATGGGCATCTATGCTGATTTCACTTCCTCACTAGTGTGAATAAAACAGATGCTCTTTAAGCTTTGTCATTGCACACTACAAGTAATTTTATTCATTTTAATGTTTTACAATTTTTTTAATGATGAATTTGCAATGTATTTATTTCTGTAGTACTTCTTTTAGTCATCAAGTATCCTTCTGACTAAAACCAACACCTAGATGTTTAGTCTGGTTTAGGTATGTGAGTTATATTTTTTATTAACCTCAATCTTGTTTTATTAACCTCAATCTTGTTTTATTAACCTCAATCTTGTTCCCCTAAGGAAAAGTAAGAATTATCTTAGTCACATATAGACCTATGTAAATGTATGTCACTTTCATTTCCTCACATGAAGGGATGGGATGAGCACCATACACTTGTATACTGGCTGGTTTGGGGTCAACTTGACACAGGCTGGAGTTATCACTGAGAAAGAATCTTCAGGTGGGGAAATGCCTCCATGAGATCCAACTGTGGGACATTTTCTCAATTAGTGATCAAGGGTGGGAGGGCCCCTTGTGGGTGGTGCCATCCCTGGGCTGGTAGTCCTAGGTTCTATAAGAAAGCAAGCTGAGCAAGTCAGGGAGAGCAAGCCAGTAAGGAACATCCCTCCAAGGCCTCTGCATCAGCTCCTGCTCCCCAGCCTGCTTGAGTTCCAGTCCTGACTTCCTTTGGTGATGAAAAGCAATGTGGAAATGTAAGCTGAATAAACCCTTTCCTCTCCAACTGGCTTCTTGGTCATGATGTTTGTGTAGGTATAGAAATCCTGACTAAGACAACATGTAAAAATTTTTTCTATTTGTAGAGTTTCATGTGTTCCCTGAACAGGTCTTGTACTTAGGTCTCTAAAAGCTCTCATAAACTATGTTCAAAAGTGGTTGAAATATTCGCACTTGTTACTTAAAAAAATAAAATTATCAAAAAATTAAATGAGTGAAAGTCTTCTTGCCTCCATGTATTCTATACATATTTGAAACAAGAATTCTCCCTGATTATTTACTAGGAGACTACATAAGAAAAATCTCCACGGATGGAGTAAAAAGGATTGATAAACCCAATGAATGTAGAGAACAAGAGTCTCCCAGGTGGCATATACCCAGAGGATTCCCCAGCATGCAATAAGGACACATGGTCCACTATGTTCATAGCAGCCTTATTTATAATAGCCAGAAGCTGGAAAGAACCCAGATGTCCCTCAGTGGAGGAATGCATACAGAAAATGTGGTATATTTACACAATGAAGTACTACTAGCAATTAAAAACAATGAATTCATGAAATTCTTAGGCAAATGGTTAGAACTTGAAAATATCATCCTAAGTGAGGTAACTCATTCACAAAAGAACACACATGGAATGCAGTCACTGATAAGTGGATATTAGCCCAGAAGCTCTGAATATCCAAGACACAACTCACATATCAAATAATTCCCAAGAAGGAAAGAAGGAGAGGGCCCTGGTCCTGGAAGGGCTTGATGCAGCAAAGTATGGGATTGCCAGGACAAAGAAGTGGGAGGGGGTTGATTGGGGAATGGGCAGAGGGAAGAGGGCTTATGCCCTCCCCCTGTTCCCCAATCCACCCCTTCCCACTTCCCTGTTCTGGTGTTCCCCTACACTGCTGTACTGAGCCTTTCCAGAATGAGGGACCACTTCTTCCTTCTTGGGCATCCTTTGATATGTGGATTTTGTCTTCGGTATTCCAAGTTTCTAGGAATTATATTGGATATTAGCCCTCTGTCGGATGTAGGGTTGGTGAAGATCTTTTCCCAATTTGTTGGTTGCCGTTTTGTCCTTTTGACAGTGTCCTTTGCTTTACAGAAACTTTGTAATTTTATGAGGTCCCATTTGTCAATTCTTGATCTTAGAGCATAAGCTATTGGTGTTCTGTTCAGGAACTTTCCCCCTGTGCCCATGTCCTCAAGGGTTTTCCCCAGTTTCTTTTCTATTAGTTTCAGTATGTCTGGTTTTACCTGCAGGTCCTTGATCCACTTGGAGTTGAGCTTAGTACAAGGAGATAAGAATGGATCAATTCGAATTCTTCTGCATGCTGACCTCCAATTAAACCAGCATCATTTGTTGAAAAGGCTATCTTTTTTCCACTGAATATTTTCAGCTCCTTTGTCGAAGATCAAGTGACCATAGGTGCGTGGATTCATTTCTGGATCTTCAATTCTATTCCATTGGTCCACTTGCCTGTCACTGTGCCAATACCATGCAGTTTTTAACACTATTGCTCTGTAGTATTGCTTGAAGTCAGGGATACTGATTCCCCCAGAATTTCTTTTGTTGTTGAGAATAGTTTTAGCTATCCTGGGTTTCTTGTTATTCCAGGTGAATTTGAGAATTGCTTTTTCTAACTCTGTGAAGAACTGAGTTGGGATTTTGATGGGGATTGCATTGAATCTGTAGATCACTTTTGGCAAGATGGCCATTTTAACTATATTAATCCTGCCAATCCACGAGCATGGCAGATTTTTCCATTTTCTGAGGTCTTCTTCAATTTCCTTCTTCAGAGACCTGAAGTTCATACAGATCTTTCACTTGTTTGGTTAGAGTCACACCGAGATACTTTATATTGTTTGTGGCTATTGTGAAGGGGGTCATTTGAGTGGAATTCTTAAGAAACAGGCCAAACCTTATCTGGAACTTAAAGGCAGTCTGCTATTCTTCACACCAAGCCATCTTCCTCCTTTCTGTCTTTCTATACATGTTAGACCTGTGTGTGTGTGTGTGTGTGTGTGTGTGTGTGTGTGTGTATGTGTTTTCAGATTTTAGCTTCATACATAATAAGAAAATGCTGCATCATGGAGCTGTTCTCATTCCCGTTATCTTGCATGTCTGAAATGATCCAACCTAACGTGAGTACTACACAGGAAACAGGTTACAAGGGGGAGATTTTGTTTTGCGTCGAGACAGCTTCTCAATACCTAACCCCGGTTGGCCTGGAACTCATTCATTATACGTCACAGGCTGTCCTTGAATTTGATGCAGTCCTCCTTCTGCCTCCTGAGTGCTGGGATTACGTGTATGTTCCACTGTGCACTACTCAGCATGGAGATCTGTAATTAGCCAACTCACTATCGATATACACAGAGAATGTCATTATAGTTGTGGGTTGGTGAGACACAGGAGGGCCAAGGCGGTGGACTAATTTATAAATGTTTCATCAGCAGTGGCCTAGGAAGACATCTAAGTGTAAGAGAATGCCTTTCTTAAGTGGGGACTCAGTATTGGACATGTGAGGGAGAAACCTACAGACAGTAGATTTAGCCGTTGTCGGATTGCAGACAATGAGAAGTGAAGGGCAATCAACAGCCATCTAACGGCTGCAAGCATGAGCCAGAAGGATTTCAGAGTGGCTTACAGACACACAGTAGGCTGACAGACATACACGAGCAAGAGTTTGCCAGTCTAATAGGTTGTGTCTCCAGGCAGTTCTGCTTCTAAATCAGTCTGGGTTAAAAGATCTGCCTTAAAATGTGGAGCTGGAAAATATGGCTGAGTCCTTCATACCCTACAGAGTGCCATGAAACCCCAAAACTTGCAAAGGTGCCCCACCTTTGCTTGACAGCAGATCATGTGCTGGGCACTTTAGAAAAACCCTTCCTATAAGGCAACCACACACAAGTCCTTTCCTGGATGATTATATCTCAGTGAAATCCTGAGAATAACCTGATAGAACAGCAAATACTACTCTACATTGGAGATCTCCATTGAGTCCCTCTTCTCGGGGGAACCCTTGAGAAGGGGAGGGGAAGGACTGTAGGAGGCAGAGGAGATGGAGGACGCCAGAGAAACATGGCCCACTGAGTCAACTAAGCAGGGCTCATTTGGGCTCACAGACACTGAAGAGGAAATCATGGGGCCCGCATGCATCTGCACCAGGTACTCTGAATATATATTACAGCTGTTAGCTTGGTGGCCTTGCAAGACTCCTAACAGTGGGAGTGGTTGTACATCTGACTGTTTTGCCCGTTCTAAGGACTCTTTTCCTCTAATGGATTGCCTTGCCCAACCTCAGTATGGGGGCTTTGGAGTTGTCTTATTCTATCTTGTTTTGTCCTGTTTGACTGTCATTTCTTGGAGGCCAGATCTTTTCTAAAGAGGAAAAAGAGGGAGAATGGATCTAGGGGTGAGAGGAGGTGGCAGAGAGCTAAGAGAAGTAGAGGGAAAGCATTGTAGGAGAGAAAAATCTATTTTTAAAGACAGACAGACAGACAGACAGACAGACAGACAGAATTCATTGGAATTAATTTCTTCCCCAATTCCAGAGTTCACCCAGAAAACTGACTGATAAGGCAAAATGCAATCGTATCTGTGCTACCCTGTGAGTGTATATTGCTTCCTGTGACAAT
The DNA here is from genome assembly GCF_947179515.1 of Apodemus sylvaticus. Taxonomy (NCBI): domain Eukaryota; kingdom Metazoa; phylum Chordata; class Mammalia; order Rodentia; family Muridae; genus Apodemus; species Apodemus sylvaticus. Next base: position 45,472,226 of record NC_067483.1, read on the forward strand.
GTTTGTATTGTTTGTCTATTTTTAGATATCATTTATGGGGAAACCTCCTTTTCTAATATTCATTATTCATATTGTATATCATATAATATATAATATATAACATATAACATATAATATATAATACATAATACATAATATATAATGTATAATGTATAATGTATAATGTATAATTAATATATAATATAATATATAATATATAATAAATATATAATATATAATAGTAATTATAGATTGTTCATATATGAATCTCCAAAATTAGTGGTTGCTATTGACTCACTGCCTACCGTATGGCAGGTAGTAGAAGGTATTATACCTGACTCTGCATAATCTTCAATTAATGTAGACTAGTGAGTAAATCATGACCTACCTATAAAACCATGGACACTTAAAAAAATATTTTTCCACTTAAAAAAGAACACAAAAGAAACCCAAATAAACACCAGACTACACAGCTACTTTGCAGAGCCACGAAGAAGCTATCTCTAGTTACTCCATCATGAATTTTCATTGTAAATTGGTATGTAATTCCAAATCGTCCTAGCTTTGTAGGCAATTGACAAATGAGTTATGAATTGAGTGGCACTAGTTGACTTACAATGCAATGTCATGGAAGTATACATGAACAAATTTTCACAGATTGAACACATTTGTATATCCAGCACTTAGATCAAGAACCAAACATCACCTTCATGCCCACAATTCTCTCATGAGTTTCTCCAACTGCTGCTTCTCCACTTTCAACAACAAACAATTAATCTTGCCTGATACTATCCACCTACCTTACAGGCACGTAGTTTCTAGTTTAGGCCATTATAAATAGGACAACTGTGAATATTCTTCCTTATCTCTTTTGATGTTTCTAATATATATATATATATATATATTGCTGTTAGTAGAACTACTTGGTTATCTAATATACTTATGTTCAACTCAAATATTTCATGTTTTCCAAAGTTTCTGCTCCACTAAATAATGCTCTATGTACGCTCATACAGGCAAACATGTTCCAAGTCAATGGACTGTGCACACAATAAGACCTAAGAGTAGGAAGGAGTCCAACTAGAAAGGAAAAAGTTTTCTTTTTTTTTATTGATTATAACCTTCATTACATTTCAAATGCTAAAACCTTTCCCAGTTTCCCCCCTCCCAGAAAGCCCCACCCCTCCTTCCACCCTCTGCCTCTAAGTATAAGCCCCTCCACCCGATCCACTCTCCCCCCCATTTCCCTTTGTTGGGGCCGCTATTGAGCCTTCACCTGACCAAGGATCACTCCTCCCACGGATGCCCAACAAGACATTCCTCTGCCACATTTTTGGCTGGAACCATGTGTGCCCCTTGGTTGATGGTTTAGTCCCTGGGAGTTCTGAGGCATCTGAGTGGCCGAAATCATTGTTCTTCCTATGGGGCTGTAACTCCTTCAGCTCCTCCGGACCACCCTCCAACTTCTCCATTGGGGACCCCACACCCAGTCCAATGGTGGGCTGCTAGAATCTGCCTCTGTATGTGTAAGGCTCCCGCCCTCCAGAGACAACCATGATATGCTCCTTTTGGTAAGCACTTCTTGTCTTCCATAATAGTGTTGGGGTTTGATTACTGTTTATAAGATGAATCCCCAGGTAGGGCAGTCTCTGGGTGGCCTTCACTTCAGTCTCTGCTCCACATTTTGTCTCCATTATTGCTCCTGTGAGTATTTTGTTCCCTTTCTAAGAGGAACCAAAGCACCCCCACTTCAGTCCTCCTCCTTCTTGAGCTTCCTGTGGTCTGTGAATTGTAACTTGTTTATTTTGAGCTTTTGGGCTAACATCCACTTATTAGTGAGTACATACCATGTGCGTTCTTTTGTGATTGGTTACCTCGCTAAGGATGACACTTTCTACTTCCATCCATTTGCCTAAGAATTTCATGAATTCATTGTTTTTAATAGTTGAATAGTATTTTATTGTGTATATATATACCACAGTTTCTGTATCCATTCCTCTGTTGAAGAACTCTGTTAGGTTCTTTTCAGCTTCTGGCTATTATAAATAGTACACAAGAACATGTGTTCTTGTTACATGTCGGAGCATCTTCTGGGTATATGCCCAGGAGTGGTATAGCTGGGTCCTCAGGTAGTACTATGTCTAATTTTCTGAGGAAACGCCAAACTGATTTCCAGAGTGGTTGTACCAGCTTGTAATCCCAACAGCAGTGGAGGAGTGTTCCTCTTTCTCCACATCCTCGCCAACACCTGCTGTCTCCTGAGTTTTTAATCTTAGCCATTCTGACTGATGTGAGGTGAAATCTCAGGGTTGTTTTGATTTGCATTTCCCTGATAACAATAAGGATGCTGAACATTTCTTTAGGTGTTTCAGAGCCATTCGAGTTTCCTCAGTTGAGAATTCCCTGATTAGCTCTGTACCCCATTTTTTTAATCGATATATTTTTTATTTACATTTCAAATGATTTCCCCTTTTCTAGCCCCCCACTCCCCGAAAGTCCCGCAAGCCCCCTTCTCTCCCCCTATCCTCCCACCCACCCCTTCCCACTTCCCCGTTCTGGTTTTGCCGAATACTGCTTCACTGAGTCTTTCCAGAACAAGGGGCCTGTAGCCGCCAGCAGCTACATGTAAACCAGGTTACCTGTTGAGAGAATTTTGGGGTCATAGGGAAGAGCGGCGAAAAGAACGTACGGCCAAGTCAATGTTCACTGATTAAAGCCGTAAACTTTAATGGCGCCAGACCTTATAACAGTTCAGGCAAACCCTTCCCCCCAGACTCCAGGCTGAGTTCCGGTGGAAGTTGTCTAGCTTCTCTTGGAGGTCTTCGTCTTGACTGCTCCGGCAGCTGGGTGGGTCACCTGTTTAATTCAGGAATCCCTATACCTGGAGGAACAATGAACTTGACCTTTACTACGTGCACTCCACCCTAGGTGGAGCAGGATCTTGGCTAACTGGGAGAAGTTAACCTTGACCAAAGTCAAACTCTGACCAAGTGCAAGACTGTCCCAATATGGCTCTGTACATGTCCTCCCTTTTTTTATTAATTTGAACACGAGGAGGTAGAAAACAAGTGGATAAATATCCTTCATAAGAAGGCGGGCCTTAACCAGGAGGGGAAGCATTGACCGTAATTCCTCTTAAATATTGTATAACGTCTTTTTCAGAGGAGGGGTAATAGGCTCCCTTATTATTTTAAGGACAGCCTCTCGACGTTAACCCCTATGCAATTAGGTGTACTTCCTGGGGACTCAGAAGCAGAAATTCACCTCCCCATGCAGTGCTTTGCCTCGCACGTCTCGCTGGTACCCATGTTTGTTCAAAAACAAACACACATAGATCTGAGTTCTATGTGGCTCCCTCTTTGGAGATCCACTTGTGTAAGTTTTGAAGCCAGGGGGGTCTGCAAGTGTCTTTAACAGACATGTAATCTCTCCATCCAGGTGAGCCTGGGTGGAGACAGCCAGTCTGCTTAACAGACAAGGTCAAGAGTTAAAGGTGGAATAGGATTAACTTGTCCCAGAAGTATCCAATTCAGTTGTAAATTAACAACTTTAAGGACCCAAGGCTTGGCCTCTGAGATGGGAGAGGTAGCCTTGTGAATCAAGAGATATGCTGTTACTTCTCAGGAAAAGTGGAGACTATATGTTAAATTAACACAGCTGGCTGAAGATTGTTAGCCATCTTCAAAATTGGAATCTTCAAAATTGGAATTATTTCTAGACCAGTCTATGGTTGAGTCAGCTGAGCACAATAAGGAGAAGAGTCATTTTAACTCTTCTAATTAATTTTTCCTAAGCTAGCATAACAGTCTCCATGTTCTGTCCCACAAAGTCTAAAAGCTTGAAGCTAGGCAATTTATCTAACCTGGGACATTTAACAATTGAGGTAAGTCAAGAACATATATCCAATATAGCTCTTATGTTACCATGGTCTGGGCATTCAGCAAGCACAGTCAGCATATCTTCTGCCGCATTCTGTGGAAAAAAACAGAGGACATGCCTTCTCCCCCAATATTAAATCAGGATCATGGCATATGTTAGTAAGTGAATTCCTTCATTTTACCTAGACATCAATATGCCTAATTACAAGATGTCATATACATTTAGCAAGGAGTTTCTTGGCATCTAAATTTTAAAATTTTTTTTTTTAAACATGCAAGCATAATTTAAATTATATGCACAGGGACACAATTTCCCCTCTTTTCTTTCTTCTAAGAAGATATTGTTTTATTAATTTAAGTTGGAACACAAAGTATAAACCATAACATAGGCAATAACTATGTAATTATATAAAATATAGTTGTTTTTTCTGTTAGAGTAGTTGTAACTAGACAGCCTAAAAATGAATCATTAGTCACATGTACATATTTTTTAATCTTCTAAATTAGAAATATGAATATCATTTATCTGTAATAACTAAGTCCTCTAGGATTAACACCATTACGTGGTAGAGGTAGAAATTGAGGACATCAAGAACAAATCTTTACAATTTGATGTGTACAAAATATAAAATTATTTCAAATACCTAAAGGACAGTCATTTAGAGAACATATCCTTTGTTCTTAGAAATTTGAATCACATTTGTATAAACTGTAGAAATTAAGAATTAGCAGTATTAAAAATGGACCAATTTTAAGCAATTATAAAACCATGAGCTATGTATATCTACTATTATTAAAAGCTTGACCTTTAACATCTTAAAAATAGCTGCTATAGCACCCAATTCAGGTATCTGTGTTGAAGCAGGGAGAAACTTAAAGGAATAAACATGTGATCTGAGAGTATAAATTATCTTTTGGATAACAATTATTAATTTTGTCTAAAAATGCTTGTCATGTAATAGACCAACCATTAATAATAAATTTGATTGTTGCTTGAAGCAAGGAACAAATGTTTTCTACCTTGAAAACAGAGGTTTAAGACCTTTTGTGGCAAGCTTAAAATGAGGTAAATATAAGATAAAGCCAATTAATATATCCTAACAACTTTTGAAAGCCATTTATCTAAAAATTCTAAAAGTCTATAGGAGCAAGGGCCTGTAACAAACATTCTATGAACATTATACACTGAAAATTTTAAGATCTTAACTTCTAGTATTGAAACAGAGACAAAACACTTTTTCTCACAAGACATAAGGCTGTTAGCCATTCCTTGAGGCAAAACTTTTTAATGAAATTGTTTTGTTGTCTCTTTAAAATTAGAAGCAAATGCTTTTATAATTATCAGAATGTAAAGCAAAAACCAATCCTTTAAATTTACAATAATTTAATAGGGAGTAGACAGGCCAAATGTTAATGCTTTTATAGCCTCCTTGACCTTTCATAGATTTGAACTGTATTTTAACCCACACCTGGATAAGTCAAAAACACTCCCTAGGTGGGGCCTGTAAGGCAGAAACAATTTCTCAAAACTTCCTCACTAGCTGCCCCTGAGGCAGCTCTAAGCTTTGTATTAACTTAAATGTAAATTTTTTTATCTGCCCTAGGATCCACCTTGAGTCCTTGGCAAGGACATTGTATGAGATTCCTCAAATGTAAATATCTTCTAATCTGAGCCTTTTATCTAAGACCAGACCCAAACCTATAAGGACAATTTAAGGATTAAACAAAAGAAACCAGTAATTCCATGGTCAAGGGAACCTACTTGATATCAAATACATTTCTACAGAGATATCCTTTTTAATCTTGGAGGGTTAAATTTTGCTCCTACCATTGTAGCCTATAAACTTGTGGAAAAGTGGCAATGGGCCTCTAAAACCCATAGCTGTATCACTCTCAACATTATCTTGATTACAAAATGTTAACAATTACGAGCCTGCAAACTGAAAACTGTAGCCAATGACACACTGATTTTTATTGTAACTTAATGTTTTCTTGTAATATTAGAGCACAATTGTAATTTTGGAAGCAAATCTCAATTTTAAACAATCTATTTTCTTTAAAATTAATGGCAAACACATATTTACAGCACAAGGTTTGTATGCCAGTTCTTATGTTCAAGTGTATAACAGTGTAACTTATTAAAGAGACAATATTTTAAATCTTAATCTTCATTAAGTCTAATCTCCAGGCCAAGATTCACATGAAACACCATGTCAATTTAGGAGCGTCCCAAAGGCCTGTATTTCCTGGATTGCGTCATGTCACGTGGTGTTCAAAATGGCGACTACCCTAAACTACCAGCCTTAATCGTCATGCCACGTGTTCAAAATGGCGACTACCCTAAACTACCAGCCTTAACCATCATGTCACGTGTTCAAAATGGCGACTACCCTAAACTACCAGCCTTAACCTAACTTTTGTTAATAACATTATACCTTTTAAATCATGTGCAGTGACTTAAGCCAATACTCTATAGTCAAGACATGTAAAATATACCTTTAAATCCAATTATAAACAAGAACAAAGCATGAGTGGCGTTAGGCCACGTGTAGTTAGTTAAGATAGCTCTAACACTGAATCACCAGTTTTAAACTAACCTTTTCTTAATAACACTATACCTTTTACATAATAACCAATTAATTTATAACTCTTTAGTCAAGAAATGTAAAGCCTTATATCATTAAAACCAATTAGAAACAAGTATAAAGCGACTACATGAATTTCACAAGCCAAACCAAAGTCTTCTCAAATCTCGAGGTTTCTGGGCTTTAAGAGCGGCTTTTTCTCCAGCCACGCTTGCCTCTTGAGTGAGCTGCGCTGTCGCGGCGTGGCTTTGAATCAATCTCCACACAAACTGTGGCTAGCTCAAGAGGTTATCAGCAGATGTAATCTTTACCAATTTTTCTTTTTAACATGAAACAGTCATTCACACAAAGACACAGAGAGGACATAAACATATATATAGACAGACGGTGTACCGGGACAAACACGGAAAGATACACAGAAAGTTAAGCGTGCTTGTTAAGCAATTGCATCCATTTTCCTCTTTAAACAGCTCTTAGAAGCTGTGGACATATGCCTATTTTTAAAAACCCCTTTCTTTTCGCCGAAATCAGCTCTTACGAGCTTTGGGCAAATGCCTACCAAATTCTTTCCCCATATTTCCCTATCTTATCAACCCAAGCAGTCCTGTGCTGGGTCCACGCAGTATGCTTGAAAAACTGTATCCATTCCTTGTACTCACAACCATAGACACGAATTCACTAGCGCTAGTTTTGTCCTCTATGTTGCTTACCGTGTGGACACCATTAATTTTCACCTTTTTCTGCGAAGCTTCGCTGGATAGGGCTACCTCAAGAAATTCTCTCGTGCCAGGTCGCCCCACGTTGGGCGCCACTATGTAGCCGCCAGCAGCTACATGTAAACCAGGTTACCTGTTGAGAGAATTTTGGGGTCATAGGGAAGAGCGGCGAAAAGAACGTACGGCCAAGTCAATGTTCACTGATTAAAGCCGTAAACTTTAATGGCGCCAGACCTTATAACAGTTCGGGCAAACCCTTCCCCCCAGACTCCAGGCTGAGTTCCGGTGGAAGTTGTCTAGCTTCTCTTGGAGGTCTTCGTCTTGACTGCTCCGGCAGCTGGGTGGGTCACCTGTTTAATTCAGGAATCCCTATACCTGGAGGAACAATGAACTTGACCTTTACTACGTGCACTCCACCCTAGGTGGAGCAAGATCTTGGCTAACTGGGAGAAGTTAACCTTGACCAAAGTCAAACTCTGACCAAGTGCAAGACTGTCCCAATATGGCTCTGTACAGGGGCCACTCTTCCTTTCTTCCTGTACCTCATTTGATGTGTGGATTATGTTTTGGGTATTCCAATTTTCTAGGTTAATATCCACTTATTAGAGAGTGCATACCATGATTCACCTTTTGAGTCAGGGTTACCTCACTTAGTATGATGTTCTCTAGCTCCATCCATTTGCCTAAGAATTTCATGAATTCATTGTTTCTAATGGCTGAATAGTACTCCATTGTGTAGATATACCACATTTTTTGCATCCACTCTTCTGTTGAGGGATACCTGGGTTCTTTCCAGCACCTGGCAATTATAAATAGGGCTGCTATGAACATAGTAGAGCATGTATCCTTATTACATGGTGGGGAATCCTCTGGGTATATGCCCAGGAGTTCTGTACCCCATTTTTATTGGGTTATTTGACTCTCTGGAGTCTAACTTCTTGAGTTCTTTGTATACATTGGATATTAGCCCTCTATCAGATGTACGATTGGGTACAATTGGGTAAAGCTCTTTTCCCAATTTGGTGGTTGCCATTTTGTCTTATTGACCATGTCCTTTGCCTTACAGAAGCTTTGCAGTTTTATGAGGTCCCATTTGTCGATTCTTGTTCTTAGAGCATAGGCTGTTGGTGTTCTATTTAGGATCTTTCCTCCTGTACCCATGTGTTCAAGATTCTTCCCCACTTTCTCCTCTGTAAGCTTCAGTGTGTCTGGATTTATGTGTAGGTACTTGATCCACTTGGACTTGAGCTTTGTACAAGGAGATAAGAATAGGTTGATTTGCATTTTTCTTCATGCTGACTTCCAGTTGATCCAGTGCCATTTGTTAAAAATGTTGTCTTTTCAGCAGGTGTTGGCGAGGATGTGGAGAAAGAGGAACACTCATCCACTGCTGGTGGGGTTGCAAACTGGTACAACCACTCTGGAAATCAGTCTGGTGGTTCCTCAGAAAACTGGGCATGTCACTTCAGGAGGATCCTGCTATACCACTCCTGGGCATATACCCAGAGGATTCCCCAGCATGTAATAAGGATACGTGCTCCACTATGTTCATAGCAGCCCTATTTATAATAGGCAGAAGCTGGAAAGAACCCAGGTATCCCTTAACGGAAGAACTGATGCAAAAACTATGGTATATATACACAATGGAGTACTATTCAGCCATTAGAAACAATGAATTCATGAAATTCTTAGACAAATGGATGGAGTTGGAGATCATACTAAGTGAGGTAACCCAGTCTCAAAAGATCAATCATGGTATGCACTCACTAATAAGTGGATATTAGCCTAGACAATTGGAATACCCAAAACATAATACACACATCAAACGAGGTACAAGAAGAACGGAGGAGTGGCCCCTGGTTCGGGAAAGACTCAGTGTAGCAGTATAGGGCAAAACCAGAACAGGGAAGTGGGAAGGGGTGGATGGGAGAACATGGGGAGGGAAGGGGGCTTATGGGACTTTAGGGGAGTGGGGGGGTCTGAAAAGGGGAAATCATTTGAAATGTAAATAAAAAATATATCGAATTTTTTTTAAAAAGGTACATTTTGTGAAAAAAAAATGCTATCTTTTTTCCACTGGATGTTTTTAGCTCCTTTGTCAAATATCATGTGACCATAAGTGTGTGGTTTCTTTTCTGGGTCGTCAATTATATTCCATTGATCTTCCTGCCTGTCTCCATACCAATACCAAACAGTTTTTAGCACTATTGCTCTGTAGTAGAGCTTGAGGTCATGGATGGTGATTCCCCCAGGAGATATTTTGTTGTGGAGAATAGTTTTTGCTATCCTGGGTTTTTTGTTATTCCAGATGAATTTTAGAAATCATCTTCTAAAGAATTAGAATTTAGAATTGCTCCTTCTAGATCTGTGAAGAAATTTGAGATTGATTTGGGATTTTGATGGGGATTACATTTAATCTGTAGGTTGCTTTTGGCAAGATGACCATTTTTACTATATTAATCCTGCCAATCCATGAGCATGGGAGATCTTTCCATCTTCTGAGATCTTCTTTGATTTCTTTCTTCAGAAGCTTGAAGTTCTTGTCATACAGATCTTTCACTTGCTTTGTTAGAGTCACACCAAGGTTTGTAATATTATTTGTGACTATTGTGAAGGGTGCCATTTCCCTAATTTCTTTCTCAGCTTGTTTATCCTTTGAGTAGAGGAAGGCTTCTGATTTGTTTGAGTTAATTTTATATCTAGCCACTTTGCTGAAGTTGTTTATCAGCTTTAGGAGTTCTCTTGTAGATGTTTTGGGGTCGCTTAAGTATACTATCATATTATCTGAAAATAGTGATATTTTGACTTCTTCCTTTCCCATTTATATACCTTTGACCTCCTTTTGTTGTCTAATTGCTCTGGCTAGGACTTCAAGTACTATATTGAATAGATAGGGAGAGAGTGGGCAGCTTTGTCTGGTCCCTGATTTTAGTGGGATTGCTTCAAGTTTCTTTCCATTTAATTTGATGTTGGCTACTGGTTTGCAGTATATTGCTTTCACTATGTTTAGGTATGAACCTTGGATTCTCGATATCTCCAAGACTTTTATCATGAAGGGATGGTGGATTTTGTTAAAAGCCTTTTCAGCATCTAATGAAATGACCATGTGGGTTTTTTTCCCTTTATTTTGTTTATGTAGTGGATTACATTGGTAGATTTCCATATACTGAACCACCTCTGCATCCCTGGGATGAAGCCTACCTGATTGTGGTGAATTATACTTTTGATGCATTCTTGGATTCAGTTGGCCAGAAGTTTGTTGAGTATTTTTCCATCGATGTTCATGAGGGAGACTGGTCTGAAGTTCTTCCTTGTTTGGTTTTTGTTTGGTTAGGTATAAGCATTATTGTGGCTTCATAGAATGAGTTGGGTAGTGTTCTTTAAGTTTCTATTTCATGAAATAGTTTGAAGAGTATCGGTATTATCTTTTAAGATCTTATAGAATTTCCCACTAAACCTGTCTGGTCCTGGGCTTTTTTTTTTTTTTTTTTTTTAAGGGAGACTATTAACATCTGCTTCTATTTCCTCAGGACTTATGGGACAATTTAGATGGTTTATCTGATCCTGTTTTAACATTGGCACCTGATATGTATCTAGAAAGTTGTCCATTTTGTCCAGATTTTCAAACTCTGTTGAGTATAAGCTCTTGTAGTCCGATCTGATGGTTTTTTTTTTTTTAATTTACACAGTTTCTATTGTTATGTCTCCCTTTTCATTTCTGATTTTATTAATTTGGGTAGTGGGTCTGTGCCCTCTGGTTAGTCTGGCTAAGAGTTTATCTATCTTGTTGATTTTCTCAAAGAAGTGGCTCCTGGTTTTGTTGATTCTTTGTATAGTTCTTTTTGTTTTTATGTGGTTGATTTCTGCCCTGAGTTTGATTATTTCCTGCTGTCTACTCCTCTTGGGTGTATTTGCTTCTTTTTGTTCTAGAGCTTTCAAGTACACTATCAATCTGTTAGTGTAAGCTCTTTCCATTTTCTTTTCAGAGGCACTCAGAGCTGAGTTTTCCTCTTAGCTCTGCTTTCATTGTGTACCATAAGTTTTCGTATGATGTGTCTTCATTTTCATTAAATTCTAAAAAGTCTTTAATTTCTTTCTTTATTTCTTCCTTGACCAAGCTATCATTGAGAAGAACATTGTTCAAAGCCCACATGTGTGTTTTCCATTGTTTTTGTTTGAACTTAAAACCAGCCTTAGGCTGTGGTGATCTGATAAGGTGCATGGAATAATTTCAATATTTCTGTTTCTGTTGAGGCCTGTTTTGTGACCAATTATATGGTCAGTTTTGAAGAAGGTACCATGAGGTGCTGAGAAGAAGGATGGAATGTTCTATAAATACCTGTTAGATCCATTTGGTCCATAACTTTAGTTAGTTTCACTGTGTCTCTGTTTAGCTTCTGTTTCCATGACTTGTCCATTGTTGAGAGTGAGATGTTGAAGTCTCCCACTATTATTGTGTGGGGTGCAATGTGTGCTTCGAGCTTTAGTAGAGTTTCTTTTGTGAATGTGGGTACCCTCGCATTTGGAGCAGAGATGTTCAGAATTGAGAGTTCATCTTGGTAGACTTTTCCTTTGATCAGTATGAAGTGTCCCTCCTTATCTTTTTTGTCAACTTTTGGTTGAAAGTCAATTTTATCCGATATAAGAATGGCCACTCCAGCTTGTTTCTTGGGACCATTTGCTTGGAAAATTGTTTTCCAACTTTTGACTATAGAGTAGTGACTGGCTTTGTCACTGAGATGGGTTTTTGTATGCAGCAAAATGTTGAGTCCTGTTTACGTATCCAGTCTGTTAGTCCATGTCTTTTTATTGGGGAATTGAGACCATTGATGTTAAGAAATATTAAGGAAAAGTGATTGTTGTTTACTGTTATCTTCTTTGTTAAAGGTGAAATTCTGTTTGTGTAACTATCTTCTATTGGGTTTGTTAAAAAATTACTTTATTGCTTTTTCTACCGTGTGGTTTCCTGCCTTGTGTTGGTATTTTCCACCCGTTATCCTTTGTAGAGTTAGATTCATGGAAAGATATTGTATAAATTTGCTTTTGCCATGGAATGTCTTGTTTTCTCTGTCTATGGCAATTGAAAGTTTTGCTGGGTATAGTAGTCTGGGCTGACATTTATGTTGTCTTAGGGTCTGTATGACATCTGTCCAGGATCTTCTAGCTTTCATAGTTTCTGGTGAGAAGTCTGATGTAATTCGGGTAGGTCTGTCTTTATATGTTATTTGCCCTTTCCCCTTACTGCTTTTAATATTCTTTCTTTCTTTGGTGCATTTGGTGTTTTGATTATTATGTGACAGGAGAACTTTCTGCTCTGGTCCAGTCTGTTTGGAGTTCGGTAGGCTTCTTGTATGTTCATGGGCATCTCTTTATTTATGTTAGAGACATTTTCTTCTATAATTTTGTTGAAGATATTTACTGGCCCTTTAAGAGGTAATTCTATACCTATAATCCTTAGGTTTGGTCTTCTCATTGTGTCCTGGAGTTTCTGGATGTTTTGGGTTACAAGCTTTTTGCATTTTGCATTTTCTTTTACTGTTGAGTCAATGCTTTCTATGGATTCTTCAGCATCTGAGATCCTGGATAGTTTTGTTCAGTTCCTTCACTTGTTTGTGTTTTCCTGAAATTCTTTAAGGGATTTTTGTGTTTCCTCTTTAAGGGCTTCTACCTGTTGACCCATGTTCTCCTGTGTTTCTTTTAGGGATTTTTGTGATTCCTCTTTAAGGGCTTCTCCCCACTGACCCAAGTTCTCCTGTAATTCCCTATGGGATTTTTGTGTTGCCTCTTTAAGAGCTTCCACCTGTTGACCCATATTCTCCTGTATTTCTTTAAGGGAGTTATTTATGTTCTTCTTGAAGTCCTCTATCAGCATCATGAGATGTGATTTTTAAATCCAGTTATTGCTTTTCCCGATGTGATGGAGTATCCAGAATTTGTTGTTGTGGGAGAACTGGGTTCTGATTGTGCCATGTTGCCTTGGTTTCTGTTGGTAATGATCTTGTGTTTGTCTTTAGCCATCTAGTTATCTCTGGTGTTAGCTGGTCTTGCTGTCTCTGACTGTGGCTTCTCTGTCCTATAGACCTATGTATCTGTACTCCTGGGATTCCCTTTCTCTCAAATGCCCTGCATACAACTGGTTCTCCAGGAAGTATCAGGAGATGAGGTCTTTCCTGTGGCAGACTTGGCAAGAGCCGAGTGCTCTGCAGGCTGTTGGTTCTTGAATGCCTTGGGTAGAGGGATGGAAGGGGAGTGGTAATCTGGAGGGAGGGTGGGTTTTGGTAGTTGCTGGGTAGTGAGTCTCAGCCAGCTGCTTTGGGCCTCCAAAGGTGGGGATTGGTTCTTACTGAATGCCCTGGGTGCTGCTGGTTCTCTAAAAAGCACCAGGAAGTAGGGTCTTCCCTGTGGCAGAACTGGCTTGAGTCTACCACATTGGAAAGAACGGGGCAGGCGGTGGCAGAGGAGGAGCAAGGAAAAAGTTTTCAGTGGGAGAAGGACAAGACAGAGGATGAGAATTCATTATATGCATGCAAAAAACTATTAACAAATAAAGAAACAATATCCCACAAATCATTAGCATAACAGTAACAGACAATAAAGGAAATAGGCAAAGTACTTAAATAGACATTCCCAGTATCCAATCATCTTTATGTGTAATACAACTTTTAAGAGCTGAAGTCATTTGAAGTCTAAATTTCTTCAACAGAAAGAGAGGAAGGAAGGACATTCTATGATATATTTAACATATCTGTCTATGACTTAGTTGCAGAGTGTTTGCTTATCATGTTATTTGTAAGACCACACATAGCAAATAAATACAAAGTTTCAGTCCACATATACAATCTTGTATTGATAATTAAAACATCTGAAGTAATCAATGTTCTCTCTCTCTCTCTCTCTCTCTCTCTCTCTCTCTCTCTCTCTCTCTCTCTCTCTCTCTCCACATACTTCCTCTCTCCTGCAGATCCTCTGCTCCTCCTTTTCTCTTCAGAAAAGAGAAGGCCATCCTGGCACATCAACTGAACACATAAGAAGATACAATAAGGCACAAACCCTCATATCAAGGCTGAGCAAGGTAAACTAGTAGGAGGAAAGGAGTCCAAAGAGCAGGTGAAATAGACAGTGACACCCCAACTCCTATTATTAAGACTCCCTGAAAAACAAGCTAACAACATATAACATATATATTCTACCTAATGTATATGCAGAAGACCTAGCACAGACCCAAGCCAGCTCTGTGAGCTCCTTTGAGCCCTGCTCAGTTGACATCTGTGGCCCACGTTCTCCTGGTGTCCTTGACCTCTCTGACTCCTACAATTCTTTCTCCCCCTCTTCCACAGGGTTCCTGACCTCCTAGGGGAGGGACTTGATGGAGACCTCTATTTTGGTCTCTCTTTGCCTAACGTTTGGGTTTGGGTCTCTACATCTGCTCCCATTGGCTCCCTCCTTATCCGAAGCCTCTCTGATGATAACTGGGCTAAGCATCAAACTATGAATATATATGAATATTATTAGGATGCATTTTATTCACTTTTTTATTGGTCTCTAAATATGCAACCTCTGGTTCCTGGCCATTCAGGCAGTGTCAGCCACTAGCTTCCCTTCCTGGTGTGGGCCTCAACTAACCAGTCATTCACTCTCTGGCCACTCCCACAAGTTCTGTGCCTCCATTGCCCTAGCACAGTTTGCTATTTTTGATGTGTTCTTGAATTTCATTTGCAAGTATATTAATATTGCATCTATGTTCATAAGGGAAAGTGGCTTGTAATTTTTTTCTTTGTTGAATCTTAAATTTTATTGCTTTAATTTTATATGATAAATGTTTTACTTGAATGCATGTCTGTGTATCACATGCATGCCTTCTACTCAAGGAAAACAGAAAAGGGTGTTCAATCCCCTAGGACTGAAATTTCAGATGCTGGCGAGCCACCACATGGGTGAACCCAGGAAGAGTAGCCAGTATTCTTATCCAATGAGATATCTCTTCAGCCCTTTGAATCTTTGTGTGTTCGTGGTGTCAGGGTGACTATGGCTTCATAAAATGAATTGGGAAAAGTTCCTTCTAGTCTATTTTATGGAATAATTTGAACAGTATTGGCATTGGCTCTTCTTTGAAAGTCTGGTGGTATTCTGGGATAAAACTGTCTGGCCCTTCTCATGTTTGGTTGGGAGACTTTTAATGACTTCTTTCATTTCCTTAGAGGTTATAGGTTTGTTATGTTGTTTGTCTGATCTTGATTTAATTTGGTAAGTGATATCTATTAAAAAATTATCAGTTTCTCTTAGATTTTCCAATTTTGTGGAGTATAGGTTTTCAAAGTATAACCTACTGATTCTTTGGCTGTTTCCTCAGTGTCTGTTGTTATGTCTTCCTTTCCATTTCTGATTTTTGTTAATTCAGATATTCTTTCTCCACCTTTTAGTTTAGATAAGGTATTTTTCTATCTTATTGATTTTCTCAAAGAACCAGCCCTTTGTTTCATTGATTCTTTGTATTGTTCTCTTTGTTTCTATATTAATGTTTTCTGCTTAGTTTGATTATTTCTTGAAGACTACTTCTCTTGGGTGTACACTTTTTGTTCGAGTGTTTTCATGTGTGCTGTTAAATGGTCAGTATGATATCTGTTCTTTTTTTTTTTTTATGTATGCACCTAGTGCTATGAACTTTCCTCTTAGCACCACTTTCATTGTGACCCATAGTGAGTATATTGTGCATTCATTTCCATTGACTTATAGGAAGTTTTTCATTTCTTTGTTATTTTAGCCCTGACCCTGTAGTTATTTTGTAGAGGGTTGTTCAGTTTGCATGAGTTTGTAGGCTACTTGTTGTTTCTGTTGTTAAAATCAAACTTTAATCTACAGTGATCTTACAGAATGCTGGAGGCTGTTTCAGTTTTCTTCTATCTGGTTATCTGCTGCGGTTTGGTTTATGACCAAGTATGTGAGGTTTCGAGAAAGTTCTGTGACATGTTGAGAAGAAGGTATATTCTTTTCTGTTTGGATAAAATGATCTGTGGAAATCTGTTAGGTACATTTAAGTTCCATTTTTTCTCTGTTTAGTTTTGTCTAGTTCCATTGGTGAGAGTGGAGTGTTGAACTTTCCCACAAATGTATGAGGGTCAATGCATAACTTAAACTTTAGTAATGTTTCATTTACAAATATAGGTACCCTTGCATTTGAAGCATAGATGTTAATAATTGAGATGTCATTGTGGTAGAATTTTTCATTTGATGAGTATGAAGTGGCCTTTCCCATCTCTTTTGATTAATTTTGGTTAGAAATCTATTTTATTAGACATTAGAATGGTTAAACAAGCTTAGTCCTTAGGTCCATTTGCTTGGAAAATCTTTTCAGCCATTTTACACTGAGCTAATGTGTATCTTTGATGTTGAGGTGTGTTTCTCATATACAGCAGAATGATAAATCCTGTTTTCAAATTTATTCGTTAGTATGTGTCTTTTTATTGGAGTCTTCTCATTGATATTGACAGATAACAACAAGTTTCTCTTCTTTTGGTTTTGTTGGTGTGAGATTACTTATTTTCTGTGTTTTCTTGGGTCTACACCTCCTTGGGTCAAGTTTTCCTTTTAGTGCCTTCAATGGGGTTGGATTTGTGGGTAGATAATGATTAAATTTGGTTTTGTCATGGAATATCTTGTTTTCTCCATTATGGTGATGGAAAGTTTTGCTGGATATAGTAGTATGAACTCAAATTTGTGGTTTCTTGGAGCCTGCAAGATATCTATCCAGGCCTTTCTGGCTTTTAGTGTCTTTGTTGAGAAGTTGGGTGTAATTTTTTAATTGGATATTTTATTTATTTACATTTCAAATGTTATGCCCTTTCCTCATTTCCCCCATCCCATACCCCCTACCCCTGTTCACCAACCCACCCACTCCAGCTTCCCTGTCCTGGCATTCCCCTACTCTGGGGCATTAAGCCTTCACAAAACCAAGGGCCTCTCCTCTCATTGATGACTAACAAAGCCATCCTCTGCTACATATACAGCTGGAGCCAAGGGTCCCTCCATGTGTATTTCTTGGTTGGTAGTTTAGACCCTGGGAGCTCTGGTTGGTTGATATTGTTGTTCTTCCTATGGGGTTGCAAACCCCTTCAGCTCCTTCAGTTCTTTTTCTAATTCCTCCATTGGGGGCCTGTGATCAGTTCAATGGTTGGCTGCAAGCATCTGCCTCTGTATATGTCAGGCTTTGGCAGAGCCTCTCAGGAGACAGCTATATCAGGCTCCTGTATAAATCTAATAGGTTTGTCTTTACATGTTCCCCCTGTAGTTTTTAATATTTTTCTTTGTTCTTGTGTTTAATGTTTTGATTATTATGTAGAAAGGAGACTTTCTTTAATGTTCCAATCTATTTGGCATTCTGCAAGCTTTATACGTATCTCCTTGAAGTTATGGAACTTTTCTTCCATGTTTTTTAAAAATATTTTTCTGGGCCTTTGAGCTTGGCGGGATTCTTCTCTTTCTTCTCTTTCTATTATTCTTAGATTTGATCTTTTCATCGTGCCCCAGATTTCCTGGATGCTTTGTCTCAGTTTTTTTTTTTTTTTTTTTTTTTTTTTTTTAGATTTAATGTTTTCTTTGACCAAAGTATTTATTTTTTCTGTTGTATCTTAAACACCTGAAGTTCTCTCTTCCATCTCTTGTATTATGTTGATGGTGCTTGTGTTTATAGTTCCTGCTTACTTACCAACATTTTCTGTCTCCAGAATTTCCTAAATTTGTGTTTTCTTTATTTCTTCTAGTTCCAATTTTAGGTCTTGAACTGCTTTATCCATTTCCTTCAACTGTTTGTTTGTTTTTCCTTGGCTTTCTTTAAGGGATTTATTTATTTATTTATTTATCTATTTATTTATCCCAATTGTTTGTTTCTGATTTCCTGACTTCTTTTAAGCGATTTATTTATTTATTTATTTATTTATCTATTTATTTATCCCAATTGTTTGTTTCTGATTTCCTGACTTCTTTTAAGGGATTTATTAATTTCATCTTTAAGGACCTCAATCATCTTCATAAAGTTGACTTGTGTGTGTGTGTGTGTGTGTGTATGTGTGTGTGTGTATGCTTCAGCTGTGTTGCAATATCCATGGCTTGCTGTAGTATGATGAGTGGACTCAGGGGGGTGACATAGTGCCTTTGCTATTGTTGATATATTTCTACATTGACACCTAGGCATCTGGATTTGGGGTGACTGTAGGTCTAGCTGCTAATTTCTGAATTGTCTTTGTTGGATTGATATTTTGTTACTTGGTTTGTTTCCTCTCTGGTCTTCTGCTCTCGGTAGCCCATGGTTGAGCAGGGGTTTTCTACCCAAGCTGGGGGGATTGACCTCTGTTGGACATTTTGGCATGTGGTTGAGCAGGGTTTCCACCTGACATGGCTGGGACACCATCAGATGGAAGGGGTATAGATTTGGGACAGGATAGAGGGGCACAGAGAGAGTTAAAGTTTGGGGGAGGACAGCCTACTGGGACTTCTGGGGCTGAGATATTCTCTGGTAGAACAGGAAGCCTCTGCCCTAGCCGGGGACTGGGCAAAGTCTGTGTTCTAAGAGTTTGGGCATTTCACTTAAATTTAGAAATCTTGAAACTAACAGTCTCTAGTTAACTGCCATACATTTATTCAATCAATAAGTTGAGAGGACATCACTTACAGAAATATGAAGGTGGGTTCAATAATAATCTTAACAGTTTATTGCTAGAAGAAGAGGAGGAGGAGGAGGAAAAGGAAGAAGAAACTTCTTGCCTACAAATGACAACTAAGAAATGGAGTAAACAAAGCAATCCACAATAGCAGAATAAATCTCTTGCTTTTCTTTTGGGACCAAAGATCAAAGTGAGGGCCGAGTGTCTCAGAAACAGTTCCATGCAGCACAGAGACCCCAGGCCGTACTTCTTCTGTTAACAGAAGTGTTTTATGTAGTTACTTAAGCTAATTTAGTCCAGTAGAAACTGCAAAGCACAAAGAAAACATCATTCCACAAGTGAAAGCTTGGCAAATGGAAATTAAATCAAACTTGTATTTTAGCAACAAAAGCATGAAGAGGAGGCTCACAGCCATGCTTTCTTGCAGCAGACATAGTCTATGTCAGATTGGAAACTTCGATATGCAAATATTCATCGTGGCCATGCTCATATTTTCATATTTTATTACCATTTTTGACACTAGATTCTTGTCTGTCTGCTTTCATTTGAATTTCTATTAACCCCCTCTTCATGATAATGCAGACATTAGGATCATGAGTCTGTTCTCCATCGTCTTTGAATTCCTTTAATTTATATATTAGTGAACTTGTCTCCTGAAGGTGTCCTTCTCTCTCTTGTCATTATGCCCCTTAATGACCTAATTCCTAGCAATTCGAGATATTCGACTGGGTGTATCTTTGGCAGTGAGCATTTTCATGACTTTGATAATACATGTTATTATCTCTCTGTATAATTGATAAATATTTTATATTATATACAATATAAATATTTTATATAAATATTGTGTGTGTGTGTGTGTGTGTGTGTGTGTCCTATGTTCATCTTTCCTATACTCTTTTGTTTTAATATTGGGGACTTGCTCCCTCCTCTTGCAAAGCTTAGCACTATCTCCCATAAAGACTTATACTCTGCTTGTCTTGGAGTTTGTAATTAACAAGAAGAATAATTTCCTTTTTCTCATTCTGACCATTGAGTAGGGTCTATGAGCAGGAGTTTGTTAGGCTTCCATTAAACACTCTCTGGCTTTCAGAACTAAAGCTTAGGGAGCACCTTGGAGTGATTTAAAAATATTTTTATTGTTATCTTATGTAAAAGACTTTAAGATAAGTCATGAAAATAAGAGTAGTAGAAATAAGAGCAATGAAACAAATCCCCAGGAAGAAAACTTCAGCATTGTGAGTAGTGGTCACAGTTTTTATAAACTTGCCTCTGGGAGGCAGTAGGGTGCAGAGGGTGCATGTGGTTTCCCATTGACTTCAAATCCACCCAGCTACTAACCAGCTGTGTGATCTGTGCCTCGGTTTACTCAGTGAAGCAGATACCCTTGCAAATCCTCCCCTATAGGGTTTTTGTTAGGATTAAATGAGATATTTCCTGCCATGCACACACAATTGTGTCTGATACAGAATAAACTTTCAATTCAAGCTTGCTTTATCATTATCAAATGAACAGAATGTCTGCTTTTGTATTGTTATGGAAGTGTAAGCAGAGATAGAATAAAAAAAGGTAGGAAATTTATAGGCAAAATTTAAGCATTAAAAAGCTTCTACAACCCCAGAGATTTGTGTTTCTCTCATTTTATTTCAAATATCAAGATGTCTTTTAAATGTGGCAATGGTGGTAGTCACCCATATTACATGCTTTTTTTTCCTGGGTTGTACCATTCTAGCTATATAATCTCATAGGCAATCTGGGAACTGCAGAGTAGAACAAAGAAAACCACACTTAAGTCCAACCATTGCTGACCTCATAAAGCAAACCAGTTATGGGTGCCAGAGACCCAAAAACATAAAAAATGGTCATTGTAATGTATTGTAAATGGAAATAAACATTACAAACATTGCTAGTGACTACAGTAATTTAAAATGCAAATTCTCTTTGACTTACCAACTCCACTTCAATTTTTTTCCTGAGGAAAATAAACAACATTATTGAAGGGTACATTTAAAAGTCTTTATTAGAGCATTGTTTGTGGCAGTAAAAATAGCTATAGTCTGACTGTCTAGCAATAATTCAATGTGGCAGATTCTTACTAGGGAATGTTAAGTGACTTTCAAATAATGATTTAGATTTCTATTTTTATAGTTGAAAGGCCTGGGATATATTGGTAACTATGAAAGTTCCAGCAAGCTGTTTATGACATCATCTAACACACACACACACACACACACACACACACACACGTACATGCACCTCAAAGATGCATACACATACTCATACATGCCCACACACATACAGTTGCACATGTACCCACATGCTACATGCATACACTCATATACACACTTTTACATATGCACATATTATGTCCATATATACACATTTTCACACATGCTCACAATCACACACACACACATATACACATATACACACACTTTTAGTCCTCTTAGGCCTCTTGTAGTACCTATCTCTTTTATCTTCTTTCTCTTATTTAATATCTAAAAGTTAATGATTTGTATAATAGCACTAGTTTTCTAATTGTCTAACATTGATGAGTTAATATGGCCCTAACATTCTAAAGTTTGAATTCAAATAACTGATTTTTTGTTTTTTTGTAGTTGGTGTTATTTGGACTGTATCTGCTACATATCCAGGCTGATCTTGAATTCTCGGGTTCAGAATTACAGGTATCTGTCATTGTATCTGACTAACTTACATTCATTTTTACCATTAAAAACAGACAATCTGCCAAGTCTTTCTCTTGTTCCTTCCATCTGCATAATTTCATAGTCCGTCTTAGTTTATTTTCTGCAGGTTAAAAGCTGAACTGAAGGCCTCGCCTGTACTACACAAGCCCTGTAAGACTGAGCCACACCCTAGCTCTGCTTTTTTTTCTGAGTTTCAAAAAAATCACCCAAACCAATAATAAATCCCATTTTCATGTTTGTTTAATGCAGAATCTGACTACCTAAGTGGTTATAATGTTTTTGTGTACAGACAACACACACACACATACATACACACATACACACACACACACACACACACAGAGAGAGAGAGAGAGAGAGAGAGAGAGAGAAATGTTCCTTACTTATGTTTCTAAAATATCAGGATCTGGATTATCAATAACAGGAAATATGTTGTGTGCAAATATCTAGTCCACTGCATGGAAAATCCCAACTAAGAACTCAGGTTTGGCCACCGTCTCAGAAGGAGCAAGACCACCCCCCAGCCCCACCCCCCACCCCCACCCCGGAACCCTGGAGAGGAAGGTGATCACTAGATGGAAGAAAAATCAGAGATTTCTTGCCAAGCTCTCTGTTCTCCAAGGACGAAAATAAACTATCAAAGGGGTTTGGCACTTGTCTATACTCACCGTGGTTTTAAAGGACATGCAGAAACCTCAGCTGCCGATGGTGCATGCCAGGCTGGTGGACCTCTGCGAGTGTGTGGCTAGCTCGGGTTACAAAGAGAGATCTGGGGCTGCCAGAACTACATGGCAAGGCTCTGTCTCAAAAAACAAACAGGCGAAGAAAATGTCAGCGGTGACCGTCTCGTGCCAGTGAAACAGAATGACACCCGTTCACAAGGCTTGTATCATTCTCTTCTGGATCAATTTATAATGAAAAGCTCCCCAGGAGGCATGGATAGGCATCAAGAAGTGCTGGCAGAGCAGAAGTTGGAGGGAGTAAACGTCAGTGGTTGGTGTAATGTTGCCAGTGTTTTCACGTTTCCTTTGTTTTGACCCTCGGATCCTATTTTCACATCAACACTGAAATGCACGGGGAATACCCACTCACGTGGCAGAAGTCAGGAGACCCTTGTGTGTGATAACAATGGTGTTCTGCTGCCGCCAAAGGCACGCTTTCATTCTGTACCAAGAAAGGATCAAATCAGAAGTGGTTTCTCAATTGAGGATTAGTTCCTGGAAAATTGTGAATTTTCTTTAAGAGTTTTGTAGTTTGCTGTTTGTTTGTTTGCTTGTTTGTTTGTTTGTTTTAAAAATGATATTGGCCAGAAGCAGCACAGTCTAGCAATAGACGATTGAATACAATTAAAGCCTCGTTGTTGTATTAGATTTTAGGTTTTGACTTCCTTGGGTACTCATGCCAACCATGGAGCCTTTTAGAGACTCTGATGAATGAATGGGAACAGTGTGCCTAAATATGGTATCTGTCATGTCCAGTCAAATGTTGTTTGCCAAGCATTGTTGCCTTCTTTAGTGTAGGCACTAGGAGAATACACAGAAAATTTCTGATCCAGTGGATACCCAGTAAGACACAGATCCCTGAGTGTTTCCCTGGTTTCCTATTCCTGCCACGTGGAATATTTAATCAAGACGTCCTGTCGAGATTCCACGTCATAGATTCTAATGCGGTTGTTGAGCTTGGGCTCCATGGGGCTAAGAGATGACATGGACCTCTGTGGACCCCACCGTGGCATGGAACTAGTGAGTTTCCTTGTTCTTTTTCTTTTATTATTGAAAAGGGAAATAAAAACACTTTATGATAAAATTAAAGATTTACATGGAACATATTTCAGATAAAATAGAAGAGATACAGAGAAAAACACGTTAAAATTGACAATTTTCATGGAAAATTAAAGAGTCAAGTGGTACACATAAAAACATTGCTAAATTAATTGAAATATGAAATAGAAACATTTTATGATAGAATTTAAGACTTACATGGAAAACATTTCTGATAAAATTGTAGAAAAATGTAAAAAAAATGTTAGAATTGAAGATTATCATGGAAAATTTTATATAGATATAATAATGGTAGGCATAAAAGTGTTCCTAACTTGATTGAAAGTGGAATTATAAGCATTTTCTGATAAACTTGAAGATTTACATGGAAAATATTTCTGATAACATTGAAGAAATATATAGAAAAACACGTTAAAATTAAAGATTATCATGGAAATTATACAGATAAAATGATAGGCATAAAAATAATTCTAAGTTGATTGAAGGTGGAATTATAAACATTTTCAGATAAAATTGAAGATTTACATGGAAAATATTTCTGGTAAAATTCAAGAAATATAGACAAGTTAAAATTGACTATTTCATGGAAATTTTTATATATAAAATGGTAGATATAAAAACTCTAAATTAATTGAAGGTTGAATTAGAAACATTTGTAATAAAATCAAAGATTTACATTGAAAACATTTCTGATAAAACAGAGGAAATATATGGAAAGACATATTAAAATTGAAGATTATCATGAAAAATAATGCAAATAAAATGGTAGTCATAAAAAATTACTAAATTAATTAAAAGGGGAATTACAAACATTTTCTGATAAAATTGAAGATTTACATGAGAAATATTTCTGTTAGTCTATGTCTTTTTATTGGGAAGTTGAGTTCATTTTTGTTAAGAGATATTAAGGAATAATGTTTGTTGCTTCCTGTTATTTTTGATGTTATTTTTAATTGTGTTTTGATTATTATGTGCCGGGAGGATTTTCTGTTCTGATCCAGTCTGTTTGGAGTTCTGAAGGCTTCTTGTATGTTCATGGGCATCTCTTTCTCAGGGTTAGGGAAGTTTTCTTCTACAATTTTGTTGAAGATATTTACTGAGCCTTTCGCCATCTGGTTATCTCTGGTGCTAGTTGGTATTGTTGTCTCTGCCTGGAGTTTGTTCCTCCTGTGGCCCTGTAAGCCTGTGTCTTTACTCCTCTGAGCTCAGAAGTGAAAGCACTACTGGGAGATCCCTCTTTCCTGGTGGATGCACAGAAGGCTGTGGAGTTTCCTGGCTCCCTGGTGCCAATGGCGTCAGGAAGACTTCCATCTCAGCTGCTCCACTGATCTTATGCCCTGTGTGCTCCTAGCTGGAATCCCTTCAGAGAGAAGGTGGAGATTTCACCTCTGTGCTCAGAAGTGAAAGCCTGCTGGGAGATCACTCTCTCCTGGTGGGCTGTGCACCAAAGGCTGTGGAGTCTCCCTGCTCCCTAGTGTCAATGCCCGAGTTTCATTGTTCTGGAACAAGATGACATAGGTGTCCTGCTGTCCTGGGTGAACTGTTAGAAAACTGTAGACAAGGGTTTAGGAAGCCCCAAACACCTAGAGTCCCAGAAATGACTAGGAAGTCCCAAATGCGGAGAGTGCAAAGGCACTAATGTTATGATCAGGTCATGGATATAAGGACTTTAAATGTCTATTAGCTGTCCACTAGGCCCCAAACTTCTATTAGCCGGTAGGGACTCAAAGGTGAAAAAGTCACAAACTTTGCGCTTAAACAGCTTGCTTATCTCCATAGAAAGAGACCAGGGAAAAGACTTAGAATCCAACATGCAGTCACAGAGACTTTAAAATATTTACGGCCATTAAAGGAGAGATTGACAGCTGAGAAGTTGTGGCTCATCCCTTTAATTCCAGCACTTAGCAGGCAGAGACAAGTGGATATCTGAGAGTTCGAGGCCAGCCTGGTCTACAGAGTGAGTTACAAGACAACCAGGACTGCACAGAGAAACTCTGTCTTGAAAATCTAGAGTGGGGCAGTTCATGGAGAAATTCACTCTGTAGTGATCTAGAGATATAGGCTCTATAGAGGATATAAAATTTGAACACCAGAAACTATATTATGTTAAATAGTCTGTAATTCAGTACTCTGAAGATACATTATTGTTTCCATCATCTATTTCTATACAACAAATCATCTGAAAGCCATAGACAGCTGGGAGCATAGCTGCTCAGTAGCCCAGCACTTGCCTGGAGTGAGCAAGGCCCTGGGTTCAATCCTTACCACAAAAGTGACTACAACAAAAACTATCCCTGAAGTGAGTTGCTCTGTTCTCTATCCCCTGTTACAGCTGCATACTGTGGCTGCTTCTTTCTCTAGATGAGGGTCAGCAAACCATCTGGGGTCAGGACCCAGGACAATCTGGTCCCACTGTCAGTTTGTATAAATAGCTTAATGGGAATCTCCATGTTGATTTGATTGCTTCTTGCTGAAGTTGTTATACGGAAACAGTGGAGCAAGTATGTATAGCATCTATGCAGACTCATGGCGGACTCGTTATGGAGAGAGAGAGTGACGAGCACCACCTACCCTCTATTCTAGCTCAGCCTAATGTCAATGTGAGTAGATACCATGCAAACTATGTCTGCTGTGATGAGAAAGATTATTTTAAATTTCACATGATTTTTGTTCATTTAAGTCTAAATGGGTAGTCATGACTAATGGTCACATACTGAACAACATAGTTCTAAATAATAAGTTCCTAGAATCCAAGGACCAATCTATGCTTATAATTTTTACCCAATTATATAGCACATCATACACTATTATATTGGCTTTATACACAGTTCCGTCTATAAGTCTTAGCAAGAATGTACTGAATTAAATTTCTCACGCAACTTCTTATTGCAGTTAAGCTTTGTTAATGACTTAAAGTTAAAATATTTTTCTCAGAATGACTAGTAATTTGCCTCAGCTCACATGACTAATGGCATTTTTAAAATGTCTTCAAATATTCTAGTCTAAAGCCTTTGAGGATCTCAGTTATAACATGGAGAATTCAACTCCAAGTCAGAGCTATCTACATTTTAGATGCTGAAGAAAAAAAAAATGTGTCTCTCCATAGCACCCAGAGAAGGAAATGTGTATCCTTTAAGGAAACAAAAGTTTGCCTGGGGCCTGGAAAGATGGCTCAGCAGGTAAGACCACTTACTATATTTGTAGAGGAGGTAGGTTCTTTCCCTGCACCTACCTGGAGGCTCACAACTATCTGTAATTCCAGTTTCAGGGGATCTAACACATTTGGCCTCAATGGCTCTTGTATGTACTTGGCACACAGATGTACACACACACACACACACACACACAGACACACTCATAAAATACAATATGCATGCATATATTTAAATCTTGCATGGGATCACAAGGCCTAGGGCTCTCAGTGATTTGCTCTGAGATTCTACACAAAGTCCCTTCCCTCAGGGCAGCAGTTGGGCTGCAGCCACAAGGAAGCAACTGTGGTTTTCCTTCTCTTAATGCTCCAGCACTGGGACAGGGTCATCTAAGACATCTCTCTCTAAGGCCACTGCATCTCCATCGTATCTCAAAGCCTACCTGTTTTATCCCACAGGCCTTGTGGACTTGGAATTTGAGTGTCTCAGAGTTTTAGGTATGGGTCGTTCCTTTTTGGAGGGGTCTAGTATAAATAAGTTACGTATGGATCAAGTGAGGGGACAGTTTATTAAATCAAGTGAATGGTTCTGCTGTTTTCCCCAGTCAGGGGGCATTCTTGTAGCTGGGTAACTAAATGACAGCACCGAAGGCAGCAAGAGGGAGGCGAGAACCAGCACCACATCCCGTGTTTGCTTATGATACAGATGATTTAAAGGGAAAATTAAAAGGAAAAAATTCAGCTGTTTTACTCAAGAAGGGAGACTTATAAAAGAAAGGGAAGAAGAAAGATAAAAATGCAGAGATATACAAGGTAAAATGGCTCACGCTTGTAAGCCAAGCACTCCAGGGGGTGGGGCAGGCATACTGTCACAAAGCTGAAGCCAACCTGGTCTAAATAGGGATCTCCAGGCTAGCATGAACCACAGAATAAGATCCTGTCTTGTTCCTCCTATGGGGCTGAACCAGTACCCGGAGAGCTCCCATGGACTAAACCACCAACCAAAGAGCACACATGGAGGGACCCACAGCTCCAGCTGCATAAGTAGCAGAGGGTGGCTTTGTTGGACATCAGAGGAAGGAGAGGCCCTTCTTTGGTCATGGGAAGGCTCAATGCCCCAGTATAGGGGAATGCCAGGACAGGGAAGCAGGAGTGGGTGGGTTGGTGAGCAGGAGGAGGGGAGATGGGATGGGGTGTTTTCAGAGGGGAAACCAGGAAAGGGGATAACATTTGAAATTTCTCTTTCTTTCTTTCTTTCTTTCTTTCTTTCTTTCTTTCTTTCTTTCTTTCTTTCTTTCTTTCTTTCTTTCTTTCTTTCTTTCTTCCTTCCTTCCTTCCTTCCTTCCTTCCTTCCTTCCTTCCTTCCTTCCTTCCTTTCATTTTTATTTTTATTTTTATTTTTTATTTTTTTTTGTTTTTGTTTTTGTTTTTGTTTTTATGAGACAGGGTTTCTCTGTGTAGCCCTAGCTGTCCTGGAACTCACTCTGTAGACCAGGCTGGCCTCGAACTCAGAAATCTGCCTACCTCTGCTTCCCAAGTGCTGGGATTAAAGGCATGTGCCACCACCACCACCGGGCAGGGATAACTTTGAAATGTAAATAAAGACAATATATATATAAAAAAAAAATCCTGTCTTGGAGGAGGGAGAGAAGGAGGAAAAAGAAGAAGAAAAAAGAAAAGAGAAGAGAAAAATTCCTTGACAGGGATGGTTATAAATTCCTTTTCCATTTTTATAAATCCTTTATTGATAACATCCAATCCTTTATGGATAATCCTTTACCTTCCCATCCCTTGTCCTATCATATACAGCTACCATTCTATACATAGTTCTATGTAGTTGCTAAAAAGTTTTTATAGGCTACAATAAGCATATTCACATTTTATATTTCATGGTTTAGCAGATGACCTTGCAAATATGTTTGCCACTAAAATATCTGTATTGCTGTTGTTAGACTTGCTGTTATTGCTGTTGGCCATTCTGCCAAGTGGCAAAGAGCTTCAGACTTTAGTCTATGCACTATGATGTTCGGTTCATTATTGTCCTCATGTTGTTAGCACCTGACTCTTTATTATGAGGTTCCTGAACCTCTTGAGTCTGCAAGTCTTCCTGAGTACACAGCTTGGATGCAGTGAGTTTCAAATAAAAGGATATTTTAAGAATAAGCAGAAATGATCAACTTTGAAAGGGACCACCTCACTTTATTCTAAGAAGTAAGCTACTGTTCTTAGTGGCTAATGCCAGACACTCTAACCCTTTAGTAAATATTTTGAGTTATTGCACATAAACATCAAAACAGAAAAATCTAATAATACAGGAAGTGTTTCTTCTATTTGCAAGTTGGCTGGGTATAAAAATCTAATAATACAGGAAGTGCTTCTTCCATCTGCAAGTGGGCTGGGTATAAAATTTCTTGTTACTTACTAGAGGCTCTGACTACATTATTACCTCAAAATGATACTGCAAAAATACCTTATGAAGCCACAAAGTGGATGACTATATTGCCACTCCTAAATCTAAGAGCCTGAATGAACATGGGGGAAAGTCAGAGTAAGAGAAGCTGGAGGCATGATGGGGCATTTCTGTAGGCAGGGCTGATGACCATGTTTGCCCAGGGCTGAGAGAGTGAGAATATTGCAATGGGATTATACAGGGCAGGGAGAGAGAGTAGTGGGGCATGGAGCTGCACAGTTTTCTCTGCATAAAAGCCATGTGGCTCTCTGATCTAGCTTCAAGAGAAAAAAGCAAATACGTTCAAAGGAATGCAGATAGAAGTCTACTGCCAGTCGCCTCTTCTCCTTCAGGATATAGCTCAGGTTTTGGGCCGAGCCATGATCTTCTTGGTCAGCCTCCAGCCAGTAATTGAGCACTAGGGGAGATTAAGGCCTTGTCATCCCTGCCCAACATGGGTTCTCCGAACACAATATTTTTCTAAATTCTGTAGTGCAGCGGCTGAGGCTTTGCCAGATCTGCCTTCTGGCATGAGATCTCCCTGCCAAATTCTCCTTCCTTCCCCGGGTTTCTTTTCACACGGTTCAGCTCAGCATCGTGCCTGGAAGGCTTTCCCTGCCCAGTTCTGCAACCTCATCTTTTGATCTTTCATGGGTCTTGTTACCCAATAAACTGTTGGCTCTTCAAACGCTGCATCAGCATCTGCTTCCTGAAGGACCCAAGAGTTCTTTGTGAAACTGGTGCTGCTAAGAGAGATAATATAAACATATACAGGCACCAAATAAATCTGATACAAATGCTGATGCAGGAGAGTTTAAATTTACTGTACACAAGTGACAGGAAAAATGCTCTGCACATGCCCCTAACTCTGCTTACCATTGCCTTATTACTTTTAATGGAAGAAAGAAATTAAACTTACACATTTTCAGTATTTTTAATTATCATTTCAGAGGACTATTTACATTTACTTTTGCCACTTCTCTGAGCAGAATATGTTTGCTATGTTGAAAGGCCTGGTTTGGAATTCTCAGGAGGGTTTGCCTGCATCTGGTTTTGCCTGCCATTTCAGTATTTATTGAAAGAAGGGCTGGGCTCCATTTTGACTTAAATTCTATCCTTTAGAATTTATGGATCTATATCACTATAATTATAGTTGGATTTGAAATGTAAGGTATTGCTTAAAAAAATCCCCTTTGTTATTATGAGTTTTCTATTCTTCATTGAAAATCTGAGATGATTATATCAACGCCTCCCTGATAAGAAAATGACTGAGGTAAAAATCACGCAAATCCAAGAGCATACTTGGAAGGCACCTCAGGAGTATCAGTTTTGTGCCGACATTTATGTGCTTGCTATTTATGTCCACTGCAAAAAAGTTATGTTTAAAAACAAAGAAATTATTTATGGTTTTGTCTGCTTATATTTCAGAAAGGCCCACATATAACTTAGGTGCAGTGCACACAGCGAAGAAAGTGAGGATCTAATCTGAGTCACTCCCCTTAAAGAGACATGGTAACTTTTATTGCCCTCATTTTTCCTCAAAGCAGAAAAAAAACATGAAATGGTTGATAAAGAAGACACTAGTCTATGGAAGTCTTTGATAATTATCTAATTATCTTCCAAATTATTCTACTACTGCATATTTATTTGTGGTTTTAGTCAGTTCTTTAAAAAAAAAACCAAACTAAAGCATCTTCAAACAATTATATATTTTTGTGTCAAGAGGGTTTTCTTTTTTAAAACTATCAAACTTGTGACTGCATTATCAGGATAGTGTTTTACTTACTTGGTGAGTGGTACATATTTACTATGTTTAGTATTAATGAGCATTTAATGCCAATCATAACTTCCATTATTCTTTTTGTTTCACATACAATTTTTCTGAATATGTGTGTTTATTTTTAAAGATACTAAAAATGAGAATAACACTAAGTATATTTTACTAGTTTTGAAAAAAAAAGTATTCAGGGCACCAAATGTTCTAGGAGGTCATGAAATATTTTTTGGTTGTTGTAGCTAGTGTAAGTAATCTATGATTGTGCATCAGGTTTATAGGGTGGCCCTAACAAACAGATAAAAGGCAATTGCATTTCTAAAAACATTGTATTAATCTAGTTTTTACTATTATAACAAGATGCCTAACTTTTGAAGGAAAGGGGTTTATTTCCTACATTTAGTTGTTAAGGTTGAAAGTCCAAGGTTGTTTGACCACATTGGCTAGGTCTCTGGTGAGGACCTTCCAGCATGGCTTCACAGTAGGAATATTTGGAAAACATGGAGATCACCAGGCCATGTGGGAAGCTGAAGACAGGGACTCCCAGCTCAGGGATAGGTTTTTAAGACAGCATTCATGAGAACTCTCTTCAGGAGAGCAGCAATTCTGAAGTCATGGCTACCTCATGACTTAACCATAGGTTCTACCTCTGGAAAGCTCAATTAGCTCCAATATTACCACACTGGGACCAAACTTAGAGCATGTGACTTGAATCATGCTGAAAACAAATAAAGATGAGAGCAGACTCCATTTCTAGGTAAAATCTCAGCCATAGGCACTAGGGTAAGAGTTCAGGACATAGTTTCAGAGGACACAGCTAAGACAGAACTGTATGTTGAGTATGACGTCTGTATCTTAAAGGTTATAGATGGTTTTACCTTGTGTCTTTCTCACTTAATTTCACTTATGGAATTCCTCTTTCGATTCATCTTTCCTCAGGTTAACCTGAAAGGAATTGCTATGACTCATATGTTCTCATAATTCTAGAACAATTAACATTCATGGTTAGGACATGAGATGAACTTATTAATGAAATCTAATATAACATGTAACTCACATATCCTGAATGTATATGTGAACATGTTAATCACCTGGTACTCTATCTAACTTCTGTCCACACTCTTTCAATTTTGGATCATTATCTCTCAATATAGATATTTTTGAAACTTGTCTGTCTGTCTGTCTATCTACCATCTATCTGTTTGTGTGTGTGTGTGTGTGTGTGTGTGTTTGTCTGTCTATCTGTCTATGTGTGTAGGTATGGGATGCCCACAGAATACAGAAGAAGCTATTCAATGCCCTGGAGCTGGAGGTCCAGGTGGTTGTGAGCTGTTTATGGGTGATGGAAAGACGTCAGGTTTTCTGGCAGAGCGGCTACTGCTCTTAGCTGCTGAGTCATCTCTTCAGTGCTTCCTCCCAATATATAAGGTGAACAATTATATATAACAATTTTGCGCTTCCTTATTCATCATGGGTTCTAAATGCTTTACAGTTATGTGATATTTATACAGTATACATATGAGATAGGTTACTAATAGTTTCCTATTAAGGCAACAGGGACTCAGACATAAGATGATCCAATAGCTTCCCCAAGGTCCATTAGCTAGGAATTCCACAGCTGAAATCTGAATGCAAGTATTCTGGTTTCAAAGTTCACAATCTTAATAACCACCTATTGCCTCTATAGTAAATCATTTATCCCAGAGCCTAACCCAGACTTCTTTGTACCGTTTTGGATGTTGCTTATGTAGAATCCATTCAGATATCTCCTAGTATCTATGTGTTCATAAGAAATTCTCTTTAATGCCGTCATTGGTCAAAATAGATGGAATTTGACACAGAAGCTTATAAATTAAGGGAACAGTGGTTTTGTATGTTTTTTAAAAAGTTAAGCACAAGGTCCTAGAAATTGTTCTCTGTCTCTCACTCGTGTTGACGTCTCTGTGAGTGGCCATCAACTAGAGTGACTTACAGTCCTTAATATGTACTAGTAAATATGAATGTGTGGGTCCCGAGGATAACGTTCAATCACTCTGAAGCATTTGGAAGTGTCTAGCCATATTTCAGTGGCCCAAGGACACGTCAAAGCAACATGCATAGGTATTAGTATTTTCTTTTTTGTTGATGAATGGCTGCCTATACTTAGGAATCAAGAGTATCTGTTTATAGAAAGTCCCTGATGGTGGACAGTCCCGGACAGTCCACATATCCAAGCACAACAGAATGCGTGTGTATCGTCTTCACATTCACAAAAGCAAGGCATGCTACACTTGAAGGATGATCTATTTGATGAATGAATCTTGTAACTTTGACTTTCACCAAGGACCAAACTGTAAATCACTCGAAGGGAAAGTTAAGGGGAAGTGGTCATCGTGCCACTCGGGCTGCTGGGAGGACTGAGGGGCTTTTTGTTCAAGTAGGTATGAGGGGTTAAATCTGGCTCATGGCACCAGATAATGGTTGTCCACTATCGGAGGAGGGGCTGAGGGAATCTGGTAGGAGGGTAAATCAAAAGTGTCTGGCACCATTGAGGAGCAGGCTGTGGGAAGCCCCAGGCTCCCTACTGATAACTTATCTGTCTTCTGTAGTGAGGCTGGATCATGCAGCTGAAATACAGCCAGGGTATATTTTACATGTGTGGCATTGCAGAGATATTTATAGCAAATTAAATTTCTTAAACTCTAAATGATAAACTAGTTTAAGCAGACCTATGTAGAAAGCAATGACATTGATGAAAAAAAACCAAATACCCATTTAGATTTCATCAGTGCTTACTTTGTCTTTGTTTACTTTTTAAAATTTTTATGTAGTCTTACTTTATGTGCATTGGCGTTTTTGCTTGCATGCCTGTGTGAGGGTGTTGGATTCTGGAGTTAAAGACAGTTTGTAAGCTGCCACGTGCATGCTGAGAATTAAACCTGGGTCCTCAGGAAGAGCAGCCAGTGCTCTTAACCACTGAGCCATCTCTCCAGTCCTTACCTACTCTTCTTAAACAAACAAACAAACAAACAAACAAACAACAGCAGCAGCAAGAGTTTTCCAGAAATCTTTTAACATATAAGGGGAAAGCAGCAATCTTATCCCAGCCACTCCCTACCTCCTCACATCCTTAGAATATTTATAAGGAAATCTGACCCATGCTTTTGCATTGCCCATATGTTTTTATGCACTAAATTATAAGAGATAAGAATTACTTAGAAAATCTATCCACAATGTCATGGCACCTAAACCATTTCATAGCAATTCCTTAATGTGCTAAAAAGTGTCCATCAGGGTTATATATTTTTCTGTTTTGTGTAATATCTAAGTTTTTTTTTTTTATCAAAATGAAAATGTTTAACAGCCCTTTTAACTCTCACCTTTCAGTCTGAGGAGTCCTTGTTCCCATCTCTGTTTATCTTCCTCGGAACTCACTTGTTGAAGAAACTCACTCTAAGTTTGACCCATTGCTTCATAGTAGTCACCACCGTAAGATTTGAATTTAGACATTGGCATGGTTATACATTCCCTTTTTTGGGGGGGCGGGGGGTTGGACTTTTGTTTTTTTTTGAGACAGGGTTTCTCTGTGTAGCCCTGGCTGTCCTGGAACTCACTCCTCACTCTTTGGACCAGGCTGGCCTCGAACTCAAAAATCTGCCTGCCTCTGCCTCCCAGAGTGCTGGAATTACAGGCATGCGCCACCACTGACCGGCTTATACATTCCCTTTTTATCTGTAGGATTACTGTATGGATAACATATGCACCCCTCTCAGGAACACACCGCCATGTTCATTTGTCTTTCTGACTAGTTCACTTGCATTTCCTGACTACTGCTCAGATCACATGTTAATGCGCTCTTTTGTTCTCCCATCTTCATTAGATAAATAAAAAGTTATAGTTACAAATAAAGTCCTATCTCTCCATCTTCCCTCCCTAGACCAAGACTGCGCTGAGTCTGTGTTTCATGTTTTTTTCACACTTGAACTAAGTATGCATATTTTTCTAAAGTGGATCCAAAATATGTATGTTTATATAA
The DNA here is from genome assembly GCF_947179515.1 of Apodemus sylvaticus. NCBI lineage: Eukaryota > Metazoa > Chordata > Mammalia > Rodentia > Muridae > Apodemus > Apodemus sylvaticus. The sequence goes on from NC_067483.1 coordinate 45,506,916, forward strand.
AATTTGTACATATTTGTTGTCATGCTGCTTACGAGTATTTGCAGTTTTCATTGAAGCTGATCTCTGTTGATATATGAAGGTCTAATTGACATGGCCCTATTTGAAGATTATCAACTTTGTACCTATGGATAATTTTGTTGTTTTTGAGTTTCCTTAATATAAATAGCACTGTGAAGCAGATTTTGTACCCAGGTCCCTGTGCACGTGTTCTGAAGTTACTCTGTTATAATAGGCAATGGTCCAGGTGGCAGTGCTGTCTTAGAGTTCCCCATGCCAGCTCTATTGGCGTCTTTTTTATTTCTTCATTAAAAAAACATGTCTGTGTCTGTATATCTGAAAAAGTCTGTGTCATATGTGTTCAGTTGTCCACAAAAGCCAAAGGAAGATATTGAATCTCCTGAAGCTAGTGTTAGGGGAGATTCGTGAGCCACCTGATGTAGGTACTGGCGAACAAACAGGTCCTCTGCCAGAGCAATAAGCACGCTTAACCACTGCACTCTCTCTCGAGTCTCCTGTATTTCTAAATCTCTAAAAAGTTAGGGATTTGGCTATTAAACCCAAGAGCTATTAAAATTGTATAATACGAACATATGATTAAGTGAATTATATTAAAACAAAGGTAATGCTCAAAGCTAATCTCTTACTAATTATTTTTACTGAATTCATGAGAATTATCTATGCCCAAGGCAATTAGCAGTTATGGTAACAGTTTAAGGAAATACTCTATACTGTGTGTGATTCTGCTTCCTGTCCCACCTCTTCCCCAGGTGATGTCACATTGCCTACTTGGAATCACCTGTGTTGGAATTATTTCCACAATACACATGGATACATGAATCAGAGCTGATTTATCACTCTGTTGAAAATCACAGAGTAAATTTATCACTTTGCCAATCATCTAGACTTACAAAAATGAAATCCAAATCATAACACGCAAAATAGTGTATTGTGTGTGCAATCCTTAAACAGCACAAAAATTAAGAGATTTTCATTCCAGTGCTCAAAATCTATTATTTCGCAATACATCCAATGTCTCATTAGAAAGCTACATTAAAATTCTTCAGGAAGTGATGGATGATTCAGTGAATGACAGAAAAATTTTAAGATCTAATTCAAGAACACTTCACTCAAGAACATATTTATGGTGGAAAAAATACTTTGTTTTGAAAGAAAATATAAGAGATTATTATAAGGAAGCCCCACTCAGAACCATTTTCAGAAATGGTCTCATTTGTCAGATGTAAAGTGTGAAGACAGATGGCTGTGTTCAACTATCACCTTAGTCTGTGTCATCTCTTCTTTTAGATTATTTTCATGATGTCATTGGGAAGGGGTTCCCCAGGCAATGACTGAGCAAAGAGGTAATCAATGTTCAAGCTATTTCTACCTAGCATAAGATGCCCTGAATGACATTTTTGGTTCCAGAATCTGTCCAAGGGACAGAAATCTTATCAGTTCTGCATTCTTATCTAATAATCTCCCCGACTCATTCTTCCCCATTTCTTATATAACCTAACTTTATCTCTGAGTCTGTTCTCTTGGAAAACCACTTACCACAATCTTTGCAACAATGAGTTAGGGAAGGTTTTACCCATTTGTAGTTTAAATTTTTATTCTGAGATTCTGTTGGATTTGTGTTGGAATTAATGATCTTTATCATAGTAAGGCTTGTATACAATTCTGCTGTTTGAAATCTCAAAGAGTGATTTGGACTCTTGGGCGTGTGCCAACAGGCCTGACCAGAAGTGCATTTCCTTATGATGCTATCGCAGTCATGGCAGAGAGCTTGAACACCAAGTCTTCTCATAAGCAAACATTTGCCTGGTTACTGTTGGCCAACTTTGCCTTCAAACAGCAGGCATTTAATAACCACGTCAAAGTCTCCACCTTACAAAGAAGAATCAGGGCTGGGACACTTAACAGGAATGCTGTGGCCAGTTGACTGTATTCCATCTTAACTTGGTGTGGTGAAATGAGCGTGTGTGCTTCAGCTTTACACAGTAGTAGCACCACTGCATCTAAATAATTCCTGTCTAGCTGCACTTAAGGAAATATATTTATATTATTTTTTGTAACGAAGAGTCTTGCCCTCATTGCTTCAAAATAGCACAAAGGAGTGCCTGTTATATGGGAGGGAGAATGCCTTCCAGCACTTGGCTAGTATCTAACACTCTCCAGTGGGCACCAACTATATCCCTGTTGGCTGGAGGCACCAGATGCTTGTGGCAGTTATAAATAGAAAGGTTGTGCAAATGTGCATGAGTGTTCTCCTTCTACCACACACGTTCCTATTCTGTGATCTTTTCTTGATCTCTGATAATCAGCCTTTTCCACCCTATAGTGCCAAGAAGATGAGAGCCATATGTTCACAAGCTGGACTAGGAATACACACCGTAGCATTTCTTGGAAATAAAATAAGACATTTTTTTTTAAAAAAAAGAAAAAAGCCATTTAGATTGATATTGAATGAAGAACAAGTAGGAGTGAAAAGGAGACAGTTCTATTGTAAGACTTTAGAATTAGCTGGTTCCAAATCCCTTCTCACAGAGCAATATCTATCTGAGGAGGCGTGGTACGAGACTAGATAGACTCAGTGGCAGTGGTGATTTAGGTCCTGGCACAGCAAAGGTCTGAGTTCTCCGTGTAAATTTTAACACCCCCAATCCCCTCACTGTGAATGAGAAAAGACGCTGTGCCCATCCCAGTCAGCCTTCAAAGCAAAGCTAATCAGAAGATGTGCTGGGGCAGAGGAGGGAACACAGGTACACGTCTCCCAGGTCAGGGCCATACTCCCTGCATCTAGTCTCCCCCAAAGAGAAAAGACTTCTTTTTGTTTTTCTTGTACCTATCAGACATCTGGCAGTGTATCTCCCAATTCAATTTATTGTGTAGGGTCTGAGAGCCAGAAAAAGAAAAAAGAGAAACTTTTCTCATGGTCACCCAGAGCAAACGAAGTGAAATGTATACCTGTAGTTAAAAAAGGAAAAAAAAATCCACCAAACTAAAGAGATGTGAAATGCAATTTATGTTCAGGTTGGTTTAGAATTTAAAACATAGATGCCTGGGAGCAGGCCATTATAATAATATATAATAGTAACATTCCACCAGCAGCTTAGTTTCGATGTGTTTAGATGAAACACTTCTGTCAAGATATTGGGGGGAAAGAACTAAAATCCACGTAAAGGCATACATTCTTGTTACCTTTCTGCCATGTTTGTGGCAACAAAAACAATACCTCACACCCTCAGACCGTGAAACGTCTGACCAGCCAGAGGACTGACTGTGCTTTAAACACTTCACACAGCCTCTAGGTTCAAATCCGTAGATGTGCCACAGAGGATTATTTTGTGATCCTTCATGTAGCAAAACTTATATATCTAATCTACTTTAAGATATGTTTCCTTTTATCCTTTGTTACCTGAAAGTAGAATACATTTTCTCTTAATAGCCCATTATTAATTAGTTAACTTCATTTTTAAGACCTTCTTTGCACTAGACACAGTGCTAATTATTTTATAATTAGTATGTTTTTGCGAGGTTGGGGAGTAGTGTCTCCCTCAGTAGCGTAGGCTTGCCCTGGACTCATGGTCCTTTTAAGAGCCACAGACTCTCAAGTGCTGGAATTATAGATACATGCCACCAACCCTAACGTTGGGATTATCATCACATCTAAAGAGATAAGAAAGTATTAATAAAACCAGTACTGGCCTTGTTTTGTGTACTAAAGAACTGGTATCAAGCGAGTTAATGTATATGAAATATATGTTAGATATAGATATATGTCTATATCTAGATACTGATATATCAAGTTAGATATAGATAGACCTGTCAGATGTGTCTGAATACAGATGGCACCAGATTATCATGCTTCCTGCTGCATCTTGTCCACAGTTAATGGCAACACAACAACAACGGTAAAATCATTACAGCGGCAAGCATTTATGTGCCATTTGTGTGAATAGAACTGTATATGCTTGAATACTCTTCAATAGGACTTATTAATAAACAGGAACATCATTGCCACTATTATTCACAGCAGAGGAAGCTGCGTTCCAGAAGCAGTCTTCGAGTGGCAGAGCCAACCGTGAGCCCGGCAGACTGTTGAGGTTTGCCCACGAGAGTATCAGTTAGAAGCACCAAGAGCCTCTCTTCGCAACATGAACACCTAATCCAGTGTCCACAAACATTCTTTAATCTATTTCAGGAAATACATTAATTCATATTCCAGTTGATTGTCTACCTATGACCACTCCTGAGTCCCACAGGCTTGTTATAGAACATAATTTTGTAAGCTTCAAAGTAAATGTATATATAATTATTTCTTTGGGGGCATTTTATTGGAATGTCAGGAGTTAGCCACAGAAAACAAATTAAAATGTAGGGAAGAAGGATACCAACATGTCTAGCACTTAGCATGAGCGTGGAAGTCTGTTTATATGTGTATATTCTCTCGACATCCACAGCTTTATATATAAGCTCTCATTGTCCAGAGGAGGCTGAGAGTGGGTGGGGCCACCCAAAGAGTCATGAAGAAGATGACATCATCGGTAGGGCAGGTCTGTGTGGTTCCCTAAGCTGACACACCAGAAATATTCAAAATGAATTCTCAGCACTGGAAGAAAGAGAAACCTTTGCTGTATTCTCTATGGATGGAGAGGGCACAGTAGGAAGCTGTGGGAAGGACAGGAGGAAAAGCCTGTCAGCATTGCCACACTGAGAAGGACGTGGACCCTAACCGGCTCAAGGCACTTCACAGTAGGGAGAAATGGGCCTGGTACCATCTTGCTTTATAACGCTGGGTGCTAGGAGACCATGCTAGGAGACCACGTGGGTGGTTGGAGTGGGAAGTCACTGTGGGACCGGAGTCTGAAGGACAATATCATAATCAGTAAAAAGAAATGATTGTTTACTGAGCACATCTATTAGACTAAAGATGTGATTAATGGAAAGTCTACAGTTAAAATTCAGAATTTGGCAAATGATATAGAAAGTTTGGCCAATTTTTTTTTTCTGCCACAAATCTGCTGCACTTCAAAAAAAAAAAAATAGTCAAAGATCTTCAAAAATAATGTCCGGGCAATTGAAAAAGCCAGCATGTGATTTACAATATGCCACTGAATTTGAAGCGCTTTGCGAGAGCGTTTACTTAAACCTCATGAAGACAATGATTTAAAGCATGGACTGGAGCCGCCAGCGTGGGCAGAAGCGGGAAAGGTTATTGCAAGAACAGCCTGTCTTCCCTTGTGAAGAAAAAAACCAGAAGCAGGGAGTATCTGTAGTCAGTGTGTCTAAATGGCTATATCACTTTTAAAAATGTGGGTCAACACTGGGCTTTAAGAGTCAAGAGGAATTCCTCCTCCTCCCCCCTCCCTCTGTCTCCTCGCGACCTGTGATACCCTCCTTCGTGATCACAGTGGGAGATAAACAGCAATGAGCTGGAACTGAGATTTGGAACGGAGTACTCTGAAATCGATACGCCAGCTGGAGCAGAGCGTCCAAAAAAACAAAACATAAATTTCTTGGAAAATGACCCTGTCTTTTGGCAATTATTACCATGAATGAGAATAACTCAAAATCCGAAGTGAAGCGCGCCTTGCTCGCACTCCTCCTCCGAGCTGCGTTTTACTCTCGTGTTTTCTTCTATCATGATGACAGACGTTGAAGGGCACATGCTATAAGACAATATCTAATTTTATTTAGTCTGATGATTTTTCTTTTGTGTTGTACTTACCTGGCAGGAGAGTTTTCATGGTCACAAAGATAAGGGTTTCCTAGAATAGGATGGAATTCTTGTAGCAGGATGTGCTAACCTTTGACATGTGTCCAAATATGGGAAACTCCACTGAATGGTTTGAATAGTGTATTCACACTCATCTCTGTCATTAAAAAATGTTATACATTTATTTCTGTGGAATAATTCCAAAGTGAAGAAAAATGCATTTAGATTTTACTAATGTGTATACTTTGAACATTTCTATATTTCTATATAAAATCAATATGATAATTTAGTGTAATGAGTGAAAAACTCCTGTGATTAGGACCTCATAGGGATCTGAAGCAAACAGACAGCAGAGGACTTACTGCTTTTTGCCAATTATTTTTTGGGGGGGTTCATATGCACAATGAGGATCCTGATTAATAAATTCTAGCTTATTCATGTTAAATATACCATGTACAACGAGGGTCTTTCTCTGAACAGATAAGGTTCATCGCATCATAGAAGCTTAGAGACAGACTAAAAAAAAAAGTGTTCACCTTTTTTGTACTCCAGAACTTTGTCCCCCTACCCATGTTCTTTCTCACACCCTCTCAGTGTTTGCAAATTTGGCAGTGAATATAAGTGTGATATTATATTTCAGTAACTAACTTGAAGTTGGAATTCTAGTCTCAGCTTTGCCATTTAACAGTATGGCCTTGAACATCCTTGACCTCTGGGATTCAGTTTTTACTATCCTTTATATTTTTCTCCACACATACATTTGAACATATTTATTATATTCGAACATATTTATTATATTCCTTGTCTTGTGCCTAACCCTGAGTTAGACACGAGCAGGGAGGTAGAACGAACACTTCATATAAAAACTTAAGCTTTGGCAAGCTCAAAAATTTCTGAGAAGTTATAAACAAAACAAATCATTGTAGTGGTAACTAGATGATTATGGCTTTTTTGCATTTGTTTATTTGTTTGTTTGTTTTGTTTTTGAGACAGGGTTTTTCTGGTAGTCCTGAAACTCCTTCCTCTATAAACCATGCTGGCCTCAAACTAAGAGATTTGCCTGCCTCTGACTCCAGAGTACTGGGATTAAAGATTAAATTAAACCACCACCGTGTGGCTGATGTTCTGTTTTTGTTGAGTGGCAAGAAAGAGTAGCAGTACATAGGTTGGCATGTGACAGCAAAGTCTAAAGTTTCCTGTGTGAATTCGAAGTTCCAAAGTGTGTCTGGTGCTTAGGAGGCCTAAGAAGCTGTGTCTGAATTGAAAACTGTGCCATTTGGATAGGGGTAAAACTGTCAAGGAAATAGTATCAGAGTTTCCTATTTATCAGGAAACAGAAAACAACCTCCATGCTCGAGGGTTGAAAGAAAAGGGAAAAATTTGCTTTATCTTGGGAAGAGAAAAAATATTTCAAGAACTGAAATTTAATGTGTCTCTTTGATGTACATAAAACTTAAAGAGATCATGTAAGCAATTTGGAGAAGTTCGTTTGGTTGTTGTTGTTTTCCACACTGCCCGGGTGTCTTACTCAAAAGCTAATTCCTTTGACAATTCATTTTATCTTATGTTCAGATAGAGGCTTAGAACACAAGGGAAATGGCTGTTTAACATTGAGCAAGGAATTTAGATTGAATAAATTCAATTCCATCTTATACAACTCATGGCCTTTTGTTTTAGACATCAGTTCCTTCTTTTAACTAATACAAAACTGCTCGTCTTCTGGTGTGTTGAGCAGTAAGCCACACTTGCCACAGTGAATGTCTGTCTCAGTGGCTAGCCGTGAGAACTCCAGCAACACATTCATCAGAAGGGCGAGACTGAGGAAGGCAACTAGCTTTCCATTTTCATTCACCTTACAGGTTTTCAAGCACAGTCAACTTAACCATTTTCCTCTTAATGCTTCATTCTTCTTGGGAGTGGTGTAAGATTCCTTTTCCTATAGCACCAACCCAAAGTCTCAACACAAGACGACGGGTGCGCTCCTTTTGAACAAAGTCCGGCCATCTGCCAGCTGCTTGTAGCTGATCTTTGCTGATCAGGAGTTCCTTCTTTATCTGGGCTCTTGGCCTTTTTCTATAGTGCCCTAGTGTGCCCTTCCCCCATCCTTGAGCTGGCTAAATAGACCTGCAGTGTTTGCCACAGATGGGTCTTAATGACCCAGGTGGAGTCAATTTCCTACAGGAGCAGACTGCCTGCTGAGCTTGCTTTGCAACTCCACCCAGCTGAAACAAAGGATGGGGTCTGTGGGCTTTCTCTAAATAAAACACAGTGCTGAGTAATAAACTCGGAGCCTTGATCAGAAACTTTTGTCTTGGCTTTACTCTTCACTTGTGCACTCGGTTCTCATTTCCAGCCTCCCTTTCAGGTAACCTAGTTCATCCATGGCTGCTGGACAGCTACACCCTAGGGTTCAACCTCGAGCGTGATGGTCTTCCCCATAAGGGCCTTCACAAACATTTGCATCATGGTGGTAGCTCCTCCCCAGATGGTGGAAGGGCTCTCCTCACATTTGTATCTGGTAAAAGAATAAAAACGAAAGGCGGGAGTCTGAGAGGAGGATCTGTGATTAGGATCTCTTCTCTTCTCCAAAGACCCAGGTTCCCTTCTCAGCACCTAGTTGGAGGCACACAGCTGTAGGTAACTCCAGTTCCAGAGACTCTGAGGGCAATTTCTTGCCTCTCCAGGGTACTGCAAACATGTAATGCACATAAATACATGTGGGCAAAACACTCTTACATACAATAAAAATAAGGGTTTTTTGTTTGTTTGTTTTGCTTTTTTTTTTTCAAAATGGAAGAAATCTGGTTTCAGAAGTTAAAGGAGCTTTGTTGTAAGACTATTTATGAAACAGGGTGACTATTCTGTTTCAAGCTAATCTAACATGGAATATTTCAGATCTCAAAGTCAGTCCCAGAAGCTATAGGCTTGCTCTGTTGATGAGGCTCAAGTCAGCAGGGAAACCCTCCTTCTGTTGATGCTTGGTAGCATTAACTGCTTCAGTAGCGTTGGCTTTGCCGTTCAGGGTAGTTTGTGTTACTGTGGCTCTATAAGATCAAGAAATAAGTACCATGTACCAACTGACATTCTTGGAAAAACATTATTCCTTGGAAATAGAGCCAGAAATATATTTGCTTGTCTCATGGGATCTGACAGGACAATATTGTGATAAGAAAAATGTCAAGACGTAGAGAGACAGAGGCGGGTACAAAGAAAGAAAACCATCTGGAATGGACAAGCAAAGGAGGCTGAAGAAGTGAGGTTCAAAAAGAATTTTTTTCATAAGGATATGTAGCTATTGATATAGAGTAGCTAAGAATACTTACAGAAATTTCAAGGGAAACACCATCTCTGAGAAATTTCTTCTTTGATGATTTGACCGCTTTTGAATAAAAATCCCCAAACACCAGTAACTCAAAAGTTCAGAAGATCAAAACCTGACAGGGATCAAAACTTGAATCGATACTCAAAGAAAAATTTACAGAAAGGGGACTGGGTCAAAACAAAGAATACAAAATGCACAATCACTAGCTTAAGATTCACTAGCTTTACATTCTTAACTCGAGGTAGGTTTGTTGCCTGCTCTGGCTTCGTTCAGAGTCCTTGACAGGAACAGGACAGACTGTTCTGTGTTTCACGTTACCAGGCTCATGAAAAACAGACTGGGTGTATATTCCTCACGCCCACTTCACTTAGCACCTGGAATCAGTACAGGTCAGCTGTGCTACATCCTATGAGAGAAGAGACTTTTCTATGTGCCCAAGATCATATATGTTATTGTTTGGCCTATAGCAAAGGTGTTTGTGCTGATGGTGTGAAAGTCAGAAGGCTGAATGAGGTGGCACACACTGTTGAGGTGACACATGCCATTGCGGTTAAATACTGGAGCCTAATTGTTTTAATTTTTATCATACCATTGTGAGCTGTTTATTTGATTTCAGGCAAATTGCATGTGTTTCTATTTCTCATTTTCTTCATCTGCATATAAAATGATATTTATGTCTACCTGATAGGTCATTGATATTAAATACATGTACACAGCCACTATGATTATGGGATTTCAGCAGTTGGGTTTGTCTGCACTAGGCCTGCACAGTGCAGGAACAATAATACTCAGTCATAGATGCAGTAGGATTTCAAGGGGGAATAGGCTCCTTGGTGAAGTCTGACCAGTGAAGGATGCTTTGGGGGACCATTGTCTTCAGTTGTGTACCCACTAGTGAGTCTACTGGACTCTAATGGACAATTCCACATGGATGATTAAACAGATGGCTCTGGTTAAACTAGTGGATCAGAAAACAAAGACATGGTCATGGCCCAAGAGAGAGACTTACAAGGGGCAAGCCCTCTATGTATGTATGAACTGCTAAAAGTTAAATAATAAAGACAAAGGGGTACTGAAAGACTGCTAAACAAAACAAACATAAGGATTGCTTGGCAAAAACACCTTCTTACTGTGAAAATAATAACATTGCAGTTGTTAATGTACAGATTCAAATGGGAGCACCTATGTTCTAGTTTTGTTTGCTGATACCTTCAAAGTCCTTAGAATTTCCATAATGCCACACTGAAGATGCATTTTTAATTATAGTTCTACTTGTGACAGATGTGAAATTGCAATAGTTAATTTGATTATTTTTCTTGATACAATGCATATGATTTGAAAACAGGGAAATAGTGTTAAAAGCCTTAACAATAACTTTTGGCATTTCAACAATCTGAGAGAAGTTTCTGTTTGTATTCATTTATAGTTTAAGAAAAATGAGAGACTTGCTTTTTAAATGATGCATTCTCTTTGGGGCATGTGTATGTGGTGTGTGTGTGTGTGTGTGAGAGAGAGAGAGAGAGAGAGAGAGAGAGAGAGGCTACACTTTTTAAAGGAGATGAGAGTGAAGTTCAGCTGTAGCACCTTTGACTAGGTGCTACCAACACCACAAATAATGGATCACAAAAAGCAAGGAAACATGTTCTTCTAGAGCGGTGGCCCTCAACCTTCCTAATGCTGTGACCCTTTACTACAGTTCCTCATGTTGTGGTGACCCCAACCATCCAATTATTTTCTTTGCTACTTCATAGCTGTAAGTTTGCCACTGTTATGAATCATGATGTAAATACCTGTGTTTTCTGATGGTTGTAGGTGACCCCACGTTTAAAGGGTCAGTCAACTCACAAAGGGGTCTCGGCCCACAGGTTGAGTACCAGTTCCCTAGAGCATCTAGCATGGTTTCATTAACCATGATTTTTGGTCCCTAAGATTTTTTAAGACTTCTAGCCTTGAACTCTAAGGTAGTGAATTTCTATGGCAATAAGCTATGGGGCATGTTGGTAAAATAGTCCAATGGCCGTAAGAAACGAATACAGTGTTAATGTGAGTTTTAAAATTTAATCCTTTTAATATACATGCCTATTTCTAAGTAAAATCTCAACCTTTTTTCTAGTAGTTTTACTTTGAAATCAAAGATGCTTAAGCTGTTGCATTTAAACTTTCCTGTGCAATATTAAGACCAAAGGTCAATTTCAACTAAGTATTCCTGTGAGATATTTTACAAACACTTATTTCAGTGACAGCATAGCTTTTTTCTTTCCAACAAATATATGTTTCCATTTCCTCCTTTTATTTAATTTGAATACATGCTGTAATTGCTTTTCTTTCTTTCTTTCTTTCTTTCTTTCTTTCTTTCTTTCTTTCTTTCTTTCTTTCTTTCTTTTCTGTGATAAAACATTGGCCAAAAACAACTTAAGGGAAGAAAAGATTTATTCCCTCTTACAGCTTACAGTCCATTACAAAAGGAAGTAAGGGCAGGAACTCCAGGTGGAAATTTAGAGGTAGGAACTGAAGCAGGCGCTTAAACCTGGAGAAAACCTGCTTAAACTGGCTCACATACCAAGGCTTGTTCAGCATGCTTTCTTTTACAGTCTTGGCCCTCCGGCCATGGGTGTGACCACCCACAGTGGGCTGGGCTCTCCCACATCAATCATGATGAAGAAAAACTCCTCCCATATGCTTGCTAACAGGCCAATCTGATGGAGACATTCTCTTACTTGAGGTTCCCTCTTCACTGGACCCTAGCTTCTGCCTGATAAACAAAGAGCTAACCAGCATAGTGCCTATACTTTAAAAACAAAAGAAAAAAATGTGTATAGCTTGATTTGTATTCCGAGTTTGTTAGGGCCCAAGAATCGCTGAGGGAAGACCCCAGACTCAAATAGTATGCAAAGGCAAAGAACGTTTATTCTGCAGAAACAGCCAGCAAGCAGGAGTCAACCAAAAATGGCGACAACTTGAAGAACTCAGAGGCCCTCTTTTTATATGGGTGAGGAGAATTTTCCAGAAGGGTTGGGTAATCTCTATGGGTAGCAGCAAAGCAGTGAAGTGAGTACAATTTTGATTGGTTGCTATGTGGGTTTCATTATCTTTATTGAGACCTTGAAGAATTTCGTAGACCTGCTCAGTTCTGACCTTGTTATCTCCTCCAGCCCGGTGTCCCAGGAGCTGACTCAGCTCCAGACTCATCCTCCCTAAGTCAGGGCCGGCACTGATCTACTGCTCATTGTCAGTGGCTCCTTCTGAGAAGCCCAATTTGCTTCCTGGGACGTTGAAAATTTTTATTCCCAAGGTTTTTGAGCCTCTCAAGTTGACACCTGCATTTTTTGAGAGTAGCAATATCAAATAGAGGAGCTTTTTGTACTGAAAGCCAGGAGTCTAGTCATTTTGGGGCTCCTTTTATTTCTAAAATGTTGTCTAATAAGTGAATTAGAAAGAAAAACTCATAGACAGCATTTAGATTATAAAAAAAAAACCCACTATTTCATTGATATGCTTGACTTTTGTTTTGTTAAAAATTATAATATCAAAAATAAAATGAAAAAATTCCAACATATTTTATACTTTTACAGTTTTTAGTTTTTAAAAAAGTCCTCTAATTTATTTATGTGTATATGTGTGTATATATATTTGATATACAAATAGAAATACATAATCACTCCTTCATAGTGTTTCCAATGCTCTTATTCATATTGGACACACTAAATTTGATCAGCTATGCAGAGAATATGAGAATAAATAAGCACAGATGCTCTGAGTGTTCTCTGGGCTTCATCCTTCTCTGCTCTCTCTAAACAACTGCATGTAGGTCTTGCTCTCTGTCATACTTCCTGTTCAACAGAACACAGCTCTTTCCACCCCAACCCAGCAAAGAGGCCAGTAGCAGGTGAGTTAGAACTTCAAATAAGAGAGCCTGAGAATCAACTGAAAGACCAGGAAATACCTGATTGCTAGCGTGTACCTTCCTAAATTGGAATAAAGCCACAAACCCTCAGGGCTAAATCCCTAACCCTCAGAGCAGCAGCCTGGAGCATCTGGGTAAGGATTATGTGATTCTAGGGTTTTGTGTTGAAATTAATTTCCAGGAAGTAAGGTCTTCTTGGGGGACTCTATGGCAAAATGCTCAAACCAACAAGCACTCATTTAATGCAACTTTCTAGAAGTGGAAACACTGTATTCTTTTCTGGACACAGTAAACAGAAAGTATTTAAACTTTGTCCCAAGTAGGAAGTGTTCTAACCCTACAGAATCATCAGTTCTAGATGAAATCTATCTAATGCACACATGAGGAACAATACTGGAAACTCTGCAAAAGACAGAAGTAGGAAGCTACTGTGTGCACATGAATGCACAGTTTTACAAGAGAACTGTAGAAAGTAACGGATACATTTAGTATCTGGTTCTTACGCATCCACACTGGTGGATAATATTTTAACATCCTTGTTGACCTTTCTCTCCCCTCCCAGGATTGTAATCTTGTCCTCACTGAGGGATGACCAGAGGTAAACTCTGCAAGGTACTGGTGTGTGCTCGCTCAGAGCTCTGAGACCCTAGACAGGCTGGTGCAGGTGCCCTTTGTCAACATACTTGTCTTGGTCAGAAGTAACAGGAGAGGACAGTGTATCAGGGTTAATTGCTAGGAAGAAAATGTGTGAATTCAAGGGAATATAAATAGGTTAGCAAGAGAGGGAAAGTCAGGAGCAGAAACTCGAGAATATTTACTTGCTTTGAACCGAGAAAGAAGGGGAATCGAGTAAGCTAACATTTCAATAACACTTGATTTTTAAAATCATGCATTCCTATGTGCTTTTTTAAAGGCTGCCTCCCCACATCAAACTTCCTAAAATATGAAAGAAAGATATATGCACATGTGGTCAACCCCAAACCATCAGCACAGTGACCCAGAATCTAGCCAGATTCTTGCTATAAGAAGGCTGTCATAGGGGGATATCACATCTGGGAAGACACAAAAGACAGATGATTGAATCATGAAAGGGAATTCAACCTAGAGAGTAAAAGGTAAAATGAAGTCAGAATGGCCAGGTGATTACAAGCTATTGGAGGCTTTGGTTGTGTGGTGTTGAAGGAATTCTAAAGGCTGAATATATCTTATCTGGGACAGTGATCTTCATGGTGGCTTGAAAGGAAAATTGACCTTCCTTCTGCAAAAGGAAATTGTAGATGTTCATGCTTTGGGAGCTTGTGAAATATGGAGTGGTAGTACAGGAATATAGCCCGAAGCTACAACTGTTCTGTTCATATGGGCATGCTGGGTATTTCCATCCTGCAAGGATAGAAAGAGTGCCAGGACTCTACTGTTCACTGGTCTCTCTACATGCAGTCATGTGAGCCTACTCTTTAATGTGTGTGTGTGTGTGTGTGTGTAATGGGAATTTGTGACTGTGTAATGTGTGTATACAAGTGTTAGTGTGTATGATGTATGCATGAGTGTATGTTATATGTGTATGAATGAGTGTGGTTGTATATAATATGTGTATTTTTCTCCCTGCTTTTCTACAACAATTTCATACATGTATATAACCAATCTCAGTCACCTGCCCCACTTTCCCTTTCTCATCACCCCCCCCCCCTTATCCCCTGCTGCTGCTGCCCTGAAATCCTTCTAACAAAGTCTCTTTACTATTCTCATGTCTTCTGTTTGTACATGGCCCTCAAAATTTAGACGAGTTGCTTGCATGAGCTTTGGTAAAGGGTTATTCACTGGAGCGTGGACAGCTTGTCAGTGCTTCACCAGAGAAGGAGGTGATACCCTTTCATCTAGCAACCATTAGCTTCCAATATTCCCTCAAAGATGGATGTGATCTCCATGAAGAAATTCTGACTGACCAGTCAGTCTCTTACAGGCCCTTCTGTAGTGAGTCCATGAGTATAAAGCGGTGCCACGCCCAGTGGTCTTTGTTGTTGCACATTTCCCTTCTCTGACTCTTACATTCTCTCTACTTCCTCTTCAGTGATGTCCTCTGAGCCACACACAATTGTACTGGCTAGTTTTGTGTGTCAACTTGACACAAGCTGGAGTTATCACAGAGAAAGGAGCTTCAGTTGGGGAAGTGCCTCCATGAGATCCAGCTGTGGGGCATTTTCTCAATTAGTGATCAAGTGGGGAGGGCCCCTTGTGGGTGGTGCCATCCCTGGGCTGGTGTTCTTGGATTCTATAAGAGAGCGGGCTGAGCAAGCTGGGGTGGGGGTGGGGAGCAAGCCAGTAAGAAACATCCCTCCATGGCCTCTGCATCAACTCCTGCTTCCTGACCTGCTTGAGTTCCAGTCCTTACTTCCTTTAGTGATGAGCTGCAAAGTGGAAGTGTAAGCTCAATAAACCCTTTCCTCCCCAACTTGCTTCTTGGTCATGATGTTTGTGCAGGAATAGAAACCCTGACTAAGACAACAATCAAGAGAAATTCTAAAGCAAGTTGATCCTGAAACCCAAACTGACTGTTCTGAAGTGCCCTTCTTGCCTTCCCCATCCTATGCCCACACTTTCAATTTCAATGACTTAAAGCTAGACCTGGAAATGTCAAACATGTAGATGGAAGTTTGTTCCATACTGACTTCCATACTCTTGTCTGTAAGTAACTCAGCTCTTTCGTCTTTAGGAGGCTATGACTTTTTAGGGCACGTGCCATTGTAAATTGAGCCCTTCTCAAGCAGTAGACTAGTGTATAACTTAGGTTAACTTTGTGGCAATTAGAGAAGAGGAAGGTATCTAGAAAGATTGCTCAGTGGCTTAGACTGCTTGCTGTTCTTCCAGAAGGTTTTAATTCAGTCCCAGTGCCGGGCGCCCAGGTTATGACAGGCACCTACACACATGACATGAATTCATACAGACACAGAGACACATGAACAAAAATTAAAAAAATAAATAAATAAAAGGAAGCAGAAACACACTGGCATACAATCAAATCACCTCCACTTAGCTCCAGCCTAGAACATTCTCAATGGTCCAGAAGACTTCTAAATCTTTCTCCCAGTCGTTCCTCCCTCCACAGATATTCTCTCTGTGTCTGTCTCTCCCTCCCCACCTCCCAACCCTGAGAGTTAAAATTTCATATCCTTTAGCTTCCCAGCACTGGACCAATACAGAATGCACTTCCTTGTGCCTGCCTTTATTTTCTTGACTTTTGTCTACCTGATTCACCTATGTGGTATATAGAAGTATTTATTTTTCCTTCCTTCCTTCCTTCCTTCCTTCCTTCCTTCCTTCCTTCCTTCCTTCCTTCCTTTCTTCCTTCCTTCCTTCCTTTCTTCCTAATTTTTTAATTTTTATTAGATATTTGCTTTATTTACATTTTAAATGTTATCCCCTTTCCTCGTTACCCCTCCAAAAACCCCCATCCCATCACCCCTCTCCCTGCTTACCAACCCCCCTCCCAGAAGTGGAGTTTATTCTTTATACTACTGAGAAATATTCTATAAACACAGAGAAGTTTATTTACACAGATTCCTTTTGATGGAATTTTTAGTCGTTCCCAGGTTTTGGCTCTCATGAATGGGTATGAGCTTCAGGCATATTTGGTGTCCTAAGAGGACAACAATCCAGTAATCTTTGTATGTTGTAGGAGGCTGTGCAGGCCTTGGTTTGGCCAATACTGCCCAAGATGCCTGCCTTAGTACTCACTTTAAATTACAATCTTACCCAAAGTGTATGAAAACACTCGTTGTTAGAAATCTTTAACAACCAGGAATGTTATAGCTTAGATCTGAAATGTCTTCAAAAGGCCCTGTGTTAAAGGTCTGGCCACAAGGGAACAGGGAAGTGGTGGGGCCTTCAAAAGGTGAGGGCCGGTAGAAGGAAGTAGGATCAGAACACGGGAGCCCCGCCTCTTCCTCTCTGTACTTTTGTTTCTAGGCCTCTGTAAGGTGGGCAGCTTCACTTCGCTCCCTGTCGTGATTTTTCCTCCCCACAGGTTCCCAGACGCTGATGAAACTGATCGTCCAAACCTCTGCAGCTGTCAATCAAAATAAACCTGGTGTCCTTTTAAGCTTTCATAGGGATTTTGTAACTCAAATCTCACTGAAACCCTTGGTATAATTAACCTTTATAGGCATATAGTATGTGTATTGTGACTTTTTCCTTTTTAGTTTGCATGTTTTTCATGTGTTTATGATACATTTGGATGTGTATAAGAAGTACCATTTAAAGGTCCTTTCCCTTTTTGTGTTTATTTTACTAATTAATGAGTCTGAAGTTCTTGAGTATTTGGATTATTGAGTCACTTGTTACATATAGACTCAGATGTTACATATGATTGTACATAGATATTATAGGTATGTTAGTCATAAATATGTATGTGTATCAAATACAGCTATGCTACATCCTCACATACAAGTGACTCCAGACATGTGTATGTCTTCTTCAATCTGTACTAGTTTTCAAGCCTTCTATTGAAGGGGAATTCTCAGTTTTAATTTTAAGCATTCCCTTTTTTGCTGAGTACCTTTTGTACTCGCTTTAGAAGTCCTCAATAAACCAAATGAATCAGACATTTACTGATATCTTCTAGGACAGAAGCTTCACTGTCATACAGATTTAATGATGAAAAAAAAAATCTCAGTTTATTTTTAATCCATGATAATGAAGTAGGGCGAAGTTCATTTCCCTCCATCTACTTAAGCCTCATCGTTAAAAAAGAGACTTTCACGTTTTCTTTACTGATCTGCTTTAACATGTTTATAATCAAGTGACTGTACACATGTGTCAGCTTTGGAGCCTCCATGTTGGTTGTTTTGGTTTGAATTGGGAATCAGTAGCACAACATCTCAACAACTGTAACTAAATTAAAAAACATTGAGATATAGGACTATAAATCCTTTCCTGTGGCAGGCCTAGAACTTGCTGTGTAAACAAAGCTAGCCTTAGATTCCCATTGGTCTGTCTCTGCCTCTCAAGTTGTCATTATCATCATCATCATCACATTATTATTTATTATTATTATTATTTTGAATGATGTTGTTCATTGAACCTTGTGCTGTTCTCTATCTCAGCAAGACTGACTGGCTACAAAGCCCAGCCCTCCATGATTCCCTGTGTATGTATTGTCACTGTCATTGTGTTCCTCTTCCCCCACCTCCCACCCCACCCTCTGACTCCATCACTGGGTTATAACTTCCATGTGCATACTGCGGATCTGGAGTCTAGTTCTCCTTCTTGTACAGCAAGTGCTTTACCCACTGAGCCACCTCCCCAGCCCAACATTTTTATAATTTTTTATTATTCTTCTAGATTCTTTTCTGTAGACTCGACTTACCCATTTTCATAAAAGATAGCTTTTCCGAAAAGTTGACTATTTTGCATTGAATCTCTATCTCACTTTGAGCACAACTAACCTTTTAATACTATTGCATCTCCCAATGAAAATACATTTCTCCAATTGTTTGGGTCTGAAATTTTCCTTCCCATCATATTTTGTCGTGTTCAACAGGAAATCCTTTAATGTCTTGTTTTTTTAGGTGTTGCTTCTTGTTATAAGTGAGTGTCCTCTGAGTCAAGCAACTGCCATCTTGAGGAGTCCACCGCATCCTTTCTTTGCAAAAGATCATCCCAGTTGAGCTGGTCCGTGGCTCACACCCCAACATAGAGAGGGAGAACGGAGAGGAGGCATGGGGTTGTCTGGGTATCCAGCTGCTCCTGGCACCTGGTAACTCTTCATGTGGCCTGAGGGAGAGGCTGCAGAGACCAGGGAACACTGCCAGGGTGCCTCATCCACATGACTATTGGGAAGTCCTCATTAATACTGGGGAAGGCTTTTCAGGTGTGGCTAGTTGGGGGGAGGGGTGCCTACACTATTGTAGGGAAGCCCACATCAAAGTTTAACAAGGAAGCCCAATAATCTCCTTAGCTCCCCAGAGTGAATTCGGGTAGAATCTTCACTCTTTCCAGATCACTGGGACCTTAGGAAGAGAGGTAGACTTGGCTTAGTCTCTCCAAAGGGAAGGAGTTTTAGTAACAACACTCTAAACAATATTTTTTTAAAAAATCTCATCCTATCCAGGCAGTGGTGGCACACGCCTTTAATCCCAGCACTTGGGAGGCAGTGGCAAGCAGATTTCTGAGTTCAAGGCCAGCCTGGTCTACAGAGTGAGTTCCAGGACAGCCGGGGCTATACAGAGAAACCCTGTCTCAAGAAACCTAAATAAATAAATAAATAAATAAATAAATAAATAAATAAATCTCACCAATCATTGATATATATCCTCAAGCATATTTGCATAGTAATCTCCGTCCTGGCAGGTACTTGCTGATTCTCGTAGTTGTTTTGTAGATTCTTTTGTATTTTTAAAGTCCATAATAATCATCATCTGTGCATAATGAGAGCTTGACTTTTCTTTCCAGTTTCTATTTTTTTTTTAATTCCACTTCCTCTCTTTCCTCTCATCACATTGGGTAGGAACAAGACAGAATATAGGCTAGAAAGAGTTGTCATCATCATTATCTCCAAACCCTTTCCTTATCTTTATATGTAATCCAAGACTTAGTGCCTTTATTACTTTCCATGTATTTCTTGGTGTTAGGGGTTAGACCAGTTACCCTCTCCGGCTGCTCTCCATAACCTCTTTCATTCCTTACCCCGGACTTCCTTTATTCTGCTTAGGTTTCTATGGCTTGGAGCTAGAGGATTACATCTTCTCTGGAGAATTGCTGTTATGTGTTTGTTATATTTTTATCAGGAAATTATAGCTGTAGTTGACTCACTACACTTATATAAATCTCCTACCATGTAGTTGAGTTGATAAAGCGAAATATTACAGCAATAGCATAAAGTATGTCAGAAAAATCTAAATCTATTGTTCAAGCAATTATATATTATCCATTTTCATCCACTTCATAAAGACACACAGAAATAAAATGGTGGTTGTACACATAAGGCATTCAAGATTAAATGAAAATGTAGACTTCCTATACTTTGTTGGTTTTGTCAGGTATTAAAGTAATATATGAAAATGCTCCTCTTCATTATTTAATAATGTAATAACAGGAAGTCATAGATCTCATAATGTTTTAGTCAATAACAGCCAGCCTATACCACAGCGGACTCATTAGATCAAATCACCTAGTGAAATCAAAGCTTTTAGTTTATGCCAATGGGCTCTGTGGTGATGCTCATATGATGAAAAAATTCCCTAAGGACACATTTCTCAGAATACAATCACTACCCAGTACATGACCATTATCCACAGTATACCCAGGACTAGAAAAGATGGCTCAGGGGTTAAGAAGAGGCACTTCTCTTGCAGAGGACCCTAGTTCAGTTCCTAGAGCCCCAGTCTGGGAATATGCAACCACCTGCAACTATAGCTCCAGGAGATATGATGTCCTCTTCTTACCTCCACAGGCGCCTGCATGCTCGTGGTGCACATATACACTGGTATATACACATATACAGAAAAAAAGAAAACATGCTAAAAATTGTTTTTAAAAAAATGGGGATATAACTCAATGGTACAACACTTTCCTAACAAGTATGGGGCCCAAGGTTTGGTCTCCATCACCTTCTCTCTCCACTCTCTCTTACACACACTGAGAGAGAGAGAGAGAGGGAGAGGGAGAGGGAGAGAGAGGAGATGCAAAAACATTTATTGGGTTTTATCATTAAGAGATTATCTCTTTTTGTGTTTAATAAAAATCTAGTGGCTTTTTAAATCCTAAGAAAACACCCTTGATTAAGATTATTGGGGGGGGGGGGGGGGCTGGAGTGATGGCGCAGTGGTTAAGAGTACCAACTGCTCTTCCAGAGGTCCTGCTTTCAAAACCCCAGCAACCACATGGTGGCTCACAACCATCTGTAATGAGATCTGATGCCCTCTTCTGGTGTGTTTAAAGACAGTTACAGTGCACTTAGATATAACAATAAATAATTTTTTTAAAAAGAGATTTTGGGGGTAGGTAATGTGTTCTAATCTTTGCTAAGTGGGAAGTTCATGGTCAAACTGAGCCTAATAGGAATGGGTACAGGATAGAAGTAAAAAAGAAAAACCTGGTAAGCTCTTTACAACTATATGTGTTTCCTACCCCATGATAAGAGTCCATACGCTTCAGTTCGAGAGACAGATTTGAGTTCGGAAACACTACAGTAGCTACTTAACTACCCATGCCAGTTCTCAGCGCTCTGGATGTTGTGAGGAGAGCTGTGTCTTGTCCATTTGCCTGGGCTTACGGCTCAACACCTTTCACCCTGGTTCTTACCCAGCTTAAAGAGGCTGAACTTTAAAGCACCAAATCAGAAGCACCTTTGCCCTCTGGGTTCCAGCAGCGTTAATCAATGGTAAGCGGTCACGAGGGGGGGGGGAGGGGTTTGGGGGGTTGGAGGGGGGGTGCGAGCATTGGTAAATGGCAGCGCCCTTGTCCTTCCCTGAGTGAGCCCTTTTCAAGGCTCTATGCAAATTTTTCCCTTCTGGGCTTTGATAACCCCTACCTTTATCCCTTTAGCTCTAGAGGTCGGAGTATTCCTCTATTACTGGTTATTGCACTGTTCTGGGTTCACTGTTCCCAACACTGCCATTCCGTCGCAATGAGTCCCTTGGTAAATACGCCTTTCTTGGATTTTATCCCAGTTTGGGAGCGCTATCTACTTCCTGTTTGAAATACTGACACACATTTTGGAGACTCACATTGGCCGCTTTTCTCAGGAGAATGGTTCCAAACACATTCTGGAGGGGAGGTGGAGCTCCCGTTTCACAGGGATGGGGCAGTCTGCTGCAGATGCTGATGCGGATGCAGACACAGTTCAGCACTGCATAGCCTTCTTCCTGAATTCTTCCAGCCACACCACAATGAGTCAGCACAAAAGCTGTGTAAACCTAGATGGCTCCTGGTTACTTTCTCGGACTCGTTCTACTGGAAAGTTCCAGAGATCCCTGAGGGTCCTGGTCCATCCCATGATGATAGAGATCACAGTTCTCCCTAGGCTAGGAAGCATCTCTTAATTACAGGATACGCATGCAAGGCTTTGGTCTTGCTTTGGTGGGTTAGGGAAAATAAAAGGAATAGTAATCACATTTAAAATTAGTCCTTAGGGGCTATGGAGATGGCTAAGTAGTTAAGAGTGATCTCTCTCTCTCTCTCTCTCTCTCTCTCTCTCTCTCTCTCTCTCTCTCCCTCTCCCCCTCCCTCCCTCCTCCTCTCTCTTATTCCCTCTCTCTGTCTCCCTCCCTCCCCCCTCTCCCTGTATATGTATGTATGTATGTATGTGTGTGTATGTATGTATGTATGTATGTGTGTATGTATGTATGTGTGTATGTATGTATGTGTGTGTATGTATGTATGCGTATGTATGTATGTGTGTATGTATGTATGTATGTGTGTGTGTATGTATGTGTGTATGTATGTATGTATGTATGTATGTATTATGTGTATGTATGTATGTATGTGTGTATGTATGTATGTATGTATGTATGTATATCATGTGCTTGCCTAGTGCTGGGGAAGGCTGGAAGAGGGCATTGGATTTCCCAGGAACCGGGGTTACAAGAGGATGTAAGCTAGCATGTGGGCGCTGGGAACTAATCCCCAGATCTTCTAACCTTTGACCCTTAACTGCTAAGTCATCTCTCTAGCCCCAGTTGTGGAATAACTCCCAAGGTGGGCCTTGTTCCCATGGCTCTGAAGACAAAGCCAGATTGGAGGCGAGCATGTGAAGCACCATCCTCCTAGCCTTTTACGCTGAAGAAAAAGACAGCTACCCCTCTGCTCTTGAAACACTGACACACCATTTGGGGATTCATATTGCTGGACATTCTAGGGAGAATAGTTCCAAGCACATTCTGGAGGAGAGGTGGAGCTTACATTGTGTGTGGCCAGGACAGTCTGCTAAACTAAGATGCAGACACAGCTCAGCGTATCACCTTCCTATCATATCCCCCAGCCTCACCACTAGGAACCAGCAACCAGTGCTGGGGGGGGAGGGGTGTCAGTCTAGGGTCCTGGGTATTTTAGACAAGAATTCTACAGCTGGCCTGCATCCCCAGCCTAGAGAAACACCTTTTAAAAGCGCCTCTTACTTCCTGTTGCAAAGCCATCCAGCTGCTCTACTGTGGAGCAGTTCTTCCACATTCTTGTGCAAAACATTTTAAACCCTCATTTTCCTCCTTTCAGGATGCCTCACCTGTGTCCTTTTCCACGTAGTGACCTCTGGTCTTAATAGGAGTCAGGACTATGACTATTAGAGCGACACAAACCTTAGGGCCGTTTCCTTACCTGTGTTCAAAACTAAAGCCTGCCCACCCTTTAACTTTCAAGCCCTTAGTTTCAGTGTTCCACAGAACTTCTTGTCCTGTAATGAAAACAGCAGTACCTGCCCCATTTCTTCCTCCCTTTGTCCCATTCTACAAAGTATCTCCCTTTCAGCTATTTTCTTTCATGTGTTTCCCAGATTCTAATGCTTAGTCTTAGATTTCTTAATTTCAATGCGTTGACATTTCTGTGCTGGCACTGGAATGAAGGATACCTTCAGGAACAAACAACTTATCCTCCGGTAACCATTTTCTTCTTGCCGTGATGGACTACCTGACCTAAACAACTTTAAGGAAGAGGAGGAAGGAGTTATTTTGCCTGAAAGGTCTGGTTAGTTTAGTCTGAAAGCAGCTGGCTCCATTATTTTGGACCAGAGGCTGGCTGGCCATAATGGCAGAGAGTGTGTGTGGAAGAGGTGGAGGCTACTGTGTTATAATGTGACAGATAGGACTAGAGAGCCCGGAACAGACCAGGAACACTCTCAGTGGACCAGTTCCTGAAGCAAGGTCTGTCTCCTGAAATTTCCATCACCTCCCAAAATAGCACCAAGAGCTAAAACAAGAATGAACAGGGGGCGGGGTGCATTTCATAGGAAAACCACAACATCTCCCAACCGCAACCAGTGTGGGTGTCAGAGAGTCAGTCTTCAATTACAGATCTCTTCAGAAACTACAAATGACTCAGTCCCAGTGAAGCTGGCTTCCAAAGATGTTTCAGCTTCTTTTCTGGTTTTGATTAGAAAAGAGAAGAAAAGAGAAGAGAAGAGAAGAGAAGAGAAGAGAAGAGAAGAGAAGAGAAGAGAAGAGAAGAGAAGAGAAGAGAAGAGAAGAGAAAAGACTCCTGCTCTGGCAAAAGTAACTTAAGAGAGAAAGGGTTTACTTAGCTAACAATTCCAGGTTTCAATCCTTATTGCTGGGAAATTAAGTAGGCAAGAACTTAAACTAGCTAGTCACATTACATTCACGTTCAGAACAGGGAAGTGGTGTGAGTTAAGCACTCATATGTTTTCTACTCTTACACTGCTCAGGATTCCAAGTCAAGGGAGTGGGGGCGGGGAGAGGGTTTGCTCATACCAATTAAGATAACTAAGATACTCTCTTCTGGACATTCTCTGAAGCCTTTCTCCCAGGTGATTATATTGTGTCAGGTTGCTAGTTTAATTCACAACTTCACTCCTTGTCAACCTGACACACAAACACGTAACTTTAAGTCATAACCCCTGTCCCAGAAGCTCATGGCCACTTTATAATAAAATAAAAATAAATAAATAAATAAATAAATAAATAAATATCATTCCAAAATATAAAGTTTGTATAGACCAACAGCCAGAAGTAAGGGGAATATAGAGAAGAGATAAAGCACAAGCTAGTCTTATTTTATAATAAGCCACTCTCATTGTGGCTTAATTCAGTCCCTGAAAAACTAACTCACTCTGTGGCATAGTCCTTAATCCCTTCCGGGGTTGGAGCCCTTTGGTTTAATTATCCCCCTGGAGGTTCCACCTCCTACAGAGTCCACCATTTCTTGAGTCTGCTATTTGGAACCTAAGCTTCCAGCACATGAACCCTGTGTAAGTCAGAGCACCTTTTCTGAGACCCCATTATAGCTCTACTTTTCCTTCCTTTCAAAATAACCTTTACTAATAAGCTTCCAGAATGCTGACCTCCATCTCAGAGTCAGTATCTTGGGCATTTCCCCCTGGGATACCTACTACTGTGGATGAGGGTTTTCTGCGTTGTGCATTACCTATATTCTGTCCTTGAAATAAACTGGTCCCCTCATTTAGTTTCTTATGTTAAAGAAGATATTTTTAATTGTATAGATGAACCTTAGCAATCTGATGACAACAACGACGACTACGATGATGATGATGACTAGGACGACCATGATGATGAACTCATTGATGATGACAACAATGATGATAAATTAGATACTACCAAGCCAATTAGAAGCCCTCTATTCTAGATGGAAGTTATCCACATGAGGACCTTACCATGAGGCCATTCTGTGGGTGTCATCAAAATATACAATGTCTGTTTGTAGTTCTTTTGCCTTCAGCTAATCATTCCCAGAAAGAAATCATTCCTTTGTCTGCCTAGATGTCCTGGTTGCTAGTGCTTCAGGAAATGGAGCTAGAAGTTGCAGCATTAGGTGTGACAGCTTGTAGTGATTTTCCTCTTGAGTCTGGAATAGCTCTCCCCACTCTGGAGCTCTCCTCCCCCAAGATGAACACCTAGGACTGGTGTATGTCAGTCCTTAGGACTGAGTGCTCTGGGGAAGCAGGGCATTTTTTCAGCCAGGCCTTCCTATTCATCTTATTGCATGCAATATTAGGTAGAAGTTTCACCTTAGTTCTTATCATCTTAAAGGGGAGAATTCAGTTAAGCAAAGCAAAGTAAATCACATACTCAAAAAAAGAGAGAGCTGAAGTAAACTGTCCAGAAAGGACGTGGACACCAGCACAATGGGATCTGTGGACTTTTAGGAAGTTTTAGTAAACGTGTAGCAACTAGGTGTCATATTTATGGTCAAGGTGATCTTTTTTCCCCTTCCCAAATCATAGAAGACCAAAGCACTGTTTAGGGTATTTCTTTGGATGATGCTCTTAAGAAGTCCATGGGAGGGGGTTACTCTAAAACCACAATCAAATGATGTCATAATAAAGGTGGGGGGTCATATCACAATATATTTTGTTAATCAGTGTGTATATGTAGCAATTTGGAAAAGTGTCCATTTACTAATTTCTGATATATCTAGAAGAACTTAACTGTAGCTTCAAGGATGTTAAGCAGGAAGGGGTGTTCTGCCTACCCGTGTCTGTTTAGATTTCAGATCCACCAGGAATCCACAGTATGTCCCCATCTCAAAAATAAATAAGTAAAATAGCATTTATTTTTAACTGCTTTCTTCTAAAATACATGTTGTAAAGACTTTGTGATTCTACTAAACAGTGGCTGGAGTTAATTTGCATCTTGATACAAATAATTTTGTCTTTCTCAAAAAAATGTTTAGATAGAGTCTCAGGAAATAGCCTTCCTACTCTGGTCCTCTCTAAGGCCAGGCTGGCCTCGAACTCACAGAGATTCAACTGCCTCTGTCTCCCTAGTGCTGGGATGGATTGGTCCCACTACCAGCGTTTCTTAGAAGGCTTTGTGAATTGCTTTTCTTTTTCTAACAACTGTTCTTTTGAAAGGTGGTATACATTCTCCTAGTTTCCTGGCCAATTAATTGCTTTAGCAGTGTTTGGGAATGAAGGGAAGATTTTTTTCTTTCTGTTCTATGTCTAAATAAAAGTCTTCTTTTTTAGCTTCTTATTTCCTTCCATTTAAAAAGTCAATTTGAGGAAAAATGTGAGTGAGAAACTCATTTCTTCCACTGTACTCACAAGGACTTTATAGAGACCCTTGTGTCTAAATGCTTCAACCCTGTGAGCTAGTGACCAGTCAAACGCAGCATAATTCAGTGTTAGTCATTTGATAACCAGTAAGTCCCAGTAAACAGAGAACAAATAGAAGATTATCATGTGTGTGTGTGTGTGGTGTGTGTGTGTGTGTGTGTGTGTGTGTGTGTGTGTATGAGTGTTTGGGGTGTGATGTGTTTGTGTACAGTGTGTGTGTGGTGTGTATGTGTGGGGTATGTGTGTGGTGTGTGTGTATATGTGTACAGTGTGTGTGTGGTGTGTATGTGTGGATTATGTGTGTGGTGTGTGTGTGTGTATGTGTACAGTGTGTGTGTGGTGTTTGTGTGCTGTGTGTGTGTGTGTGTGTGTGTGTGTGTGTGTGAAGGGGGTGTAGGTGTCATAAAGATATAGACATAGGAAGGGCAGGCCTTGGACTTCACTGCTCTGGAAAACAAAGACCCACAGTGGGTAAACATGCCGACAGAGTATTTCCCCCTCTCCCTTCAAACTCTATGCTAGTGCTCTTTGGAAAAGAGGATGAAGTAAGCTAATATCATCTTGCTCTTGTTTAATATGCTTGAGATTTGCATTTAGAATGTATTACTTGCTTTCTTCCAAACGATTTGAGATAAAGTCTTTAAAGTTGCCCATGGTCCATGGGCAAACGTGCCCTTTTCCCTTCTCTGTCATTTCTCTGTCCTGCCCCAGTCTCCCTTTCACCCTGAACATCATATTTTTTTAATTGCTTGAGAGAGAGTTACATATATCTAATGTGTTTTGATCAAATCCACCACAATTCACTCCCCTCCAGTCCCTTTCCTATTCCCTCCCACACCCCTCCTATCTTCATGTGCTTGCACTGAGTCTACTTAGTATGGTGTACTGGCTGGTTTTGTGTGTCAACTTGACACAAGCTGGAGTCATCACAGAGAAAGGAGCTTCAGTTGGGGAGGTGCCTCCATGAGATCCAGCTGTGGGGCATTTTCTCAATTACTGATCAAGGGGGGAAGGCCCCTTGTGGTGGTGCCATCCCTGGGCTGGTAGTCCTGGATTCTATAAGAGAGCAGGCTGAGCAAGCCAATAAGGAACATCCCTCCATGGCCTCTGCATCAGCTCCTGCTTCCTGACCTGCTTGAGTTCCAGTCCTGACTTCCTTTGGTGACGAACAGCAATGTAGAACGTGTAAGCTGAATAAACCCTTTTCTTTCTTACTTGCTTCTTGGTCATGATGTGTGTACAGGAATAGAAACCCTGACTAAGACATGTGGCTTGTATGTGAATGCGTGTAGAGCTATCTATGGAGCATGCATAGCCTATTAGGGGTTGTGTGCCTTAAGAAAACTGGGTCTCCTTCTTCGGGCGGATGTCAATTGCCCCGCCCTCACTCATGCTTGGACCTTAGCCCCCTTAATCCGGCGTGGGGCTTTGGCATTTGGTCACAGCCATTATGAGGTTATGAGTGGAATGACCTTGTTGTATCCAGAAAATAGTTTTTCAACATAGTTATTCCCTAGACCTTGTACAATCTTTCCGTTTCCCCTTTCATGATAACTTCAAAGCCTTGGGATGAGAGGGAGTGTAATATAGATTATTTAGGTATGAGTACTCCATAATTTTTAGTCTCTGTATATTGATCCTTTATGGCTCTTTATATTAATCACTATCTCCTATAAAAGGCTACTCTTATGAGTGTTAAAAGATGCACTCATCCAAAGAGTGTAAAGAGAGGAAGTTAGAGGGTAGTTTAATATTATGTTCATTTAGTAGAATGATAGTAAATTCTCCCTTAAGGCATATGGCCTACCTAGACATGGGTTTTTGGCCCAGTTAATGATACTGGGCATACATTCCATCTTGTAGATTGGCTTTAAATCCAATCAAAAACTGGTTTAACATTGACTCCTTTAACATTTCGGTGTGGCACTGTTGCACTAGTGAGCATATCTTGTTGGCCAGTTATTATTGGTAGCTCTCAGGGTTTACAGCTGCATAGGACTGAGAACTTCTTTTCTCCACTGGTAGTGTGCTAGTGTGTATAGCACCCTCCAGCATGATAGAATCTAGCCAGCAGAGAAGAACTTCCAGGTCAGTACCAGGTTGATTGATTTATCTATGTTGGGCAGGCTCTTGTGCCACCTATTTTTGTTTCTGTATTTATTCTACAATGCAACAAGAACCCCAAGGGAAGAAAAGGCTCCTCTATTCTCTCCTTGGAGTTTTCCAGCTTCTCTCTGTCACCAAATGAAGCTGCTCTTCTCAAGATGAGTAACTCTCTGTGAGTTTTCCTCCCAGCCACTCTCTTCTGGTTGTAGCAAACAGCTGGGATCCTCTCTTGCTCCATGCTAACTGTGACGACTCTGAAACTTTGCAACAGGATTCATAAATGTGAAAACTCTGAATAGCTATAAAGGACTCAAACTGCTTGGGCTGGAAGTTATAAACCACAAGGTTGTAGGAGGCTGATGTGTTCTGCTTTGTTATCTTTTCATTGCTTCTGGGTATGTGACTAAGAAATCCACAGAAGGTGCCAGTCCAGACATATAATGAGTGTATTTTAATAACTCTTCTCCCACACTCCTGTTTAACAAGTAAACTAAGTTCATCTTCTAATTAGTTGGCACTGGCCAAGCACTCATTCTTTTACATTGATTTAGATTGGTTGATGGGTTGGAACTTGAAGGAAGAGAAACATCTGCTAGGAAGTAGAGGATTACAATGACAAAGTTCTTCCACTTGTTTCCTGGTATAGTACTATCTTAGCGGTTGTCCTAGTTAGGTTTTCCTGCTGTGAACAGACACCATGACTAAGGCAACTCTTCATAAGGAAAACATTTAATTGGGGCTGGCTTACAGGTTCAGAGGTTCAGTCCATTATCATCAAGGTGGGAACATGGCAGCATCCACGCAGTCATAGTGCAGGCAGAGCTAAGAGTTCTACATCTTCATCTGAAGGTTGCTAACAGAATATTCACTTCCAGGTAGCTAGGATGAGGGTCTTAAAGCCCATACCCACAGTGGCACACTTACTCCAACAGGGCCACACCTTCTAATAGTGCCACACCCTGGGCTGAGCATATATAAACCATCACAGGGGTTCAGAGTGGAAGTGAGTCCATATTGGTTTATACAAACTACATTGTACAGCCAAGGTTCAGACATGATGTGGTACCTAGACATCTGCTAGCTACCTAGGTACTTGACGATGAATTGATACCTAGACAAAGGCTTGATAGAGCTGTAAGATTATAAAAAAAAAAAAATCCATGAAGCTATAAGGCCCAAGTTAGCTTGGGTGAGAGTGGCAAAATTTTTATGGGCTTATATAATTTTTAAATAAATTTTTAAAGTTATCCTTAATGTGATTTGATATTTCCTATCTCATATATTTTGTGAAGTATTAAACTGATAAAAATTCTTCTACAAAAGTATTTGGGTATTTTAAATTCTAACAACAAACAAATCATTTGTGTGTGGGGGTTGGAATTAGCATTGAAATTTCTAATTTTTAGATCAGAAATAGTGAGCAATGGTGCCGACAGAATTTAAGAAATACCAAGGCAGCCATATCCAGTATCTTATGCATTTACTTTCGCATAGTTAGTTTTCCAGCTGATGGAATATAAAACCCTGGCTACATATAAAGAGTCTGTCCAATGTAAAAATACATTCAGGGTGGATTTTAAAGGTAGATATGAAGGAAGCGCTGTAGGTAACATGTGTACAGGGTATGTGCTAATTGATGGACCTGCCAGTGTAAAAGCATGCTGAGAAATTGTGATTACTGGACTCCTCATGTGGTGCTGCCGGGGGGAATTTAGGCTTACATGCAAGTATAAATGGAGGGGAAAGTCCAGTGTAGTGAAAAGTCGAGGAAAAGTAGCTGTTTGATACATTAGATGGCAATTGAAAGATAGGCTTTCTCTAAGCAAAAGGTCAAGGCAAATCTGATTGCTGTTGGTCGTACTGGTCAAACCGCTATTTAGGTATGTCAGTTGCTAAATCTTCAACCTCACAACTCAGCTACTGTGTGTGTGAACTCATGATCATTCATGGAAACCAAGAGGGAGTAGCTGCTGCTAGGTTCAGAAGACCATGTGACAAGAGACTAAATTTCATTAACTGCACCCTGGGAGGATCTCAGAGGGAACAGTGGGAGGAATCCCCACCACTTAACACAGAAAATGCTCCTAACAGCTCCACCTCTACACCTGCCACATCTGCTGCAAAATAATGTGTCAGCCAGAAGCTGCAGGTGTGAGCGAGGGCCAGCAGCAAGTCGATCTACAGTGGTAGGAGCTGTACAACCCACTGCATTATGCAAACACAGAAGACATGTTTTCTAAACAAGATTGACATATACCACCAACTTGCAGGGTTCGG
Source organism: Apodemus sylvaticus (assembly GCF_947179515.1). Lineage (NCBI taxonomy): Eukaryota > Metazoa > Chordata > Mammalia > Rodentia > Muridae > Apodemus > Apodemus sylvaticus. The sequence continues at coordinate 45,537,985 of NC_067483.1, forward strand.
TTAGCACAGCCATTAACGCAGAGAAGCTCTGGCCGTGGGGGTGTTCTCCTTCAGTCCCAGCACTCTGGAGGCTGAGGCAGGTGTATGTCTTGAGTTCAAGGCCAGCCTAGTCTACAGAACAAGTTCCAGGACAGCCAGAGATCCTGTCTTGGAGAAAAAAAAAACAATCAAACAAGCAACCCACCCAACAAAACCAAAACAAATAAACAGAACCCAAAGAAACAAGCAAGTGAGTACTCAGGAACATTGTTGAATGGACAACGACTGCTACTGACAGCCTGAGTAACTTTGGGGAAGACTCTGGAGAGCAGAGAACCTTGATCTGGATAAACTTAGTTAATAGGGCACTTTAGTGGTAAATATCTAAATTGCCTTACTGATAATAAATCCTTCTTGATAGAGACATGAGCATATATTTTTTTTCAAATTATTAGAATACCTAAATTGTACATGGAGAGATGGCTCAGGGCTTAAGAGCACTGGCTGCTCTTCTAGAGGACCTGGGTTCAATTCTCAGCAGCCGCATGGAAGCTCACAAGTGTCGACAACTCCAGTTCTAGGGGATCAGACACCCTCACACGGACATACATGCAGGCAAAATACCAATACCTTAAAAATAAATAAATTTAAAAATACCTAAATGTTTTTATTCTTTTGTTTCTCGGAATAGGGCATGGTAGTAATTTAACCCAGGGCCACTAAGGAAAGTGGGCCACTGAGGAAACTGGGCCACTCAGCGATACCCTCACTCTGCAAATCCAGGTTTAAGAATTTCAGAGTAACAACAGTAGACAATGTTTTTGCCTATTTGTTTTCGCTTGTTTGTTTGTCTACTGGTCACCACACCATTGTATTATTCAGTCAGTAAATATTGAATATCAAATGGCTCCAAAATGTTCTTAGATATTACAAAGGACACACACACACATTATAGTTCTTTTAATTAATGTATTTCAGATGAAATTGTTGAAATTGTTATATGTTCAAAATAAAGCAAAGGATAGTCAAGCATTAAGCACCTGGAAACTGAGTTAAAATACCAGGGAATGATAGGTTAGTGCACACCGAACCCAGGACAAGGAGGAACTTACAGGATGGGAGGAAGGGAGGACAAGGTTTATGGGGGTGGGTGGGTGGAAGTCTGCTAGAACAGAGACATGGGAAGTGAGAAAATGAGGCAGATGCTTTTCACAGCCAACTTTAGAAGCCAAAGTGAGGCACAGATCTCACAGCATGGGGCAGAATACAGGGACCACACTCTCAGGACTCGGAGATGCCGCAGTGAGAACTGACAGGCCCCATTGTTCAGAGATTGATTTTGAGTCTTGATGTTTTGTGCTGAAGACGAATTAACTGAACCATTTAAACCTGCCTGCCACTCGGGAAAATGCTAATAAATTAAGTGTTCTTGTTTGCTCTTCGGAGATTTTAGAAACCTTTGTCTTCATTTTTGCTTCGGTTTGATTTGCATAGTTGTCTATGCTGAGCATAGTAAAATGGTGTGCTCTGCTGGTTTAGGATTCAGAGGCGTAGGTTTGCAGCCCGTATGTGTGACTTCATGAAAGCTACCTTTCTGAAACTCATCTGTAATGTAGGGAAACATGATGTCATCCAGTTGTTGGGAGGATGAAATAAGCAAACCTAGTAAGTCACTTGACACGGGATTGGCTCTTGGGATACTCCCAGCCCCCCTTCCCCCTGCTTTCTCTTTCTTCTCATATGATAGGCAGTGATACTATGAAGACCACATCACCTGTTATCATGTGGTACATCCCACCCTGTAATGCTGAGAGAGAATATTTCTATAGCGTATACTGAGACACAGCAGTGGTAAACTGAGAAGAAAGTCACCATGTTTCTTATAAGAGAACAAAACACTACTCCCTAAATTAACAAAAATATAAACCACTAAAAGTTTCCTGTCCCTGGAGGTGTTTTATGGTCCGGTTTGTTTGTTTGTTTACTTCTATTGTGAAGTCAAAATCTCACTGGATCATGGCCAACAGTAATATTAAAAGTGGTAATGAATATGATCACAACTGAAAGTTCTCCCTCCTGTATTCTCAGAACAATCACAACTTTCTCTCTCATAGCCTCTCCCCCTTTGGCTTTACTGACCCATAGCTGACATACAACAGTTGGATTTATTTGAAATGCAAATAAATGTGATGTGTTGGCAAGCATACATTCGGAAACTATTGCCATAATGATGCCAAATATCATGTCCACATTGTGACAAGAACACATGAGACCTGCTCTCCTATCCTAGCCAGTGTCAGATACACAGTAGTGTGGCTGTACTATGGTCACCATGCTGTCTATTTGTCCTACAAAAACCATCTATTCTGCAGAACCGACCAACATGAAGCTACTTTCTCCACTCCCCCGGTGAACTCATTCACTATTTCCCTTTCTGTGTTCTGTAAGGTTCGTCAGGTTCTGCCACATTATACTAACTTGCAAAGTTTCACTTTTAAGGCTGAATACTTTTCCACAATGTATGTAAGATTTTCTTTATTTCTAGTCATTTGTTAGTGAACGCTTACATTGATTCCATACCTTGGCTATTCATAATGCTGAAGTGAACATAGGTATGACAACATCTCTGTCACTTATTGATATTCTTTTCTTTGGAGGTATACCTTAATTAGTATTGCTGGGTCATACAGTAGATCTTTGTTGTTGTCAAGGTGTTAAGAATGAATATATCATATACATCAGTGGTGTGAGCTTTATCACTGAGCTATACCCACTTTTTGAGAAACCTCCATATTTTATAAAATGCCTGTACCAATTTACACTCCTTAAAGCAGTGGATACATACTATAAGATTTCAAAATACATCACTATGTAATAGGAATCCAAATTAACCTAGCATAAAACCACATATATAGACCAAATGGACAGAGCAGAGCATTCACAATAAATTTACACATTAAAAATAAATGAATACTCAACAGAAATGCCAACAACACTCAATGGATATATTAGTCATGGTACTTTAGATGAACAGAATTGACAAAACAGACTGATAGAAGAAAGTGAAGAGGCTGGATGTCTCAGCTGGTCCTCATTATGTGTGGGAATCCCAAAGAAGTAGGCTCTAATCCTTGCGAAGAGCATCAGGACAGGCAGGCAAAGAGCAAATGTTTCTTTCTTCCCTGGCCTTTAGCTAGGCTGCCATGAGACAGTATGACCCAGATTTAGGGTGGATCATCCCTCAAATCATCTGAAATTTAGGTATCAAGGTTTATCAAGGGTATTGGTCTATTGTAAGAGGTCTAAACATTTGGATTCTTTGGACCACACTGGATGAAGACAAATTACCATAGGAAGTACTATTGTGTAGCAGTTCCCTCCCAGATTGAAACACTCTGAGTTGAAACATTCTATCTCTGAGGGACATTTCTTAAATCAGAAAGTAAACAATTCAAAATTGCTTCAGGAAGTTCCCAAAACCTACTAGGCTCACTCCCAAGAATACACAATAAAGGCTACCAAAAATCACTCTTAGACAAGACAAGCTACAAAGAGGATGCTAAGACCAGACTAGCTGCCTATAAAAAGCAGAAAACAGCAGAGCTACCTGGAAGAGGTTTTGATGAATCAAATCACTTGGAAAAAGACACTCTCTGACCTGTTGGAGCTGCCTGTAGGCTGTTCAGTGGGCTCCAAGTGCTAACTTTTTGTGACCTGTCACCCCTGCTAGGACCATCTTTGGTGATGGAGCTGTCTTAAGAATCACTTCTGTTCCTGTAAGTAACACTCGTCTACACTTCTAAAAAATAACCTCAGTATAGTTCACTGTTTCATCAAGTAGGAATTTGGTGTCTGTACATTGGTCTGTTGTGGGTTCCCTATTTGAAGTGAATAGATGTGTGTGTTGTGTCTCCCCAGTAGAGGTCTTGTCTGGGCAATACACATACGAAATACACAAACACTAATGAAAGCTAATTTAAAAAACATAGGTATATATTTCAGGGTCTGTACCTCTACAGATAAGAAAAAGACATACAATAATCCTAATTATGTGGCACCCCATTCAGAGAGTCTTTAAAAGTATGTAAGCAGGTCCCAAATTTGTGGTCAGTAATAAAGAACATGTATTTTTTTAAATGACAAAATTTGGTTTTTGATATTTTTATTTTAAAAGAAAAGAAAACCCTAGAAAAATTAACGAGATATTTGACATTGTATTTGAGATACATGTACCAGTAACTGGTTTAGCTGCACTTCTCAAAGAGCGTCCAAGGTGCTCCTCAGGTATCTTGGTTCTAATTACTCTGTGTGTGTTTCATCTTAAAGTATTTGCTCATGATGTAGGAGCTGCTAAGAAGCTATGATATGAATAGGGTGTGGTAGTAAATGGAGAGATATTTGTGTCTGCAAATGCAGGGCAAGCCTAGTAAAGGGACATAAGAAAAATTCCTGTAAATTAATGTCAGGTTGCAGAGCTATGTGTCAATTTAAAAACTGGCAGTAAAATAGTTACATTGACTGAAAGCAGAGTCATAAATATATCAAAGTATCATTTCCCCAGGAATTAAAAAAAAATCTATCTTTAATTTCTTATATCAATTTGAAAATCGAGGCTACATAGTTCATATTGTTCACAGGTGTAGCCAACTTGTTGAAATGCATTAAATCTTTTGTTTTGATTAATAGTCAAGTTCTGGCACAAATTGAGTTTTTGAAACCATAGGCATCCTGATAACATGTCATAAATCATAAAATTTTTTTCTACATTTGGCCTTGACTTAGCTATCTTCCTTCCAGAAAGTAAACAATACCACCGTTATCAGTATCAACACTTTCAGAATTTCTGGGAACTGATTATGGGTCAATGCATTTGCCCTCCTGACTGCTATAGTCTTCTAAAATGTTTAACACACCTTACATTTATTTAGTGTGTGTGTGTGTGTGTGTGTGTGTGTGTGTGAGTGTGCATCTATGTATATCTGGCTGTGTATGTGTGTGAGTGGGTGTGCCACAGTTCATGTGTGCAGGTCACATAACAACTTATTTGGGAGACAGTTTCTCTTTCTACCACGTGGATTCTGGGCAGTAAGTTCAGGTCATTAGGCTTGGTGCCAGGTCCCCCCTACCTGCTTAGCCATCTCACAGGCCCAAAATTCAAGGTCTTGATTATTTGTAAGGCATTGGCCACTTTTTATTTTTTTTCTGAGACAGGGTTTCTCCGTATAGCCCTGGCTGTCCTGGAACTCACTCTGTAGTCCAGGCTGGTCTCGAACTCAGAAATCCGCCTGCCTCTGCCTCCCAAGTGCTAGGATTAAAGGTGTGTGTCACCACTGCCTGCCTCATTAGCCACTTTTAATACTTTTACCCCCAAATTTCCTTTCATGTGCTGTACAGTGGTACTTCATTCTGAGAGAGGCTTGGGTGGCCCTTACATTACCTCTGAATTATGTAAGGCTATTTTCCTACCATCTCGAGAGCATTATTGGTATATTGACAATAGACAAAGAAAGTTGTTTTAGCATTCTTTTTAGTTGCTTCCTGCAAATTTCCTAATTTGTCTTTTATTTGGTTTTTTTAAATTAAAATATAATCAGGACTTTTCTTACTCCAGACCCTCGTGACTCTTGCTCCAGCTCCTTCCATATTCCCTCCACTCTCACATTATTAGGCTCCTTTTCTTTATTATTATCGATAATGTGTGTGATGGTTTGTATATTCTTGGCCCAAGAAGTGGCACTATTTGGAGGTGTGGCCTTGTTGGAGTAGGTGTGGCCTTGTTGGAGTAGGTGTGTCACTGTGGGTGTGGGCTTTAAGACCCTCATCCTAGCTTCTGGAAGTTGGTATTCTGTTAGCAGCCTTCAGATGAAGATGTAGAACTCTCAGCTCCTCCTGCACCATGCCTGTCTGGATGCTGCCATATTCCCACCTTGATGATGATGGACTGAACCTCTGAACCTGTAAGGCAACCCCAATTAAATGTTGTCCTTTATAAGAGTTGCCTTGGTCATGGTGTCTATTCACAGCAGTAAATCCCTAAGACAATGTGTGTGTATGTGTGTGTGTGTCTATGTATGCATAAATGCATAGATACAACCTGCTTAGTCCAACTTGGGCACATAGCTTCAGGGCTGATCCTTTAGTATTGGACTCACACCTTGGAAAGGCTAAATCCTGCCTTTGTCTGCTCTTCTCTGGGGAAGACTATTTCTCCTGCTCTCAGCATTCCTTAGTTACTATACGCAACTTTGTGTTCTTTGTGTCAAGTTGTGGCCTCATGGGCTTCCCCCTTTCCACCATATTAGCATAAAATATATAGCTAACGACAATTAAAAAAAAACAATCAGGACGATGAATAAAGAACAGAATATGTGGGAGAGTTTAGAAAGAGGAAAGAGAAAAAGGGAAATAATATAATTATGTTGCAGTTCCCCCCAAAATAATTAATAAAATAAATATACCTGCATTTTTCAAGCTATATTATATCTACTGAACTCTTCATACAAACTCTCACATAACCAGCTTTTATAGAGTCTGTCTGAGTTCAAATTAAACACTTTTTGTGGTTGGGGAAACATATGTTTTTCCAGTTTTGCTAGTCTGTTCTGATACACTCAGGATCCAGCAGTGTGCTTTGTGCATAGCAGTGCCTTTTCAAACTGGTCTTTGAAACCTTGTACATGCTCTCTACAGATCAGAATGCCTTAGCATTTGGCTTGACCAGAATGTAGCATCTGTCTACTGTCTTGAACAGTGAAAAGTGTTCATTTGTAACTTCTTTTGAGGAGGATTTGTTTTCTTTTGAGACATTGTAGATTCCACCAAGGGATTACAAAACAACAAAACAAAACAAAAAGCAATGAAGGAAGGCACTGGGGAGATGGCTCAGTCTCAGTCAGATCAGTCAAGGGTTTGAATAGCAAGCAGGAGGACCTGCGTTCGATCCCCAGAGACCAAGAGAAAATCACAAGTATGATATTTGAAATCATGGATATTTTGGACCACATGTAGACCTTGTTTTTTTTTTTTTTCCTTGTAACAGCCATAATTGGTTTTGGTATCAATATAAAAGATGGCCTTGCAAAATGAATCTGAAAATACTCTGTCCTTTTGATTTTGTTCGAAGAGTTTGAGGGAAAACTATGTTAACTATTAAATATTTTATAGAGTTCACAAGTGAAGCCAGCAGGAACCTGGCTTTTTATTAACAGCAGATGTTCAATGATTGATCCTATCTTCATACTCCAGCCTGTTCAGATGTCTGTTTTTACCTGACTTGGTCTTCAGAGATGAGATCCTTTATATTTCTGTGATATCAGTTATAATATCTCCTCTTTTACATTATTTATTTGACTTTTATTTAGTTAGTCTAGATAAAGACTTCATTTGTTTTATCATTCAGAAAACTATTAGTTTCACCATCTTTTCTATTGTGTTGCTATTATTTCATTCATTTAGATATTAGTCTTTACTATTTATTTCCTTCTACTAATTTTGCATAGAGTTTGCTACTCTGCTTTTGTCTCTTGAGGTATAAAAGTTTGGTTCTTTATTTGCTATTTCTTTTTTCATAAAGTAGGTATTTATCGGTATCAACAGCCTTCAAAAATTGCATTAGTTGTATTCCATATATTTTTTTTTGCCATTGCAGTTGGAAAAGATAGTTGATCTAACTTCACTTAAATTATTCACACTTGCGTTGTGATGTGCCCTGATGTTCCCTGGAGAATGGCCAGAGGATCCTGGAAGATGATGTGTATTTAGGGCCTGATGGAAGGGTCTGTATTTATCTCTTGGTCTCATTTAATCTGTGATGCTGCTTCACTCCGCTGATTTTCTTCCTTGAAAATACATCTGTTGTTGAAGTGTAGTATTGGTCAGTGGTGGCAGGGAGGCATGACCCAACAATGCCATCAGTAGCCTGAGGAATTTTCCCCTTAGGGTCCTCTCGTGCAATGCAGGTAAAGCCAGATCCTTGGTGATGCCTCAGAAAAGAGTTTCAGAGCATGTTGGAGGGTGGGGCAATTAGTGAGTGTAAATAGAGATAAGGGATAGTATAGACAAAGGTTAAGAAGCCCTTAAAAAGGAAGTACAGTTTAATGTGTAAACATTTCATTTGGTTTACTTATTTTTTTCTTCTATAGAATTTTCTTTTATAAATTAAATTATAAGGCTGTTTAATAGGGAGTATTTGGGGGCTGCTGAGAAGAGTGAGGAAACCCTATGTCTAAGAGCAGGTGGAGGAGGGGGCGTCTGTTCTCCTTATACTCCCACATCCTAGTCTGTCACTGAAGGAAGTCAGGAACAGGAACTCAAACAGGGCAGGAACCGGAAGGCAGGAGCTGGTGCAGAGGTCATGGAGGATCACTGCTACAGGGCTTGCTTCTCATGGCATCCTGGTTTCTTAGGGAGCCCAAGACCAGCAGCCCAGGGATGGTACCATCCACAATGGGCTGGGTTCTCCCTCATTGATCACTGCTTAAGAAAATGCCTTCTAGGGTTGTCTACAACCCCATCTTATGGAGGTTTTTTCTTTTTTAATTGAGGTTTCCTCTTCTCAAATGACTCCAGCTTGTGTCAAATTGACAAAAAAACCTATCCAGCTCGGGAGCTTAGGGACTGGAGATGGACGGTAGCACAGATAAACTAACAACCACAACCATTCTGACCCTAAGCTAGCATAACATATGAGTGTGCGTGTATGTGTGTGTGTGTGTGTGTGTGTGTGTGTGTGTGTGTGCGCGCGCGCGCGCGCGCGCGCGTGTGTGTGTGTGTGCGCGTGTGTTGTAGATACATGCTCACATGGTAACATATATGTGTAGGTGCCAGTGCATTCATACAATTCATGGCCACTTTTTCATTAATTGTTGTTATATGCATACATAAATAGATAAAAACATAAATATTTACATTCTTGTTACACAAATATGGCCTGCTCAGTTTGTATAACATTACTTTATGTGTATGTGTTCAAAGCTGACCATTTGACATTGGATATCCAATTGGAGTGTTCTTCTCAGTGGGAGACTATTGCTTCTGCTTTCAGCATTCCGTGGTTGTATAGGATTGAATGCTCATGGGGTATTTTGTCATCCATATTAGCATGACTATTCATATCATCTTTGTTTAGATCACTTTGGACGGCCGGTCCTGTTGGTGAGACTTTGTGGGTATATCTTCTGACATTTCTTCCTTCCTTCCTTTCTTTCTTCCTTTCTTTCTTCCTTCCTTCCTTCCTTCCTTCCTTCCTTCCTTCCTTCCTTCCTTCTTTCCTTCCTTCCTCCTTCCTTCCTCCTTCCCTCCCTCCCTCTCTCTCTCTCTCTCTCTCTCTCTCTCTCTCTCTCTCTCTCTCTCTCTCTCTCTCTCTTTCTTTCTTTCTTTCTTTCTTTCTTTCTTTCTTTCTTTCTTTCTTTCTTGTTTTGTTTTTCAAGACAGGATTTCTCTGAGTAGACCTGGCTGGTTTTTCACATTTCTAAGAAACACAAACTCACAGCAGACTCTCTGTTCCTCTGACTCTTAAAATCGTTCTGTTCTCTTTTCCACAATGTTCCCCAAGCCTCACGTGCTGGAATTGTGTGGTAAATATATCCACTGAGACTAGGTTCCATGCATCTGCATTTTGATTGGTTGGGGGTTTCTCTAAAGGGTCTCCATCTGTGGCAAAGAGAAATTTCCTTGATGAGAAGTGAGGAGCATACCTCCCTGTGGGCAGAGGGGCAAATGTTTATAATGTAGTTGGCGGTTATTTCTGCTTTAGAAAAGCAGAGATCGTAGGTTCTTTTCCAAGATCTATAACTTTACTAGTGCTGGGTAGTTGGCTAGGTTTCTAGTTCTAGGCATAGTTCCTTCTTATTGATTGGATATTAAGTCCAATTACAGAGCTATTGCCTAATGCCAAGATATTCATGTCACTATTGCCCTGGTGGAGTTATGGTGCCATGTTGGTCATTGTTGTGGCTTATAGGAATCACATCTGGGAAAGATGGCCTGGTTGTTTCTCTCCTTTGGAGTCTCAAATGGTGCCTTATTGCAGGATTTTCCTTTCTGATGATCATGAAGCTTATATAAAACATCATATAGTTATGAAAGTCTACTCTGGGTTGACAAGAACACTGGCTACACACAAAAACTATACTTTCATAAAGTGCCAACAGTATATGACAAAGTACTAAACACACTAACCACCATGGAAATGCAAGTCAAAACAGCCACAAAGGAATCAAAGGTAGAGACAACTGCACACTCTTGTTTTTGAAACATTCACAATAGCTAAATGATCAGATCATCCTCATTACCCACCGATTGATGCAAGGATAAAGAAAAGACTTGCAGTAGAGCATTATTCAGCCATAACAAAGAACAAAATCAGGCTACTTGCTGAGAGATACACAGAACTACTGGTCATATTACCTGAAATAAGCTAGACTGAGAAAAATATTACTTCACACTTTCTCTCACAACAAAACCTGAAAAAGCAAAGCATCCAAACAGAAAGGAGATTATTTGGGAAGAGGAAGGGAATTGGCAAGAGGCAAGAAGAGTGAGAAAGCAGGGTCATGGGGAAGGGTGGGCATATTAAAATATTATTTATGAATGCATGTCAATATCACAGTGAAACCTATAGTTTTATAACATTAATAGATGCTAACACTTTCAGACAGGAAGACACCTATCAGGAGGGCTGTTGAAGAACCCTGACACCCCCCCCCCCAAAGTAATAACTGCTGAGGAGGCAGAGAAAAGGAAGCACTTGTGTGCACCTCTGGGGACATAAATTGGTATGGGCATTATAAAGTAGTTTGGAGGTCTATAAAAACAACAACGACAATCAACTAGAACAAAGATGTAATCTAATCATCTATTAACACACTGTATCCAAAGGATATGAAATCAGTGTGTCAAAAAGACAATGGCACTCTTGCTTTCTGCAGCTTTAGTCACAACACCACAGGAAGGAGCCAGTCTAATCCTGCATCTGTGATGAAGGCGGAAAAATACCTCTGGTGTAGTAAACAATGGGATGTTGTTTTACCTTTAAATAAAGGAAACCCTGACATTTGCAATAGGAAATATTGATAGAGAAATTCAAAGTTTCACTTTTAAGATGAATAATTACTGGCAATTTAATATACAGCATGGTATAGAGAATTTATAAGTATTTCTCTTTCTTTTATTTTATTTTTGAGAAGTCTTACAATGTAGCACAGGCTAGATTCAAACACAGAATCTTCTTATTTAAGAAGGATTAAAGGTCAAAAGAGTTGGAAATATAAGTACCTCCTACAGTGCCCAACTCACAAGTCTCCTGTTTTAAGAGCCAGTTGTAATTCATTCATTCTTTCATTCGTTCATTCATTCAGCCTTAAAAAAGAAAGCACATTGCATTTTTCTTATTAACAGTTCATGGTATGCTGTTAGGAGTTGTACAAGACAAAGTTGTTTTAGACTAGCTTGGCTTGAGCAAGTTTTTTACCATTCAGTTCATCCAAGCCTAATTGGCAAGGTCAGTAAAATTGCTGGCAGATTCCCCAAACAGGCTTCTGTGGTATCAAGATCAATAGGTGGGCCTGGTAACTAAATCCACTGGAGTCAACCTCAGACTAGACTTATGAAAGCCAGTCTGAAACCTTGGTCTACTGGAAGAACCTCATGCCTCAGTCCACAAGGTAAGGGCAGGCACTGGGATTAGCCAGCAGGCTAGAAAGCTGGGTCTACTAGACCAGTCTTGGAACCTGAATGCCCAAGGGCTGATCTGGTGCTATAGTGAGTTCATAGGGTAAGATATTATTCTAGGTTCTAAGGGAGCTAGCTTGGAAGCAAGGTTTTTCAGGGCTCTTCCTCGAACTTTAGTCATATCATGTAGACCGTGCCACCAGATGGGCATGAGACCAGTGAGGTGAAAGTGTGGTCTGACCTGACCTCAGGAATCTCAGAGATCTGAGAAGGGCAGGAGAACAGCTGCTTATTCCCTGCCTCTAGACTTGCCCTGGAGCATGTAATCTCAACCCTTAATTAAGGTGACTACAGGCCTTCAGTCGCATAGCACAGAGCCTGGACTACCTCCTCATGCTACTGAGGCATCTCAATGGCCTTAGCCTTCAGCCAACCTTCCCTTCCTGGATATTCTCACACCTTTCCTTCCAAATCATATAATCTCTGTTTCATCCCGAATAAAGCCTAGATACCTACATCCAGTCCCAGTAAAGCAGTAAGAACAAGCAAAGATCACCTCAGAGAGCTGCCTCATTAGAGCTTGTCACGGGTAAGGCCTTTGCCTAAAAGAGCAGTGACACTTAGACTCCTAAAGAAGGTCTCTCTTCTCCTATCCCTCTGGCACTGGGCACTCGCTCCCTACTGGATTAGCATCCTGTTGGGCCAACGCTCCACTTTCCATTGCAGGCCGGAAGTGGTATCCGACGCCCCAAGGGGAAATGGCGTCTGTGGGTATACCTCTGGTCTGGACTACTCAGGGTTAGCATACCTGGAGCATCCGGACACCTTGAGAGGAGACCTGGAACTACGGCATTCATCCTAGACCCCGATTGCCCAGTCCAGCCGGGCATGCCGTGGTACTCTGACCCGAAGGGAAATGTTGACTGTAGATTCCCGGTCCTACAATCTGTTTTGCCCTCTCTGAGCCAGTGTATTGCCAGAGGAGAGGCAGAATATGAGACCATGACAGTGCTTGGCAAGTTTAAAAAGACTGGGCCTGGAGTGTAGGCCTTCTGGGGGTAGGCTTTGATTCTGGCTTCACCAGAGCCGTGGGAACTAGCCTAGAGCCTTGCACCACAGAGGCCATGGGGAGCCTACAATCTGCTTAGTGGATCCGGTGTCCATTGGATCTGGAGAGGGGACTTTGTACGAGGCTAGCGGAGGGTCTCTGGGGCTTTGCTAGAGCCTGGGGTCATGGATGTAGTCATTGTCCTGGACTGAGGTATGGACCCACAGGAACTGACCTGTTAGTGGGAAGGCCTGAAATCTGTCTTCCTTGGTGTTAGCCTGTTACTAGGTGTGGTAAACCTGGCATTAGAATAGAGCCGACACCCAATACTGTACGGACTGACTTGGGTTTGGGTGGTCCTGGAGGTTGGGGCAGGCCTTCTTCATCCGTATTAGGTGGCAAAGCCCAAGACAGTGGGAGCTGGCTCAATCCTGGGTGGACGTGGAGGTTTAGTCTATGGGGTGGTTCTGGCGCTCGGTGTCTAGGATTGTGATGTCTGGCTTATTGCTGTGGCTTTTCCTAGAACCCAGGGCAGCAGCAACCTGACTGGTGCTGGGATGAGCTTGGGGCTTGGATCAACAAGGCAGCTGAGTCCTCGGGGCTGGACGGCACCACGTTCCCTGGGACAATCCGGGTGCAGGAGCGAGCTTCAGTTTTTTGCTTACTTGGTTATTCTCCACAGAGAGGGCTTTTGTCTCTTCACTGTTCTCTGTGGGCTGGAGGTGGGTGAGACACGGGTCCTGTGATGGCTCGTTTCTTTCTTCTGTGCCTCACCTATGCGGCATAGTCTTTCAGTTGCAATGAGGTCGTTTATGTGCTAGTTGTTCACACTGCTGCTTCAGTGAAGAGAGACGACGTCCTGCGGACCCATGTTCTAACCCCTTGCATATGTCCTTATCCTCTTCCCTTTTCAACCTCCCCACATTCTGGCAGAGTAGGGGGATGAGTAAATAGGCCTTAACGGGGCTGTGGAGAGAGCATTCCTTGACTTACAATGGTTTAATACGGGACTTTTGATTTGACTGTGCTATGAAATGAAAAGGCTCTCAGTAGAAACCACGTGTCAACATTTGAATACTGACAGTTTCCTGGCTAGCCGTTTGTGGTACAGTAGTCTCTTCCTACACCCGGCAGGAGCAGTGAGCTGCAGCGTCAGTCAGTCAGCCACACAGTCACAAGCACAAGAGTTCAGGGATCTGTGTTGCTAGGCTGGGATGGCAAGCAGATCAGGTGAATAAAAGACCTTGAAACTTAAAACTTAAAGTATTATTATTATTATTATTTCACACATCACTGTGAAGGCTCGATTCCCCAGAATAGGGAAATGCAAGTCAGGAAATTGGGAGGGGGGAGGTGAGCAGGGGGAGTGGGGAGGTTTTTGGAGGGGTAACTCGGAAAGGGGATACCATTTGAAATGTACATAAAGTAAATAGCTCTTAAAAAAAAGAAAAGCTAGGCAGTGGGGTGGCGCATGCCTTTAAGCCCAGTACTTGGGAGGCAGAGGCAAGCAGATTTCTGAGTTCTGGGCCAGCCTGGTCTACAGAGTGAGCTCCAGGACAGCCAGAGACACAGAGAAACCCTGTCTCGAAAAACAAAACAACAACAACAAACAAAAACAAAACTTAAAAAATTATTATCTTTTATTCTTATATTATCATTATTATTTGATTCAGAGAACTGCTGCAAGTTTGAGACTAGCTTCAGATATATAATGAGTTCCAGGCCAGCCTGGGCTATATACTGAGGTCCTGTCTCAAACACCACTTCCAACTGCCCCACTCCCCAAGCCCACAGAACAACGAAAAGGGGAAGGACTACAAACCCTCACTCCCCTCTTTCAAGGTCACTCACTTGTCATCTACACTTGCCTTAGTACATGGTGGCATTAATATTGTGTTTGTGTGCTTACCCTCAAACCTGATGCTGTGATTGCCAAACAAACCAATGGATGCTCTCAGTCCAAGTGGCTTCTGTCCCACTCATTAATTAGCACCTTCCAGGGTCTGAGTGGACAGCCAGGGGCAAAGCGAGCCTGCCAAGGCTGGGCTGTAATCACCTCTGCCCTCTTTTTCTTACAGGAACTGCTTGCAGCAGGCAGCACTCATTATGTGGTGGGCCTTGGCTTGCTCTCATGCTCGCAAACACGTCATGTTCCATTTCAGGTCTTTCTGTTAGGGCATATTAGTCATCCTAGAGACATCTGCCTGGCCTCCTTAGGATGCCAGGCTCCCTTCTGCAGTGTCAATAAGTCAGCGTTACAGAACTCAAGGCAATCCGAACCAGCTTCCTTTTCTAGACAGTGTTGCTATGCGGGGATCCTCCTGTCTCAGCCTCCCACTTGCTGCTCTTACAGCAAGAAGCAAAGCAGGCTTCAGACAGCCTTTCAGTGCCTTTAAGGCACGTGCAGGGAGGGGCTCTCTGCTTCTGAATCTCTCCATGCTTTCTTGCCTTGTGTTTTAGGCTTTGGGGTACACATTACTTTGCTTGTCATTTTTTTCTATGGGGTCTTTGGCAGTGATGAATTAAAAAAAAAAAAAAGAAGGAAAGATGGTGAAATTGGCATCACCTAAGTTTAGGAATTTTCAGTCAGCATCCCGAATACGTTTTCAGACATTTACTTTCAGTGTTGGTGGTTATTATAAATGAAAGAAGCCAGCGTTCACAGTGTGGCAGCAATGCAGACTGGTTGACCAGTTAGTTGCCATGGCTACATCTTCACTGGGGTGTCTAAGGAATGTAAGTCTTCCAGTGTTTTAAGTAGAACTTTGGGCCCCTTCCTTATCCTGTTGTTTCCATTCCATCCCTGTCCCTTAGTAAATGGCCACAAAGCTAGGGTTGACTCTCTTTCGTCTATAATACTTTAGTTTTCTCTCACTTATGGACCTCTATTCCTTAGGTAATTCATCTGGGCGAAATATGATTAGTATCATAGAGATCTATGATTAGTATCAGACTTCTTAGTTTCACTGCAACTGACTTAAGAGGCAGAATAATTATCATTTTCTGGAGTATAGCAGCCATCTCCTAAATATCTTTCTTTTCTTTTGTTTTCTTTTGTTTTCTTTTCTTTTCTTCTCTTCTCTTCTCTTCTCCTTTCTTTCTTTCTTTCTTTCTTTCTTTCTTTCTTTCTTTCTTTCTTTCTTTCTTTCTTTCTTTCTTTCTTTCTTTCTTTCTTTTTTTGTTTTTGTTTTTTCAAGATAGGGTTTCTCTGTGTAGCCCTGGCTGTCCTGGAACTCACTCTGTAGACCAGGCTGGCTTCGAACTCAGAAATCCTCCTGCCTCTGCCTCCCAAGTGCTGGGATTAAAGGTGTGCACCACCACTGCCCACCTAAATATCTTTCTTAACTCTAAACATCTGCTTATCAGCTTCTCACAGAAAGGGAAGTATAATGCAGCCTCTACCACGCCTTGTAAAAACCTTTCACCATCTGGACTCTTCTCACCTCTGATACTGTATCATACCACTTTCCCCAGCCACCTTGTCTATACTTCCATATGCCAGGTTTGCTCGAGCTGCCTCAAACACGCATACCTGTTCTCTTTGTCAGGAATCCACATCCTGTATCTCTTCGTGGAGATACAGTCATCTTATCCTTCAAATGCCAGTTCAAATGTTAGCACCTAAGAGATGTTTCCTCATCCACTGTAGCTAAGTAGCCTGCTACCCATCTTCCTGGTTCCATGGTCTGTTTAGGCTTTAGCACTTGTCACCGTAAGACAACTTATTACATATATGTTTATTGTTGGTCTCTGATTCCTAGATTATAAACCCCCTTGAGGTAGGTCTTTAGGGACAAAAATGGCAATAGTTTAGAACATAGTCCTGCTCTTTCTCAGGAAGTGATACCCACCACCATGTTATTTATAGACATCAACAAGGCTGTCATCAGATGACAATGTAGCCAGCTTGTCTGGTAAGGATGAACATATATCCTAAGGAGACACTTGTGACCCACTGTGGCAAAAAGACTATAGAAAGCATGGGCCTCTAGAAAGGAGAATCTGCTGCTGGAAGAAGAAAGGCCCAAAGCCCTGGGGCATTCAGAAGAGGAATTTGTTTCAGAGAGGAGGAACTTGTCTTCTAGAGAAAGATTTACATTTTTTTCTGATTACCTTGCAGGAGAGACTCACCTGGCTAGAGAGATTGGGAAATGAGACAAGGGTGGACTGGGGACCACACCTTGGTCAGATTGCATAGTTAAGCATAGCTTCTGCTTTCTATTTAAGCACCACCCTCCTGCCACAACCAAAGGAAGCCCTGTGTGTGTATATGGATTGCAGATCTCTTTGTCCCTCTTTCCAAAGTTGGAATAAATCTCACTTTTCCTGCTTTTCCACGGTTAGTTTGGCTCCTCGATTTGATTTAACGAGAACAGGTAACTAAGTGGCATCTTGGGGCACAGCCTGTGCCCCCATGTTCCATAATATCAGCATCAGTCTCTTGGACTTCTCACTTCCAGAACCATCTTCACAATCAACCTCCATTATAAATTATCCAGCTTGGAGTGTTTAGTCAAGGCAACAGAAAGCAGTGGGAGCCAGGACTCATGTAGTCATCTGGAAGAGGTAAAAGAATTCAGAAGCTAGCTCCCAACAAAAGGAGAAACATCCTTGAGGGCTTTGCTCTCTCGAGCATGGGAGGGAAAGGACAACTGCACAGATTAACCCACCCCAGAAGAGGCCACTTGGAACAAAAGCAGAAGCCAAACCTTGCACACAGTCCCAGATAACGTTTATCTTAGGGGTTAGTGACCACGCCTCTCAGTCTACTCAGATCTACTTCCTAGCACCCTTTACCTGTAACACTACACTCCAAAAACAAGTAAAAACACCCACTAGCACAATTTCCCCAGTATATAATTTCAGTGTAATTGTTAAAATGTATATGCTGAATAGTTTTATACCAAGAATGTATATAAAATAAATATAAAGAGATAATCATAAAGCTTATTTTTAACTTTTACGAGTTTTCATGAGTATTTTTTAACTTCCTTTTTATTTTTAAGGACCAGAAATCTTTGAGTTTGTAAGTAAAGTTTTTCCTTAACAATCAGTGTTTCTACAGATTAATAAAAGTTCTCTTGACTCTGGCTTTCATTTCTGTAACCTGAGGAGGGAGGGAGTAGAAGCAGCAGTAGATTAATCTCTCCTCTCTGTCTCTCTGTCTCTCTCTGTCTCTGTCTTCCCCCTTCTTCTCTTTTCTTTTTTCTTTTTTTTTTCTTTTTCTTTTTCCTCTGAGACAAAGGTTTCTCTCTATGGGCCTGGCTGTGCATTCTGGAGCTCAGTCTGTAGACCAAGCTGGCCTCAACTCACAAAGATCTGCTCTCCTTGGCCTCATGGCCCTCCCAAATGTTGGAGGGTGAGGCAGTGTAGGTGTGTAAAGCTATGTGCCACCAGTGCCCTGCCTGCCTTTAGTTTCTTACATAATGCTTTTTAAATCATATAACTTGGCCAGAGAACTAAAAAATAAAAAAAAAGTTAAGCATTGAGTGTTCTACATATGTAATCGCCATTTAAAAACTATCAGATGCCATCAACTAGCAAATGAAAAAGAGATTCACCTGAAGCTTACTTTTGTTTTGAATGAGCAAATGTCCCAGCCAGAGATAAGGCATTATTCTTTATGAAGAAAAAGGCTTTCAAAAATGGTTCTGTGGTATAAGTGAGGACTTGCTTCTACTTCTGGGTGCCTCTGGTAGATGGGAAAGTTCACTCTTCCATGCAGGCAATCTCAGGACTAAAATGTTCCCGGAGAGAGAGAGCTTCCTTCACAGTGCCTGCTTTACCCACAGTCTACACCTCACAGGACTATGGAGGGACCAGTTCATACAATGGTCACAAAGCATTTGGCAACGATAAAGGTAAATGTGGTAAAGCCTGTGCTTCTGGTGTATGACATGACATGGTGACTCAAATATCAAGACAAAACATGTGCTCTCACAGATCAGAAGTGGTTTTACCAGTTGGCTTGCTTGAGAAGACCACTAGATTTAAAGTTTTACTTCCAATCCTCCTATTAGGGCTCGCCGCAGATATGCAGACATGCATTACTTAAGGATTAATACCTGCTTATTCAAAGAAGTACAGCACATTTGTGTTGGAATACAGAGGTAATGAATGAGTCATGCAGTGATCAATGGCTTTATTTATGCAACCACAGAATAGGAATTAGCAGTGTTTATTGGGTAGATTTCTTGAGTGACCACATCGAGGACACAGTGTAATTACTGTGCTCAGCACACACTGGGTTGACTGCTCCTGATACATAGCTCTATCCATGAAGGAAGTGAAGTGAAGACTCGGGAAGTATCCATGTAGCAGGCTAAAAGTGCCATCTGTCCTCACTGATGCAAGAACACTGTTGTCACCTGAAGATGACAGGTGACAATCAGGTTGAGTCATGGGTCCTAACGCTTTCCTTCCCATTCTAGCCACGCCCAGCTGTCCCTGTTGGTCATCTCGAGCAGACAGCAAGAAAAGTACTCCATGGTGAACAGAGAATGGAGAGAGGTGTGTAAGACAGTGTCTTTTTCACAAAGAAAGTATATGTAATCCACGTGGAATTAAGACCTTGAGCAGACTCTTTTGTCTTCCCACAGAAGGTTACAAGCAGTTTTTTCACCCTACTAGACACCAGACAAAAGCAAGGAACTGAGGTGATGGCCATACTTTTGGCACCCAAGAGAACCCCTGGTTTTAATTTTTATCTTGTCTGATTTGTAGTAGAAAGAAACGAGGGAGGGAGCTGTCAAATCTGTCGGGCTTGTCCATCTCTTTAGTCTTCAAGGAACCTTGTGCGGTAGAATTGTGTTTTGTTCCCTTGAGTTTAATGACACATGCTACATCTCCCCATACCCCTAAGCCCGTTGTGTATGGTTATGCCTGTCATGTTTGCCTAGTGTCTGTATTTTAGGAAAGTAAAACTTGGCGATCAGGTATGTTTTTTTGGAATGTTCTTTTACATCAGGATTAGGGTTGTTTATAAAGATTCTGTTGGATCGCCAGTATCGGCTTAGACACTCTCTTCTGGATCCTTCCAGTAAACTCTAATGACCTTGCTCTTTGTATGTGATTACTCATCCTACTGAGGCATTCAATGGGTGTGAGCAGGGCTGTCACACAATGATGATATTTTATTTATGTGGAGTGTCTCGTGGGTGGGGTCAGGAGCTTGCTTCCCATGCAGTGCACAGGGTTACACAAACATTGTACTGCTTCTTGAAGATCAAGAGAGACTTTTCAGAGTCCCTGAAGAAAATTCAAGCCCTCTGATTACAATCTTCCAGTCCTACTCTCCTGCCAATAGCCTCTGCTCTTCATTTCAAGGGCTACCTGAAGTTTTCCAATGTCTGGCAGGCTGAGGAATAAAGATAAGTGTGAATTAGCAGAAGCTGGTCAGAGGTAAGATAATTTGTTTTACAACTTGGGGAAAATTGCTTGGAGAAGAGGAAAGAAAGATGTTTCGTTACATGGTTTTTGATAATACTTTTATTAAGAGCTTAACAGCAAAATAAATACAATTCATCATTTGAAATGGATTGTTATTTGCTTATGTTCAGGTTTGATAATAAAGATATCACAATTTGTCTGTGGCATTTCTGTCTCCAAACTAGAAGGTATCTTGGAATGTGGCTTTTGAATCAACACAGAAAGTAGCTTCTTGGCAAAGATACTGCTTCTTCATTCTCCCTTCTGGCTTCTCTTTCAACAGTGTACACGTTTTTGTTGAAGGAGATTTTACCTTTAGATTCAAATGTTTGATATTGCTGTAGAAGATGTAGGGAAGACTAGAAGAATGCTTTCCTTGTTAACACTATCTTAGTTAACATTAAAACTCAAGTTAAAACATTAAAAAAAAATGAGACAGGTTCTTACCATGTAGTCTGTCTGGCCTCAATCTCATAGAGAATCACATGTCTCTGCCTCCTTACTGCTGAGGTTAAAGGCACAGGCCATCATATCCAGTCAAGAAGAAATCATATTTTTAAGGATATTTTCTTAAGAAATTTGACTTGTTGGATATTTTGTTGAAAGACATTTTCTTCACACTGCATGAAGATTAGAATGTTATTAATAAATTTATCCTAAGAATATTAAGAGGAAGCCACGTAGAGCTAGATTCTAGGGCATGGCTGACTGGAATGTGCCAGCTACAGTTGAGGAGCAGGGTACCTCTAAAAACTGAATTCTAAGTTAGTTATTTGGTGTCTCTTTCTTCTTCCCAGAGGGAAGGGACTGGGAAGGCATACTCCTGCATACTAATAACATTTCACTTTGAGATAAACTGATGTGGCCCAGAGCTAGCACACGTCTCGTTAACGAATAGAGAGTCTATTACTTCCCAGCTTTAGGTTGGAGGAGAAGGATTGTCAATTTTAAAAAGAGCTGGGAAGGAACATAGGAAAGAAAAAATTGAATAGGAAGCACACTAAATGGCAGAAATAAAAACAATTTATCAACAGATATAATTGGTACTTATTCTAAGAGCCAAGCTGCTTGGACTATATTATACCTAAAGCATTAGTGTTGGAATTATTTTCTATACACCTTTGAGAGTCCTGTGTGTCTCTTTCTTCTTCTCAGAGGGAAGGGACTGGGAAGGCGTTCTCCTGCATACTAACAACATCTCACTTCGAAGGCACGAGTGCTTATCCCTGTGGTTATCCATACTTTGAGAAACAGAGGATTGAGCTCACAAGATAAACCATACTTGCACCACACTTGGGTTCTTCCACGCCACCAATGGGTAATAACGTCAGCCAGAGACCATCTGGGTGCAGCTTGAGGAAAATGGGCGCAATCAGGTATTGAAGAAAAAGCACAAACACAATGGTTTAGAAAGTTTCTATATAAAAAGATCAAAAGAGCTACACTACTACTACTACCAGGAAACCACTATCAAAACAAAACAAAACAAAACCCCAAGCCAGTCAACCAACCAACCAAGTAAAATCCCAAACAGCAACAACAAAGCATTGAAGGTAAAAAAGTCATAACATATGAGGAGTGGTTTGATTTACTAGGTAGGCTCAGTGCCCGTGAATGAGAATATCTATTATAATATAATCACAGACTACATAAAGCAAAAAATGACAGATGTGTAAGTTGAAATAGATAGCCCTATGGACACGTTAGGTATCTTAATTCACCTCTCCCTTTATTGAATCATTTTAAGGCTGACACCAGTTTAGTAATAGACATCACCACATTCATCATCAAGATCATATTTTTAGACTACCACAGTCACGAGATGAAGAATATTCTTTTCTTTTTCTTCTTCTTCTTGTGCTGGAGACCAAACCAGAACCTTGTAGATGGTAGGCAACTGCTCTACCACTAATCTATAGTCGGGTCCTGTTATGTGCTCCTTGTCAAAACAATTATAATATCTTGTTCTTGAATTACTATGGTAAGGTTATTGTCAAGTAGGAAATATTATTGTTGAAATATGATCTTGGGAAAATATAACAACCGATTTGAAATTTTGCCTTCTATAAACTTCTCTATTAGTAATGTTTTATAAGAAGCAAACATTACTAAAATTATACCATTGGTTTCAGTAGACATACCACTATGACAGGTTTATTCCAACTTCTTTTTCCAGTAATTTTTGATAAAATATGTATTTAAATCATATCTGTCTGTGTTTATTTATTAAGCCCAAATTATCACACCCTTTATTGTAGTTGACCTCAAATGTGATTGATACAGAGTAAAAATATGGCATTTTATCTTCATACTTAGTATAGCTTGAATAAGTATCAGTCTTAGACAGAGTGACTGTCCTTTTACATGATCCCAACTATGGACGGTGGAAACATTTGTTAGTGCTTTCTCACCTCAGACTAAGAGTTCAAGGCACAGCCACCCTAGGCAGGATTGTTTTCTCCGGAGAAGAATTAATTATAATGAAAGGAGGAACTCACACATTTCAGTAACACTTGGGGCAGAAGTGTGTTTTAGTTACAGAATTTATTCCAAGTCCTTAGAGTAAGCTGACTTGTTAGTCAGGCAGCAGAAAACTTTATATATATGGGAAAACCATATAAACATGGCCTAGTTGGCCCAATTGTGAAACTGAAATCCACTGATTTCTTCAAATGTCTCACACGAATCATGGTACTTTTAAACTTGAACAACACAGTCCTCATGTGATAGGTAAGTCATAATTCCCATTTTACAAATGTAGGAAGTGAGAAACTGAAGTTAAACATCCCACACCAAGCCAAGCTGTGACAACACAGTATGCACGGATAGAGCGCCTTTTTGTTTGGTTTTTCAATTACATTGGGATTTCATTTTTTTAAATAAGAGTTTTGTGGCTGTGGACTATGTCTTGCTATGTTGATGGAGCAACACCATTTTGGACAGGAAAGTTTAAGATCAAGTCTAGTCTTTATTTTCCAAGGCTCCGTGTCTGGCTTTTATGTGTCATGACTCATACCACATTCATACCACTTTGGTTTCCTCATTCTTGTACTTTCTGTGTGGATACAGTCTGAAGTAACCCTTACTGAATGACAGTCACTCCAGCCTTGTCAAGGGTGAATGTTAGCTGGGACAAAGCCTTCTCTGGTCCCTAGGGAGTCTGTGTGACTCTCCAGGCCTGGACAATGTTTTGAATGTCTACCATAAATCTTTCTAAATGTCTTCTTAGTAGATCCTGAATTTGAGACAGACGAGGCAATAAGAAGCCACAGTAAGAATTAGCAACAGCAGAGCTTGGTTAGATTCCAACTTTGCCACTGTCTTTTGCTCTGGATTAAGGTACCTATAGCTCAGGTGTCGAAAACACAAAGCCAGTGTTTATCATTGCTTACAGAAACTCATTCTCTGGAGTTCTGGAAATCAGGTTACACCTCCTCCATCCTTCGCGGTGCCCTCTCAGCTCCCCTAGAACGACACTCTAGGGGGCCTGCCACTGTGTGTTCAAAAGTTAACTCCCTGGCTGTGCTTCAGTGTCTGCGGCAGGAATGTGTTTCCCATATGTGCAGGCAACTGGAGCCTCTCCCTGCGCTGTTTTTGGCAGAGCTGGTTAGCAGGTGCATAAGCCTGAACATTCCTGAATCAGGAGGGGGCGGCTCTGGGTTTCAGAGAGCACTACCGGGGCCACCGGCAGGAGTGAAGCCCGAGCATCCACTTGAGCTCCCAATTTGCAGCGAATGGGAGTCGTGATGTGGGAACCCCGGGGCAGAAGTGCTGTTCCAGGACGGGGACTGCAGAAGCCGGTGGCCAGGACAGCAGGAGGGCAGGTCCCGCCCGGGGCCCGCGCGGCCAGGTGCAGCCGCAGGGCGCGTCCCCGTGCGCCCCCTCCCCCTCCCGCCGACTTCCTGGTTCGCCGAAGGTGGCGGAGCCGCCGCCGGCCGGGTCGCGGGAACCGAGAGGCGGGGGCAGGGGCGGGGGCGGCGTCGCCGCGGTGCTGTCCCCGCGAGGCCGCGGAGGGCGCCGTGGGCCGGCCGCCGCTCTGAGCAGCGCGTCCCGGACGGCGTGCGGGCGCGGGGCGACGGCGGCCCCGCAGCGACATGTGACCATGGACCGCAGGACCAGGTGAGCGGCGGCGGCGCCAGGCCTCCGCGGACCCCGGGTGCGGCCTGCCCGGTACGGCCCGCTGCGCGGCGGTCGGCGCTAGGCCGCAAAGCCTGCCTGCCCGCCCGGCGAGCCGGCTTCCCTGGGCCGGATCGGCCGTGCGCCGGCGGGCGGCTCGGCGAGCGGTGGTTGGGGAACCGCTCCCCTGGCGTTAGGATCGCCGTTGCTCCCTTTAGGGTGATTTTCCAGGGTGGCCTGCGTTGCTTTCTGATGTTTTCCCTTCGTTTAAATTGAAAGCGGTGTTTGTTTATGCAGCCGCTGTGTGTGTGCTGCTTGCAGAGTGGTCTATGCACTAAGGTGGCTCTTCACCATTGGCCATTTTACTTGTAGGGAGTAGGTAGAAAGCAATTTGAATAACGGTAGCGGCTATGCTTCGAGGTGTCTTAGAGATGGGTATTTGCTGCTTTTTCTCTGGAAACTTTACTTTGGGAAGAAATCTCGTCTTCTTTGACCGCCCGCCCCCTCCTCTTCCGTTCTACCTCACTTGTGTATTAGAGCCACGGTGAAAGGCCCTGTAGATTGCAGAGAAGTATAAGGGAGTATTTACCAAAGACAGTTTCCAAATAGCTTATGAAAATAGAAATGTTACACATTTTAGAATATGTCCTTTAATTATTGACACCATAGAGGGGAGGGTGATTAAAAAAATTACTCTTTGGACAATTAATTGTACTATGAGGGAACTAAAAAAAAATGTTGGAGCCTATTTTATGTTCATGAAACAAGTTAATAGCTGGTAGGATGAGGAAGGAGATGTGGATATTTATAAATTAATTTGTATGGCTTCTCTTTCCCTCCAGTTCTAAAGAATGTCATAATATGTGTGTGTGTGTGTAAATATTTAAAATCAATGTTTAGAAGTGAGAGGTAGCATTAACATCTTAAAGAAAGTATGTACTAAAAAAGCCAATATATAAAGGCACTAGACTTAACAGAAGTAATTGAAATATACATTATCACTTGTTTTCAATGTGATGTCCTTTTCTTTAACAGTTCCCCTGCCTCTCCCTCCCATTATGGTCAAACCCAAGGCTTCAAGCACTCTAGGGCAGATAGTGTGTACTGGTGAGCTACATCCCAGACTTAATCTTATACCGTCTGATGGAAAGAGACATTACAATACCGAATTTTTGTTTGCTTTGAGTATCTTAGTGTATTTCACTCTGCCTTTTGAAATGTAGCAAATAAATAGGTTAAGCATGTAGTTTAAGAAATTAGGAAGATATAGCAGGGTCCTCCGGAAGTGTCATGCACAGTTTTCTGAGGAACCGCCAGACTGATTTCCAGAGTGGTTGTACCAACTTGCAATCCCACAGCAGTGGAGGAGTATTCCTCTTCCTCCACATCCTCTCCAACACCTGCTGTCTCCTGAGTTTTTAATCTTAGCCATTCTGACTGGTATGAGGTGAAAATCATGGTTGGTTTGATTTGCATTTCCCTAATGACTAATGATGTTGAACATCTCTTAAGGTGTTTCTCAGCCATCCGAAGTTCTTCAGGTGAAAATTCTTTGTTTAGCTCTGTACCCCATTTTTTAGTATTTGGTTTTCTGGGGTCTAACTTCTTGAGTTCTTTGTATATATTGGATATTAGCCTTCTGTCGGATATAGGGTTGGTGAAGATCTTTTCCCAATTTGTTGGTTGCCGTTTTGTCCTTTTGACAGTGTCCTTTGCCTTACAGAAACTTTGTAATTTTTTTGAGGTCCCGTTTGTCAATTCTTGATCTTAGAGCATAAGCTATTGGTGTTCTACTATACCACTCCTGGGCATATACCCAGAGGATTCCCCAGCATGCAATAAGGACACATGCTCCACTATGTTCATAGCAGCCTTATTTATAATAGCCAGAAGTTGGAAAGAACCCAGATGTCCCTCAATGGAGGAATGGATGCAGAAAATGTGGTATATTTACACAATGGAATACTACTCAGCAATTAAAAACAATGAATTCATGAAATTCTTAGGCAAAAAGGTTGGAACTGGAAAATATCATCCTAAGTGTCATCCTAAAATATCATCCCAATCACAAAAGAACACAACTTGGAATGCAGTCACTGATAAGTGAATATTAATTAGCCCAGAAGCTCTGAATATCCAAGACACAACTCACATATCAAATGATTCTCAAGAAGGAAGGAAGGAGAGGGCCCTGGTCCTGGAAAGGCTTGATGCAACATTGTAGGGGATTACCAGGACAGAGAAGTGGGAGGGGGTTGATTGGGCAACTGGTGGAGGGAAGAGGGCTTATGGGACTTAGTGGGAGAGGGGAACTGGAAAAGGGAAAATCATTTGGAAAGTAACAATATAGAAAATAATAAAAAAAAAAAAAAGAAAAAAAAAAGAAATTAGGAAGAAAAAAAAAACCTCAAACTAGTACTTCTAAAGGAAGTGAAACAAACTTTCTGTTCTCTGTAGGGGATTTAATGAGGAAGCCAACGTCCAAATTCCTTAAAAAAATTGATATAAAGAAAATAGTTTTTGTTAGGTCTTGTTACTCTGGAGTGTGTGAACTTAGGAGTGTGTCTACTTTGAGCATGCCCAAGTAAAATAAAGACCTTCTCAGGAAAGCCTGTGCCAAATACCCTTATCTGTGGAGCACTCTTCTGTGAGTCTGGGATGCAGCAGGAATCAGGTTTTCATCCTCTGGGTTATGGCAGGCTCAGTGGAGAAAGCTGGACAGCATGTGCTAGATCTGTGACAGCAAGAGAAGATGCTTAAGGGCCTCCCAGCTTTCCTGTTTTGACTCAATAGGGGGGAAAGTACTGCTCTACAATGCTCTTTCCCATATTGATTTGATTTCTCTGTGTGGTGGTCAGGGCACATTAAAGGTGAGAAAGTGCTCTTACAGCTGACATACTTTGCCCCCTGATTCAGAACTCCAAAGTCTGAACTATAACTCTTATCAAACTGATAAAACATTTTCATTGATATTTCTGCTACCTAGTCAGGGAGTATCATACAATATGCTGAGGCAGGAACAGGATTAGATTTAGAGGTGGTGGTGTACTCAGGAGGCAGAGGCAGGCAGGTCTATAAGTTTGAGGTCAGCTTGGTCTACAAAGTTAGTTCCAGACAACTAAGGCAACACAGAGAAGCACTGTCCCAAACAAAAGAAGGAGGAGGAGGAAGAAGAGGAGGAGGAGGGAGGAAGAGGAGGGAGGAGGAGGAGGGAGGAAGAGGAGGGAGGAGGAGGAGGGAGGAAGAGGAGGGAGGAGAAGAAGAAAAGAAGGAGGAGGGAGGAGGAAGAGGAGGAAAAGGAGGAGGAGGAGGAGGAGGAGGAGAAGAAGAAGAAGAAGAAGAAGTAGTACTAGTAGTCAGTAAGTTATACGGATGGAGATTTTTAGCATGGATAGGCTCTGGGTTCAATCCCTAACACTACAAAAGTTCACATGTTTGGAAACATCTTTGTATAGAAGCTTTATAGATAATGGCTATTTTCTGTGCAAAGAAAATATAACAAGATTCCTTTTATTTTAGGGAAAATCCAGAAAGAACTTTTGACTTGGTATTGAAAGTGAAGTGTCATGCCTCTGAAAATGAAGGTATGTGTGTTTCTTTACTCCTAATGTAATCGAGTGTGTCAAAACAAGTGTTAATACTGTGCTCTGCTAGTGAATGATAGTATCAGGAACCTGACAGTGTCAGGTGTCTATTCCAGCATCTCAAATTGCTAGTAATAAAATAGATGCTAGGTCTTTGCTTTGGGGTTGTAGAAATCACGGATGTTATCTGTGTAGCTTGGATTTCAATGTAGAGCTCAGTTTTTTCCCCTGTTGACAAAACTGCCCTTGTTCATGGCGGGAAGGCATGCCTTTTCATTTTCTTTCATCTGTATTTGAAAACTCAGCACCATTAAACAGAAAATAATGCAGATTCTCCTGCTAGTACCAAAGGGACCTTCCCTAGTCCCGTCTGCTGTTTCTGGAGTGCAGTGTGTAAGGAGCCCCTTTGATCAGGTTTATTCTGGTTGCACAGAACTTGGGGGGGTAAACCCGGGTGACCTAACTTGGAAGGTTTTCATGGTCAGACCTACACAATTTTATGGAAAAGCAAATAGTTACTTTTTAAAGTATTGTGACTTCTGCCCATTTGTCATCACTTTTGCTATAGCATCTGTGGACATCTCCTTTTGCTTATTCTGTGCATGGTAAATCTTCACGGCTATGTAGAGTACATGGCTCATTAGCAGGATACTTAGCCCCAAATGGCAAGGCCGTTAAGTGTGGGGTTTTGTGGAAACTAGTTAGCCACCCTGAAGCTGGGAGGAAAGTTTCCAGCACTCTTAGTTCTAAGTCAGCAGTTACATACTTTTAAGTCATTTGGCTCTGCACACCTTGAAATAGAGGAGCCCAGCCCAACCCAGCTGTGGTGAAATAGGCACGGCTAACTTTAGGTAGGAAGTCACACACATTCTTGGCTCCAGGATGTCTGTGTGCTTCATTTCTGGTATGCTGGTACTACAGTTCTGATCAGGGTTGCCAGCTAACAAGAACTCCTAAGGTTCTACGGACCCTCTTCCAATTAGAGAAATCATCCTCATTGTGCTCTATGTGGTAAAATTTGTTCCCATGTGCTCTCCCTGGGCACAGCCACATCTTCTGTGCAGTTTGGGATTGTTATGGTGAACACACACAGGTGTGTGTATTAGTTTTTCAAGCCCTACTTAAACTTATGGTGTATTGATGGTCTGAGCTAGCCTTAAAAGAACTACCATGCTATTAACCTCAGGTGTGTGGAACAGTGTTCATCTGATAGGCTCTTCAACAGGAAAGGTTCTTACGGGAACCATGGGCACTTTATCATTGTAAGTGTGTGTTCTTCACGTCACAAAGCAGTCTTATAAAAGTATGAAACTGCTTCGTATAACAACCGATTTGCGCATGTGTTTGAGAATCTGAGACCTTCGTGTCAGGGCTCTGTGGTTTTGTCCTTGCTTCCTCCCTTCACTCCTTCTGCTTTTTATGACTGGTTATTCCAGGGTACAGCTGTTACTAACTTATTTTATTGCCATCTGTCCTTGTGGCTGCTGTAAAGTCAATTCTTTCCAGAGGCATCTTCATTTGTATTTTAGCAGTTTATATGGTCTGGCGAAGTTGGAGATCTCATAAATGGACAAGATAAACAATTTTAGCTCCTCTTCAAGCTGGTCAGTCCACTCCTTGTGTCTGTGATGTGTGCATGCATTAGTGTTTATGTTCCTGTGTGTGAGTGCTAGCACACACTTGCCGTGGTGTATGTGTAGAGAAGAGAATTTCAAGTGTTGACCCTTACCTTCTACCTTGTTTGTGATGGGGTCTCTGTTGTTCACAGCTATTGTGTACACCAGGCTAGCTGCCCTTGAACTCAGGGGTGGGCTTGGGGTTGTTTGTCTGCACCTCTTGTTTCCTCCTGGAGCTGGGATTATATATGCATACTACCTCACTGAACTTGAATTATGGGAATCCAAACTTTTAACATTTGTGAGGCTAGCTCTTTACCATCCATCTTCCTAGCTCAGAGAATTGTCAGGATTACCTCAAATCAACCCCTCCCCATCTCCCAACTTGGACACTGTTAGAGATTGAATTTAGTGCTGTATGTACATTCTATGAAAGTCTGGAACCTCTGAGCTGGAGCCTCTGCTCCTTGTCCATTCTAGCTTTCTACTGGACAGCAGCTCCTAAAGACTGTTTCTCACTATCTGACTACTGTAGCTCAGGTTGGCCCCAAACTTAGGATCTTTATACTTTAGCTTACTGAGTGCTGGGATTGGGGTGTGCCACTACACCTGGCTTAAAGACTTCCTTTAAAGCTGTATTCGACCACATCAAAAACATTACCTTTTCCCCCTTCACTGATGCTTTAAATACATATAAACATAATATTTTAGGTTCTATGAAGCTATGATCTTTTATGTCCTAAAAAGTCATGGTGCTCATAACTAAGTGGACTCTAGACATATAACTTTATGCCAAATTGAGAGATTGATGTGTCTATAATCTCTTATTCATTACCTTTTTTTTCTTAGTAAATATATAAAGGAAAATAAGTGGAAATTCTTTGAAAAGTATTGGAACATTTCTTTTTTTAACTGTCAATACGTGTCAGTTTTAACCAGACCCTGGGCTGTCTTTTGGCTTGTTTGGAAGTTTGTCTTGTCATTGTGATCGGCTTGGAGACTAAGCCCTGTAAATTAGGCATTTGACATCTGCATCAGAGGAATGCCATTAGGATGAGTCATCAACTCTTATTATGAAACTGCAGGTCCTAGCGTTTGAAGGCTTGGATAGTTTGTGGTTTCTAGATGACTATCCGCAGGCCTTGGAAACCCGCTTTTTTGAATATGACTACAGGTTGTGGAGGAGGGGACTTTGGCTTTTATGACTCTAAGAGCCAGAAATTTAAATCCCTCAGAAATGGTCTTGTTGGCCAGAGTTGTCATGGTTATGACATGCTTTGGAGGACATCATTGACTCTGTAGGATGGAGGGCTGTGGTCAGCGTCATTGTGATTGGCCTGCTAGTTAACAAGCAAGGAATAAATATTAGGAGACTAGCTGAAGTATTCTTGGTAAAGGGTTGTTGAGAGTATCACTTTGTTCTTTTGATGGTTTATCTCATCAAATTGAAAATGTGCCCTGGGTAAAAGTCTTTACTCTTCATGTCAAAATATTTGACATTCTCATTCATTTTTTCATCATATATATGGTCAGAAATAAGATTAAAAAATACATTTTATTTCTCTTTATGTGAGTGTATGTGAACACATATTGGTGCCTGTAGACGTCTGAAGACTGTTGGGATTCCCCTGGAGCTGGAGTTACAGGTGATTGTGAGCCAGTTGGCCTGGGTACTGGAACTGACCTTGAGTCCTGGAAGAACAGTGGCTACTCTTAGTTGGGGACTCATTTCTCCAGTTCCCAGAAATAAGTTACTGTTTTGGTTCATTTGGACTTGATTAGTTAGTGAAGTATAGCTTGACATACCATGTCTTCATCTAGTCTGTTGCCGTCTGCACTCGTTTCAAGGCATTTTATTCTGATTTCTGAACACAACACATTTTGGAATACCACAAAGTAAGTGTTTGGAGTCTCTACAGATTTGAAGCTTGCTCTGAGAGGAGCTGATGATGGTTCGCTATTCTGCCCCTGCTTTAATAGAGTTGTTTCTGGTGATGTCTTCATGTTGGCTTTGGCCTCTGTTTTTAAATGGAGATTTTCCTGGCAAGACAGTCTTCCAGTAGCTTGTATTCCAGAGCGCAGTGCCACAGTTTATATCTTAATGCTGTTCTTGGTGGCTCTCCAAGCTCACCGCCTTTGCCACCCTTCTGCTCACCCACTTTCCCACAGAGGCAGAGTCGAGAGCAGAGGCAGCCTCGCTGCAGTTCTGATACCAGAACGTACGCTACTCTGCTGGCGGCACGTTCCCCAAAGAGACTAGACAGTTCACAGAAATGAAAACAGCTCTTCCTTAGTCAAAGATGCCTTCTCTAAGACTTTCTTGACTGTGTGTTTGTAAGCAGCAGCAGCAGCAGCAGCAGCAGCAGCAGCAGCAGCAGCAGCAGCAGCAGCAAATATTTATGGAGTGTTTACTTGAAGCCAAGCACAAGTCTGTAGGTTTAAAAAAGATGTACTAGGTTCTTAAGTCTTACAAAACTCTTACGGGATAGGAAGTGCTACTCTCATGGAGAAATTAAAAGCTCAGAGAAGTGAAGAAACTTGTCTAAAGTAGCGCCCCATGCTCTGAGTTTAGTCACTTCAGTGCTGTGGCCTGTTTTTGTAACATGAGGTCACAGCGTATTAGTGATGTGTGCTACAGGGCATTTAAAACTTCAATATTGTGTTTTCTGAAGTTAATAAATTAATTATAATTCCTCTTAGAGCAATTATTTTCCTTGTCTAATTCTTT
Source organism: Apodemus sylvaticus (assembly GCF_947179515.1). Taxonomy (NCBI): domain Eukaryota; kingdom Metazoa; phylum Chordata; class Mammalia; order Rodentia; family Muridae; genus Apodemus; species Apodemus sylvaticus. Next base: position 45,570,154 of record NC_067483.1, read on the forward strand.
TTATAGACTGAGAAGATTGGATCTCCCCTCTTCATTTATAAGCTGATGTCTTCAAATTAAATCCCTTTGATCTAACACTTCTAGTTATTAGCAATTTCAGACACATCCTTAGCAAACTTTGTTTATTTTATTCCTGTATCATTATCTGGATTATTTCTGAGGATCAAGTTCCTTTGCTATACGGTTTTTATCTTATTTTACTTTGATAAGATCATCCAACTTGGTATTGAATAATCTACTTCTTAAATCTCCAACTCATTTTTTTAAATCAGAATCTTAAGTTGAATAATTTTTAGTTTCCCCCGTACATGTATAAAAAGGCATTTATTAACTTGCATTTCACTAATTTTTTTTCTCAGTAGTGTGATGATATAGTTTGTTGAATATAGCATTTTGGGACTTACTGTGTTCATAAAGAGTTTAATATAGTCATGTCTAACTGTAGAGGTGGCTTGATTAAATGTCTGTTTACCTTCTAGTAAATTCGTCATGAGCCACATTAGTTATTTTCCTAAGACAAAGCTCAGCACAGACTCTGACATCCTTAGAGACTACAGAATGAAAAAGTCTATCAGCTGGATCTAAGCTCATGCTGGCCACTGGGCAAGCAGCTGCCGAGTCAGCTAGTTCAGAGAGCTGTGTGCAGGAGTTATTTTAAAACAAACTGGCATGTCAGTAGCAGGAACACTAGTGAATGAGAAAAGAAAAAAAGAAATGCAAAGGAAACAAAAATGACTGTCTTGGGTTTCAGCAGCAAATGAAAAAAAGAATTAAAAAAAATACTCCTAGGTGTGGCAGAGGAGTATGCTTATTGTAGGTATGTAAGAGCGAGAGCGTCATTAACCACAGGGTGGGAGATGTTGTGTGGCTGAGTTGTACCACATGGGGAGAGAGGGGAACTAGCCCAGCAGCCAGGGGCCTCAAAGGTATCAAGAGAGCGGGCAAACAAAATGGCTGCATTGTATAGGGAAGAGCAGTCCCTTCTTCCTACTGGAAAGTTTAGGGTAGAGTATATCAGCCAGGAGTCCCCTGTAACTGGTAGGGACTGAAGAATGCAGGGACCATCTGGGGCCAGCCTCCACTTTGTTCCAAGTTTGAAACTTAACAGAAATATATATGTATATAGAGTGGGCATTGCAGTATCTCCTGCATTCTCGCATTCTACCATATAGTGAGACATATCTCAAAGTTACGTGCGCGCACCCCCCCCACACTCCCCCACCCTCCCACCCTACACACTATGGGTATACTTTCACACACACACATACACACACATACATGGTATGCATATACTTTGCACACATTATGGGTATACTTTGCACACACACTATGGGTATACTTGCACACACACATACATGCTATGCATATACTTTGTACACACACTGTGGGTATACTTTGCAAACACACTATGGGTATACTTTGCACACACACACATGCTATGCATATATTTTGCACACACATTATGGGTATACTTTGCACACACACATACACACACATGCACACACACACACACACACACACACACACACACACACACATACACACTATGGACATACCTTGATGTTCTCCGGGCTTAGGTTTCTCATATCAAGTATCATGTTTCCCTTCCTCTTCTCACAGCACAAGAATCTAGTCAGCCAAGGAAGTTAGAAGTACTTTAGGAGATTTGATGTTATTGACCATCATTGGAAATTCTGCAAGTCAAATGCATTTAGAATACCTGTCTTAGCATATTTGGTTTATGTTCATTAACATGTGTGTGCTGTGCAAATCCCTCCCATCCAGATGTACGAGGAAAAATAAGGGCAATCTGTCCCAGAAATATTTATATATTACTACGTGCTCAGGAAAATGAAACTGCTTCATTTCCCCGAAGATACTAACTGGGAACAGAATTCAATGTGATTCTTGCTGGGTGGTGGTGGTGCACGCCTTTAATCCCAGCACTTGGGAGGCAGAGGCAGGTGGATTTCTGAGTTCGAGGCCAGCCTGGTCTACAGAGTGAGTTCCAGGACAGCCAGGGCTTCAAAGAGAAACCCTGTCTTGAAAAAACAAAACAAAAAAAAATCAGTGTGATTCTTTAGAACCATATTCCAGGCCCCCTGGAGGCACTTGTGTTCATCATCTGTCCTGTGCTCTAGGGCTGGTTCAGTGCCCCAGTTTGTTAGGCTTTTCCTTGGATTGCTTTCCCTAGATTTTCAAGGTGATATGTTAGAATACTTGTGACAATAGTCTGTACCTGGGAGGTTTTCTTATGTTTTCATGCTGTTTCCCGTCTTTTCTGTAAATATGTGTATGTGATTTGTGAGTCTGAGGCAATATTTAATCTACTTAACACTTAAACACTTTAGATTTTTGTGTTGTAAGATTGAATTGATGTTTCAGGCAAAGTGGGACATTATTTGTATACAAATTCAGAATAAGCTGATTTTTTTTTCAGATAGCAATTAATTTTATCTATAGAAGAATGTGTATTGGTTCTTATTTGTGTAATGGGCCAGTCACATTGGCTTAGTGAAAAACTGTTTGGAGAGGTCTTTGTTTAGGAGGCCAGAGCTCAGCAGTAAGCTCTTGACTAGCCTGTGTGAGGCCCTGGATGGTATTAATGCTCAGGGTAGTAGAGTGAATCAGGGTTTCCTGCAGTTTCCTGAGGGGAAGTGGCTCTGTTGTTTTAACAGTTGTGAGCCTCTCTCTTCCTGTGGGGCTGTGGGGCAGTTACCTGCTGCCCAGGGCCATGCCAACCCCAAGCACTTTGTTATAAAATTACCCAGCTGCTCCCCCAACTCTTTGGATGACACATCAGGTGGGTGGGTGTTATCTGAAGGACTTAGATGAGTAAAGTCACAGTGAGGTGTGAACAACTGATAGACAACCCTCAAGGGAACACTGTACATTTAAAAAAGTCTTGTAAACTCAGACTCATCAAAAAGATACAGTCTTGGGCTGGAGATGTAGCTCTGTGGTAAGTACTTGACTAGCATGTGTGAGCCTCGGGTCAATCTCCAGCACTGCCTAACGGTGACAAAATAAGATGAAAATTGGGTGTGGTTTGTCATACAAGAACATTCTACATGGTCTCACTGTCTTTCTCCCAGCTTTATCAATGTTCGGTAACTTTTGAATGAATGGTTTTAATAAATATGTAAGTATATTTAGAATATGTGTGCAGTAAATTCATTAAATTTTGTTACGTGTATAACATTCCCAGTTAATAAAATAAAGATGTAGCATCATAGTTAAAGGCCCTTAATTATGCTTTTATTTGCCTGATTAGACTTCAAGCTAGATGTTTTATAGAAATAATAATAAAAACAATATTTGGCATTCATAATACATCAGGAAATATACCACGTGTCTATATTATATCCATATTACCTTTACTATAACTATAGAAGATAGAGACTATTCTTCTCAGGAAGATAAATGGAGGCTGAGAAAGGTTAAATCATTTCCCCAGCATATACAGCTTCAAGAGGTAGGACTGGGATTTGAACCTGTTTCTGTGCTATGGAGCCTAAGCTCTTAACCATTAGGTTTCTCTTAAATCAGTTCTTCCACACTAGTGAGATATTTCACAGTGGTGAGTATAAAGCCGTACATTTTTGAAAATCTGTAATAATCCTAGGTTTGGCTGCAATTATATTATTATTAATTACTATTTAATCTTAAAATGACATTCTTTATCCTTTAGTCATGTGGACATGCGCGCCTACACTGTGCATGGGTGTGAGGAGGTCGGAGGACCGTGTGCAAGCATGTTTGCTCACTGAGCCACCTCACTGGCCCAGAGTCACTTCTGCCATTCCTGTAAACAAGGTCTTGGGAAGATGTGCCTAAGCACCAGGCCAGTGCTTTTCCTTCCTGTCAGGGAGTCTTTCCATGTGCCAGTTAGAGTTAGGCATAGACAGAAAGATGGCCTTGTTGAGGGGGTGTCACTTTCTAATTGTAACAGTGCAGTAACGGCTGTGCTATGTAGCAGTAACTTGAATCACCCACCCCTCCACACTCGATTTTGTGTGTGAGTCAAGGACAGTGAAGCTGTGAGGTGACGGAGGGTGTGGTCATTAGACCATTCCCAGCCGGCAGGTGTGTATCAGGTGATAATCATCTTTTCCTCAAATTATTTTGAGTTTTCCTATTTAAACTCTTGTGAATGATTCTGAGGAGACAGACTGCTTTTGGTATGAAATGGTGCAGTGGTCCTCAGCTTGTGGAGTGCAAATCCTTTGGGGGATTAAATGACCCTTTCACAGGGGTCACATATCAGATATTTACATTACAATTTACAACAGCAGCAAAATTACAGTTAGGAAGTAACAACAAAATACTCTTATGACGGGTTCACTGCAGTCTGAGAAACTCTATTAAAGGGTTGCAGTATTTAGGAAGGTTGAGAACCACTGAGCTAAGGAGAATAACCAAGGACTCTGTCCTGCTGGTGTAGTTCAACCTGTTGGCTGGGTGCTACCGGCTCTTACAGGCTCATCAGTGTGCACAATGAGTTTAACACTAGGAAAGCACCTGTCGAGCCGTCTCAGGAATATTGTTATGTTCACTTATTTTTTGTAGCAGTGCTGGGCTTGAGCCCTACACTGAGCCACATGCCCAGCCTCTGGACATGGAATATTCAGCTGGTACTGAGGATTTACTAGTGGTTGGTCAGCAAACTTGTTTTCTTTAAAAACACATAGTTTGGAAAATGAAGTTATAGAATTTAAAAACAATACAAACAACTTTACAAATAATATAGGCCACTATATTATCCTGAGTGCTGTCCATTAGATTTTCAGCTGTTGAAGTCATGTGATTTTTTTACTCGAGACCTCGGGAAGGTCTATAGAAATGAATGGTGTTCAGAATTACTTGGCAAATTATCTCATGTTATTAAAGTGAAATTAGAATAAGATTGTCATGTACTCCTCAAGCCTAGTGGGGAGTCTGAAATCTTTAGAAAATGTCAATGTAAAAGACTGAAAGGTTGCAGATCTTTATCATCACGGCAAATGGGTCTCCATGTAAGACATTTGAAAACTGTTGATAAACCACAGACTGTGACTTGGTAGGCAGAGATGATAAAGATCAGACAAGGCCCTTCCTCTTTCAGTTCCTTCTTATTTGTCACTTGAACCCTTAAAAAAGCACATAGCTCTCAGTGTAGTATATTCAGTGGTCATCTGTTAGATGTGTAAGCTTCCAGTTGGTAGAAGATACACAGTCATATAAGGGTGTGTTTGGTCATCACATTTACAAGTAATTGCAATTAGGCAAGCTTAAAACTTTGTTCCCAGCCGGGCGGTGGTGGCACATGCATGTAATCCCAGGATTCTGGGAGGCAGAGGCAGGCGGATTTCTGAGTTCGAGTTCAGCCTGGTCTACAAAGTGAGTTCCAGGACAGCCAGGGCTAAACAGAGAAACCCTGTCATAAACCAACAAACAAACAAACAAAACAACAACAACAACAACAAAAAAACAAAAAACAAACCAAAATTCAAAAAAACCAACCCCCCTCCTAACCCCCCCCAAAACCCAACCAAACCAAAAAAAAAAAAAACTTTGTTCCCTGGGCAGCTGTAAAACACAGCTGACTACTATTGTTTTATGTGCATTCTAGGCCCTAACATTAGTTGGGTTTAGATTCCACCAATTTAGGTGTGTGTGCTTGTAAAGATTTATTATTTCTAATTATGTGAATATGTGTGCCTGTGTATGGGTGTGTGCACAGGAATGCAGGTGCCTGAGGGGGCACTTCATGAGGATCCTGGGACCTGAACTCTAGTCCTAGGTGATCGTTCTCAACCACTGAACAATCTGTCCAGCTTGATAGGTGTGATTTAATGCTTAGGAACAGCATATATCTTTAGGGTCTATGTATTGATGCTCCTGAGATATTATGCATAAAATGCTTTAGAAAGGAGTTAGAAATAGTTCTTGTTAGAGCCTAAGTATTTCAGGTCCCAGTTATGGAACAGGAAACTGTGTAATTATTTTGGGATTGTTTTTAAAGATCTTGAGTAACTAAATTTTTTTCTATAAATCAAATAGTATTTCTGTAATAGTTGTAAAGCAACTAATGGACTTAATTTATTTGGATTAGCAGACTATTACCACTTTTACTATGTATCTATCTATGTTGTATACATATACACACATATACATTTTTTTTTAACCACAAAGGATTAAACACTAAGATTTGGGGCCTTATTGTTTTGCTGACATATGTAGCTTCATGATGAATACCTGGAGTGCAATCTTGATGGTGAGGGGCAGCGCTTTTAATCAAGATTGTATGTTTATTGTGAACCAATCCAGATGTGTTGAAGAAATGGAGGCTGGGAATTGATAGGAAAAATTATAAAATGCTAATATTATAATGGCAGTTAGAGTATTCGTAGTAACATCGAATACTTATCCTAATAACAGTAATGTTAACATTCATTACTTGTTTGGACACAGGATTTAAATATGTAAATATTTGTCTGATTTCAGTCTCATAGTTAAAGGCATAGTTACATCCATAGTAACTATGTACTCTGTATACAGTGTGCCATTTTGCTGGATATGGTGTGTGAGACAGGTGTGGCTGTCCAGAACCCTTTGCAGCTGCCATGCCTCTGATAATGACTGCTCTACTGACTAGGAGCATGGCATTGACAAAGTCCTTTGACTTGTATTGCTTTCATTTTTGTATTTGTAAAACCTTTGCATGGCATATTCAGTTTTTAGGAGATCCAAGAACATAGTTGTGCAGAAGAATTTTGTAAGTTGTGCTGTTAAATGTTATAGAAAGAGAAATGTTTATCTGGTTTCTTAGCTCTGTGGTAGTTATCTGTGTTAAGATTCTAATCACTTGAATAAGAACTGTCAGCCTGGAAGAAGGGGCAACTTAAGGGAAGTCAGCGATTGGCTTCTTCTACCTCCCGTTTAGTGTTGTAGAAGCATTAGGAGCAGGCTGGTGAAGGCTCTGAGCTCAGAAGTTAGTTTCATGCTACAAGGGAAATTTGGCAGAGAAGTCTGCGTCATCATAGTGATAGCACCAGTTAAACTTGCCTGGGTTTCATGAGACACAAGGAAGACATTAGATGTGGCTCTGTCCTTCCCTCTTCTCTTCCCTCTTCTCCTCCTCTCCTCTCTTTGCCCCCTCTCTCATTTTCTAGCATGGGATATGGTCCTGGCCTTGCACATGTTAGGGACGTGTCTTGCCACTGCTGTGCCTCCATCAGGACATACCTTTCTTGTTCTCTCCCCCTCAAAAATATTTTCACTGGTGCACATCCTAGTAAGATGGGGGTTCCTTATGTTTGCAAGTTTTCAAACTTCTAAGAATTGACATTGAGAAGCTAAAAAGTTGTTATGAGTGCTGTTGAGATTGAAGACATAATACAAGTATAGGAGGGTACCAATTGAGGGATCTGAGGTAATCAGCTAAGTTCTATAAAAATCAAAATACTAACAAGAGGTTCTGAAATTTTTGGAAGGACTATTTTGCATTTCAGTTTTTCTAAATTTGGAATATTTTTTGTATATGTGTATAAACTTTACCTGTATGAAAAATAATTGAGTATCATTTTAGATTTTAAATATATATACATATATATAAACACACATACATGTAATATGTACATATTATGTATATACATGCATACATGTGCAGTATCTGGGAATGGTACCAAAATTTAAAATGGCTGAAATTAATTTATAATAAATTATATATGTACATATATATATATAAATGACTGAAGGTATACATATATATGTATACCTTCATCTGCACACAACACACACACACACACACACACAGCTTGTTTATACCTTTTGGTTTTTTGAGACAATGTCTCAGTCTATAGTCTGAATTGGCATGGAACTCACTATTTAAATCAGACTAGCCTCAAATTTCTGGCAATCTTTCTGTCTTAATATCCAAGTACTGGGATTAGTGGCTTGAGGTCAGATGTGGAATTTTCCATTTGTGATGTCATGCTAATGCTTATGGTGTCAGAGTTTTGAGGATTTATTCAGAGTTTTGGATTAGGAATGACAGTCTGGACTGCAGTTATATTTAGAAAGACAGTAAATGCAAGCCTATCCACTAATGATATCACTTCTACTTATCTGGATTTGTTTATAACTTTCTTGATTATGAAATTTAATTGGGGTCTAGGAATTGTCTTTGAAGTAAGATTTTGTTGAATTATTGATATACATCTTTTTTATGGGTAATTTAATAAATTTCATGGAGTTTTTATTTGCCAAACAAACAATTTGCTTAAGATTGTACATTATGTCTTGATTGTAGTGTTTCTTAATTTTATTTATTTCACAGAAAATACCAGTAGTTGTGTGGCACATCTGGGAAATAGACCTGCAATGATGGGGTCACTGGGCTGGCCTGGTCAGGGTTGCAGGCTCCTCATGGTCTCAGTCTTCTACCCCATTATTGACGTGCACTAGACTATTTCCTTCCTGGCCTTTTTGGTGAGATCCTACTTTTTTCCATTGCTTTCCTTGAGTGTACCACTGTAGAGTGGCAGAACGCTACAGTGAGAATGGACTTGGAAACATTTGGGCTAGAATGATGGCTTGATAAGCTTTTTTGAGCCTTATGTGTGTATATATGTATATATGTATGTCCATGTATGTGTGTGTGTATATATATATATATATATATATATATGCATGCATGTATGTGTGTATGTTTGCTTGTTTGTATTTATTTATTGGTTTTAAGGCCGACTTTCTTTGTGTAGTAGCCTTGGCTGTCCACCTACCTCTGGCTCCCAAGTGCTGGGATTAAAGGCAAACACTACCACTACCAAGTCTTAAAACTGAGAACAGTTAAAAGCCCCTTCTCTTTTTATCATAAAACTGTGAAGAGTAATAGAAATAGCAAAGCACACACACACACACACACACACACACACACACACATGTTTTAAACAGGAATTTTCATTATAATTTAAGTAACCACATTCCATTTAATATCCCCTTACTGCATTGTATGTATATATACATATTTAGTATATGTTGAGGTAATGATACAGTATACCAGTAAGGGCTTTTGATTTTAAATCTTGTACAGAGGAGAATTATAGGATTTAACAATGACAATAAAGATGAAGAATTATAAGGGTGCTTTGTTTGTATGGCCTTGAATCTACGAAGTAGGTGATTATATTAAATTTGCTAATCATGATTGGCAAAACATTCTATTTCTCAGTCATGTAGATGCTTTCTTCAGGATAATCCTTCATTATTTAATAAGATAACTTGCCTGATACCGTTGGTGACTAGTTTTCTGGTTTTCCTAGATGTCTGTAGAACTGCTGTGAAACCTAACAGCTGTGGTGGAGCTGGCCATGATGAAAGTGGGAATCAGGACATTTAAGTGTCTGCTACAGTTTTATCCCAACTAGAGCCTGAAAGTTTGATTGTTGAGACCTCACTTTCCCTCATGTTAGGAGGTGGTATAGTACAGTGATTGTTGTGTGTCATCAGTGAGGTCCTTTGGTAAGATGGCTGGACTATATGCTCTGTTTATCTTTTTGGGACACCATCTTGTCTACAAGTGTGAAAGAACAGCATGTTCTTTTTCTGGAAGAACTATTATTATTTCCTTAGTTCACGGAGGCACAGCATCTGTCCCCCAGAGTTCTGCTCTGCTGCTGCTGCCCAGGCGACTCAGTCCTGCTCACTCTGCTTTCGGTTTCCCTTTCTCCTCCTTGTCCTTTTCCTCTGATCCCATCTTCTCTTCCACGCTCGAGCTGGATGTATGTGCCATCTTTTGCCTGTGCTGGGAGCACAGTGCTCTTTCATCTTTAGTTAACTTCCGTATTAACTGTCATTCTGCCACTACAGGAGTGTGTCTTGTCTTCAGTGACCAGCTCAGCCTCCAGACATTCAAAGTATTATGTTCAACTCTAAGTCTCTGTGGCACATTGTTCCATTGGATGCTTGTTCGTCCACTGAACATATAGGAATGCCCCGTTATCTTTTGATAACTCTTCTTAATTATACAAATATATCAGCTCCACTGTGATGCTTCCATAGTGCTTAGATGATGTTTTGCTCCTGACCACACTGCCTGCTTGCATTTTGCTCCCTTCGCCTCTCCGGAGTCCCCTTCCCTGTTCTCTAATATTTTCTCTCTTACTGTCAAGTCGTCTGTTAAAATGTCACGGGATGCTGTAAGGAGTGCGAAGATGATCCTATGCCCAGTGACCAAAGAAGTGTGCAATTTAGTGAGGTAGAAATAAATGTAGGGCTTACTAAATTAGATTTTTTTTTAAAAGCTCCACATGAGACTGCTGCTCTCATAAAGACAGAATTCTTGAGAACCAAGTAATTACAACTAATGAACTAGTATACTTTGTTTTTGGCTGATTGAAATTCCCCTGCTATCGAAGTGTTTGCTGAACGCTGTCACTTCGTGTTTGAAGATTCCTAAGAAGGTGATGGGAAGAGGTGCTCTGAAGGAGTCAGTAACACTGGGACCACAGCTAGCCTTTGCCTTTGGTTTTTATTACATGGTTTTCGGGGTCTCTAGATTAAAAAAAATGCCTTCAACTTTTTTTTTTTTTTTTAATGCTGGATAAGGGAGAGGAGGAGGTGATAGGACATAGGACATTTATTTCCCAGTGACTTCTCTTCATTTCACTTTTGGCACTGTTTTAATAAACACTCAACACTGACTAAGTGTTACACTGAAGGACTAATTTAAGCCTAATGTATGTATGCTAGCAACATTGCATCTAGTAGCTACAGAAGGCCAGTTCTCCCTGGTTGTGACTGACAGCAGGAGGCACTCAGCCAGCGTCATTCCCACGGTCAGTGTGTGTTGGAACTTCTCATTGCTTTTATTGCGGCTCTGATACAGTTATGGTGACTCATACTGTGTATTTCTATTTTATTAACGTTTATTAAAAAGAGCAGAGAGGACAGAGTGTAGGTCCCTAGGGGTCGGGCGGAGGGAAACAAACCTTTGTGCGAGCATCTCTGGCTTGGCACGCACTTGCTGCCCTCCTTGCTCGTCTTGTCCTTGGCGGGCGTCTTGACCAGCTCCAGGCGGCAGCACGCAGTGCTTCACTGACGCCCCAGAGAGGCACAGAGCGCCTTCAGACTGGCAACTCCACCAGGCACTTGGGCTCAAGCATGTGATTCAGGCCTAAGATACCAGAAGTGAGAAAGTCCGCAAAGGTGAGTTTTCCCCATGTAAACTGTGGGAATTTCCCCAGGAGCAACGACGTTTGTTCAAGTTGTGTAGGTAGCTACCCCGAGCACTGCAGCTCCAGACTTTCAGGCCCCTGCTGTAGCAGAGCCATGCAAGCTGTGAATGGAAATCCATGGTTCACGTTTTCATGACGTCCACTCCTGTCTTCTTCAGTATCACCACACGTGTTGTGCTTACCAGTGAGGTAGCTCAAGGCTGCGTTCTTCGGGTGAGCTCATCTCATCTGTGAAGTAGGATAGTTAGGGAAACCCAGACCAAGCTTGAATTTCCTGTCCAGCTCTTGACTCTGGAGGTGGTCAGGAGCTTCCCACACATGCACATTTCTGCTCAGAGCCATCATCAGTGCACTCCTGGAGCCTACTGATGAGTGGCCAGCCCTAGGGGATTCCAGTAACCCAGAACCATAGATGACCTATGACAACAGGAAGGCTTGGGCTTTCTCTGATTCCTGGGTTATGGTATTGTCTGGCTGCTTGGCTCCATGTAAGTCCCAGTTCTGTATTGCGTTTATATTTGTGTGGTGTTCTAGTAAATTCCATAAGTCAAATTTTCAGATGCAGTAAATAATGTCCATGTAACTGAATTTCATATGCCTGGCGTGATGCTCTGTGTTTGGGAGGCATGGGGTGAGTGTGCTGATGGGTGATAGTGCTTACCTTTTACTACCTGTTCTCCAGCTCTGAAGATCAGGCCGTGTTCTCTGCTCATTGTTTTGATATTCCATATAATGTCTCCCTTATTTTTCAGTATGCTGCTCCTAAGTGTATATTACTATTACTACTACTACTTAAACTTAGAAAATATCTTTCATAATTATTCATTTGATTTTTGTCAATCATGTAATAGATATTAAGATCTTGAAGAAACTGAAGTATATAAAGATAAAGTGACCAGACTCACATAGATAACTGGGAAACTTAAGTTCTAAGACTTATTCTAATTTTAACACACATAGATTTACATATTAAAGACAAGTAAATTATGAGTGGCCTAAATGAGTCACCTTAGTGACTTTAAGTAGAAAAACTTGTTCTTACTAAGATAGGTTGGTTGTGAGTACCTTATATTGCTGGTGTGTGCATGTTGATCCATGAGTATAAATACTAACTTAGGCTCATCACATGTAATCCAAGTGAAGTAAGAAGATAATGGGAAGGAGCTAAGACCACTTTAAATGCCATCCCGTGAGAATGTCATGCTAATTATCTTATCATACCTTTACATAAATCTGTGTGAATATATGTGCCTCAGTATTTCACATTGTCATAAATGGGTTCGTCACCAACTGACAGCTTACCATAGACATCTTTGCAGTTCAGATGTGTATGTTTCTGACATAGTGTCTCACTATGTGGCTCTGGCTGCCTGGGAGCTCTGTGTAGACAGCTCTCACACTCAGAGGAAAGCCTGACTCTGCTTCCTAAGTGCCAGGCTTCCAAGTGTGCACCGTGTCTAGGCTTCCTGGTTCTGAAAACACATCTATTTGAGACTGAATTGCTCTGAGAACCCCATTGTCTCACTGCATATGTATTGTTAATTACTTTAAATAAATACTTAGGAATGTCAGTAAACTTTTAATACATGTGAGCTGCTTATCTCCTCACAGAAGATCTGCTCTTTTACTTTTGTGAATTCTCTGAGAGTTTCATACAATGTGCTTTGGTCATGTCCATCCCCCTCCTCCCACGTCTTTCAGATCCAAGTCCTTTCTTTTACCCAGCTTCCTGTCTTGCTTTTGTTTTGTTTTGACCCATTCAGTTTGTGTTGCCCAATCTTGGCTGTGTGGTCTTCACTCTAGAGAGAATGGTTGATGTTCCTGGGACTGCAGTCTCTCCCTGTCTCAGCAGCCGGCAGCTGCTGCGGGGCCCTTCATTCCACGCTGGGGTTCGGTCCAGCCTGGCTCGTTCAGGCTCTGTACGTGTGTCATCCACTCAACACTCTTTCAGCCTCTTCTTTCCCCGGGAGCCCTCAGAGGGGTGGCAAGATTATACACGGTCCCTTTAGGGCGGAGCATTCTGCAGTCTCTGCACATTGGCCAGTACTGTAAACAGTGCTTCTCAGCTGACGGTTGAGAGACGCACTGACCCTGGCTGCGGCTGTCCCTCGTTCCTAGGAGCTGCTTTCCTGTTGTGTCCAGTTCGCAAGGATGTGCCCTTTTCAGCAGTTCATAAGGGCTCTCAACCTCACCAGGTTTCACCCCTCGCTTTAAGAAATTACCAGGGGACAGGATAGGTTAGGGGGTTTTCAGAGGGGAAACCAGGAAAGAGGATAACATTTGAAATGTAAATAAAGAAAATATCTAATTAAAATAAAAAGAAATGTAAAAAAATTAGCAAAATAGTTTACTTTAGTATGTCAAAACACTTCAGTATCCCATCAGGGTTAAAGCATTACTCAAGTAGTTTAGAGTACTGGATAGTGATAATCTTTGAAATTATTTAAAAATTAGTTCTTTTAATTGTATGGACTGAACAGGTTATATTTATGAATAAGAAAAGGATGGGGGTTTGTTCTGACGAACTTTAATATTGTTACATTATTTTCTAAGTATACATTCATTCAGTAAAGTCTAATTGAGTAACATATACCATAAAATTTTTAAGTATAAATATTACTTTAAAAATAAGTTACATTTATGTGTGTGTGTTATATGCATGGATGCATGCCTGCCGTGGGTTCACAGGCAGTGACAGACAGTGGGAGTTGGTTTTCTCTTTCTGTTACAGAGGTTCTGGGATCAAACTCAAGCCATCAGGCTGATAGCAAGCAGCTCTGTCTACTAAGTCGACTCATTGGCTCAAAAATATTTTGTTTTTTAGAGAAGTTTAAAATTCATTAGGAAATGACTGTCTCATCTGCTGAATTTGAAACTCCTGGGAAGTCAGAGTCTCCATAGATTGCCCCACAGATGCAGAATGGCTGGCGTGTGACTTAGTGAAGAGCGGCTCTCGGGTGACAGAGCACCTTCTCCTCACCCAGCGTCTGTACAGACGCTATTGTTCATATTTCTGGATACGTTTAACAGATTTATAATGCTGTCTGTCCAAGGCCATAACATGATGTTCTCATTGACACACCACTGACACTCGCAGTGCACAGATGCTAACACATCAGCCTGGACAATTTTATACTGCTACATACCCTCTAGTGCAGCACCACACACAGTAGTCTCTCAGCCTGACAAGCCTGACAAGCCTGCTGCTTAGCTCCCGCCCCAACTGTGAATATTTTTACTGTTTATACAGTTTTTCAAAGATATTTATCATCTGAAAACTTATATATTATTTTTGGCTATTGTGCTAATTATAAAAGTTGATCATTTTTCTGTTGACATTTTGATATATTTCCTATTTTCATCCTCTGTACATCTGATACATTACATGTTTTTATTATATATCTACTAATGATTTTTTGTTTTTAAGTTTAGTTTTTACAGCCATGTTGAACTATGTGTATGTGTTTATATGTGAGTGTTCATGTATATGAGTGCACCAGTGTGTGGATATATGAAGGGCAGGTGATAACCTCCAGTCTTGTTACTTAAGGGTTGCTTTTTTTTTAAGACTAGAATTCTTACTGGCCCGGAACCCCTGTAGTCTACACGGCTGATAGCAAGCCCCAGGGACCCACTGGTTTCCTTCTCTCCAGCCTTGGGATTACATGTGTGCACCACTATACCCAGCCTGTTCTTAAGAATGTGGGTTCTGAGGATTTAACTCAGGTCCTTACGCTGCATAGCAGGTACTTTGCCCATCAAGTCCCTCCCCAGCCCCAAGTTAATTTCTATTTTTTTTTTTTGCTAATTACCAAAGATCTATTGAACATTAGGAAGACATCAGAAGATGTTTTGTGTGTTTCTGATAAAATTGAATCATTGCAATGATACCTTAACTGTGTAGAGAAATTCAAGTTAATTGAATTAAATGAATATAATTATTTGAGACTAAAGGTCTGTTTGCTGAATAATCTTAATTATGAATTCAATTTTTTAAAAGATAAAAAATCAATTTTTTTTGTATTTTTCTTGTGTAATTTTGATTAACTTGCATTTATTTTATGTTTTTTTGTTTGTTTTTTGTTTTTGTTTTTGTTTTTGTTTTTTTTGAGACAGGGTTTCTCTGTGTAGCCCTGGCTGTCCTGGAAATCACTCTGTAGATCAGGCTGGCCTTGAACTCAGACATTCACCTGCCTCTGCCTCCCAAGTGCTGGGATTAAAGGCCTGTGCCACCACTGCCCAGCTTAATTTGCATTTAATAAGTACTTTTCTTCTTCACTTAATTCTAAAACTAGTTGGGACAAAGCTGTTAATATAATTTCTTACTTTTAATTTTTTAAATATTTATTTAGTTTATGTATGTGAGTATCCTACATAATGTCGCTCTCTTCAGTCATACCAAACGAAGGAATCAGGTCCCATCACAGATAGTTGTGAGCCACCCTGTAGTTGCTGGGATTTGAACTCAGGACCTCTGGAAGAGCAGTCAGTGCTCTTAACTGCTGAGCCAGCTCTGTAGTTCCCTTATTTTCATTTTTTGCAGGCACTGGATCTGGAAAGATCCAGTTTTCTTCCAAGATTGATGATCTATATATATTATCTCTGTCTTTTAAAGGTATGTCCTAATTGCTAGCCAGCTTTATTGAAATTTTCAGAGAACCAATTAAAGATCTGGTTTATTAAAGCTGTTGTTTTTTAATGTTTACATTATTATTATTATTATTATATATTTTTAACAGTCTGTTTGTTATTTCCCTCCCGATCTACCCTCTGACATTTCCTCATCCCATTCCTCCTCCCAGTGTCCAAGAGGTTGACCCCATTTCATTCCACCAGACCTGCCCCCTCCCTGGAGCCTTAAGTTTTTTGAGGGTTAGGTGCATCTTCTCTCACTGAGGCCAGACCAAGCAGTCCTCTGCTGTGTATGTGTCAGGGGCCTCATATCAGCTGGTGTTTGCTGCCTGGTTGGTGGCTCAGTGTCTGAGAGATCACGGTGGGGGTGGGGTGGGGTCCAGATTAGTTGAGACCAGGTTAGCTGGTCTGCCTATGGGGTCGCCCTCCTCCTTAGCTTCTTCCAGCCTTTCCCTAACTTAACCACAGGGGTCCCAGGCTTCTGTCCACTGGTTGGTGTGAGTATCTGCATCTGACCCTTACAGCTGCTTGTTGGGCCTCTCAGAGGGCAGCCATGCTAGACTCCTGCCTGTAAGCAAAACAGTTGTTTTGATCCGTTTTGTTGTTTTCTGCTCGTTATTATTTTCTTTTTTATATTTATTTTGAGTTTAATTTCTTTAGGGCTTTTTGATTTGGAAACTGAAAGCATTGACATTAAATGTTATCTAATACAGTGGTTCTAAACCTTCCTAATGCTGTGACCTTTTAATACAGTTCCTGATATTGTGGTGACCCCACCCATAAAATATTTTTATTGCTACTTTTTAACTGTGACTTTGCTACATTACTGGATTGAAATATAAATACATGTGTTTTCTGATGGTCTTAGAGAACCCTTGTGAAGGGTATTCAATACCCCTAAAGGGGTTGCAACCCACAGGCAGTAGTTCAACTGCAACCCATAAGTTTGGGTATTTGCTTTCATAATTATATACTTATAAATATTTTCTAATTTCTGCCATGTCTTGCTTTTAATACATGCATTGTTTAGAAACGTAGCATTTAATTTTCATTTTTCTGATATATTGTTATTATTGATTATAATTTTTCTTTTAATTTGAATCAAAGCATATACTCTATATTATTAGTCCTCAAAAATGTATATTCTTCTTTATGGCCTCATAATGTGGCTTATCTCGGTGAAGATTCGCTGTGCCATAACTAGTGTTTATGTCCTGCAGTTGTGCAGATTCCCTGGTATATAATTGCCAGTTAGGTAAAGTTGATTGGTAGTATTTTTCAAATATTTTATGTCTTTTCTGACATTTTTGTGCCTTTCAGTTACCAAGAAAGGAATGTAAGAATTTCATGATTGTGTATTTGATTTTCACCTTTCAGATTCTTAGTGTTTGTTTTATGTTCTTTGAAGTTATCTGAGATGCACAGTTATGATGATGCACTTGGCCTTATGCATGCTGGCCGAGTGACTTGCCACTGAGCGCATTCCCTGTGCCTTGGCGCCTTTTGTTTCAGCGTCTCTAGGTTGGCCTGAACTTACACTGCAGCCAAGTCCTGTGTGAATTTTTGATCCTTCTGTCTCTGCCTCCTGAGTAGCAGGTATTGCAGGCTTATGTCCCAGCCTCTGCCCCAGCCCCAGCCCCAGCCCCAGCCTCTGCCTCAGCCCCAGCCCCAGCCCCAGCCCCAGCCCCAGCCCCAACCTCTGCCCCAGCCCCAGCCTCAGCCCCAGCCTCAGCCCCAGCCCCAGCCCCAGCCCCAGCCTCAGCCCCAGCCCCAGCCTCTGCCCCAGCCTCAGCCCCTTCCCCAGCCCTAGCCGCAGCCCCAGCCCCAGCCCCAGCTCTAGCCCCCACAGTTTATTTTATGAGCTAGCTCTTAATATATGCTATTTCTTTGTCTTTAGTAATACATTCTGTCTTCATTTAGTTTCATATAAATAGAATTTCTTTCTAGTGATTAGTGTTTGCATGAATTCTTTTCCTATTTCTGTTATAAAATTATATGAACTATTTATATCTGTCAGTAATATATATTGAATTTTGCTTTTAGACATAGTCTGACAGTTACTGACTATAATTAGTGTTTAGAACATTTACATTTTGATGCATTTATTGATATGATTAGGGTGAATTCTGCCATTTTGTCATTTGTTACTAGTTTTTAAAAAGTGGGTTTTAGTGGGGAAAGGAACAAGGAGCTTCCTGTGGAGCCCATCCTGGACTGATTAGAAACTCATGCTCTCCTGCCCCTGCTTCTCAAGCGCTGATTAACAGGGTGTGCTACCACACCAGCAATAGGTTTCAATGGCACCTCGGTATAAATGTTTGTCAGTACTGCCTTGTGTGATAATGTGCACCCCCTACTGCTTTCAGCATTTCCTCTGTGTGGGGAATTTTCAGAAAAGTGATTTTTCTGTGCTTGTCTAAGTTTGTTTTGTTTCCCTGTGAGGGGCTCTTGGATATGTACATTTATAGATCATAGTTTGTTTTCCAATAATTTTCCTGTACATCTTTTCATGCATGTATGTGTGTTAGGAACATACACAGCCCTTGCTTATTAGACTATCTGATGTAATTCCTCTAATCATAGAGGCCCTTTGTTCACTCCGTGTCCTTTTGCTTTGTTGCTTTAGTTTGTGCAGTTTCTCCCACTCCGTGTTCAGGTTCTCTGCTCTACACTGTAGCTGCCAATCTGCTGTTAAACCCAAAGAGTGACTTGTTTGTCTCAGAGTTATTGTTGTTATTTTTAAGTTCTACGTGTTCTATATGTTCTTTAGTTTGTTTTAGTCCACTGCCTCTTTATCTGTTCATGTATTCTTCTAATCTTTTCCTTTAATCCAATAAAGATATTTTTACTATTGTATTACAATATTTACCTTAGTTTTATATTCCTAATAGTGAGTTGGCTACGTTATATTTATCAGTGCTTGATGACTAAAAGTGTATACTCAGTATTGTGCTATCTAGGTTCTAATACTCCTAAAATTAGATACTAGTTTTTAATTCTTCAGAATAATATACAAATAGATATTCTGCAAATGTGTTATATTCCAGAGGATAGCAGAGATCTGAGAATGGAATACAAATGATGTCACCAGAATATAAAAACTCATATTACTTTTATGGTGCTGCAGAATAAGGAGGTTGTATGAAGCATTAGTTACAGGTACTTACTTCTAGGAAGTATGCTGATCAGTGAAAGGCTTTTGTTTGTGGGCTGAACCGAAGGCCTTGCGCCTGCTGAGCCAGGTTCTGCCAAAGTGCACACCTCAGCTGTCGGTGCCAGAGCTTTAGATGGACCATGCTGTGAAAGAATAAGCCTTACTATCAGTTTGTAGAAGACAGCCATATTTCCTTGTCTTTACCCACTTGAAACAGTGCAACATTATATTTTCCTGTGTAATTTAAATGTAACTTGTGGAGCAAAATGGGGTTTTACATATATAATCTTAAGTTAACTTTGAACTTTTTTTTAAAATTTTTTTTATTCGATATAATTTATTTACATTTCAAATGATTTCCCCTTTTCTAGCCCCCCACTCCCCGAAAGTCCCGCAAGCCCCCTTCTCTTCCCCTGTCCTCCCACCCACCCCTTCCCACTTCCCCGTTCTGGTTTTGCCGAATACTGCTTCACTGAGTCTTTCCAGAACCAGGGGCCACTCCTCCTTTCTTCTTGTACCTCATTTGATGTGTGGATTATGTTTTGGGTATTCCAGTTTTCTAGGTTAATATCCACTTATTAGTGAGTGTTTTTTTTTTTTTTTAAAGATTTATTATATGTAAGTACACTGTAGCTGTCTTCAGACACACCAGAAAAGGGCATCAGATCTCTTTAAGAATGGTTGTGAGCCACCATGTGGGTGCTGGGATTTGAACTCATAACCTTTGGAAGAGCAGTCGGTGCTCTTACCCACTGAGCCATCTCTCCAGCCCCAACTTTGAACTTTTTAACAACTCTATGTCATGTTTCTTAGCCGTGGCCTTTTACTGTTGGGAAACTATAGTTCCTTAAAGTTCTTTCATGCCAAGGTTTCAGAATTATGGAATGAATGGAAGAGCCAGGGCTAAAACTGTGTGCTATGTTGTGTAGATTGCCAAATAAATTTTAGTTAAGGTATTAAAAATATCTGATCTATGATTTATGTTTAAAGTTGTGAGTTGGGTAGTTAGGTTTAGAGTACTGTATTAAAATGTATTAAAAAGCTGGACATGGTGGTACATGCCTTTTATCCCAGCACTTGGTAGGCAGAAAGAAAGTGGATTATTATGTTTTAGAGATCAGCCTAGTCTGTTTAGTGAATTCCAGGAGAGTCAGAGCTACATTGAAGAGACCTTGTCTCAAAAATCCAAAAACAAGCAAGCAAGCAAGCAAGCAAGCAAGCAAGCACAATTCCCCATACTTATTAAAGGGCTGTAGAAATGGCCTGAGCAACAGAACACACATTTCTCTTCCAGAGGACCTGAGTTTGCTTCCCAGCACCCCAGTTTTAACTTCAGTAAACCTTGTGGTACACATATGTTAGTTACATGCAGACAAAACACCCATACACATAAAATAAAAAAAAAAAAACACCGTGTTGAAGATTATTCATTAATACATCTTTATATGGGATTTATTTTTATACTGCTTTAATGTTTTAACTTTAGAATCTACCTGAAAGCACTTTCTTGGAGTCTGCTTCATTGACTGTTTATCCCATTGGTAGGTGTGCGGAAGGTGGTCTCATAATCTCTTAGTGTACTCATTTGGCTCACATCTCCTTGGTTGGGTTGCAGTGCAGGTTGTATGGGGTCTGGGCCTGAATTAAGCTGGCTGCGCTAGCTCAGGGCTGGGAAGATAGTAGCGCTTAAGTGAGAGTACTTGGCAGGATATGTTATTTTGTATCAGCCAGTGGTGTTTGATCTTGACTGAAAGAAGCTAGCTCTATCCACACGTAGGATAATGATTTACTTCCCTTATCCTTTTGCCTTTGTAACTTTGAGAAATCTCAGAAAACAGAGACTTTTTGTTAGGGAGAAAATAGTCTTTATGTGTAAAGTTCTGGCCTCTTTTGTTGTCAGAACACAGAAGCTCTTTATCTTTGTGTCCATCGGGTTTATTATGCAGTAACCTAGCCATGAGCTTGGCCTTCCTTCACAGTCACAGGGAAGGGCTTTTGGACATCATAAAGTGACAATGACCAATGCTCATCTATTTTGGAGAAGTGCTTTGCAGCATTAGTCTGCAGTCTGTCCTGCATCTGTTGCTGCTGTGGACTGTGCCTGTAGAAAAGTTCACTGAGTGAGAACTACTTACATGACTTTGCAGATAGCATTTTTTAATGCCTAAACTACTTTGTAAATAAAAAAACAGTCTGTTTAATGCTCCTTTACGGTAAGCACCTCTAAGTATATTGTGCTTTCTACTACATCACAAATGATCACAGTTAAGATTTCATCTTTTAGTAATTCTTACAATACATTGTGTAGCACATTGGATGTAATAATTTGTATACAACTTCTTTCAAAACGTCTTGTTCTGCCCATAGTTCTCCTTTCCCCATTCACATATCTTTTTAAATTGGTAAATAAACAGTAAGGACTTTTCAAAGACCTATGTGGCCCTCTAGTATGCCATGCCTTGAGTCTCTCGACCACATTTTGACCTCATCTTTTGCGTCTTTCTCCTTGTTCCTCAGTTGCAGCCATCCTGGCTTGCTTGTTCAGCTTGGCACCTGCTGCCCACCCACTTGAAGCATCTTCCCTTGTGCTTCTGGTGGTCACCGCCTTGTTTGCATGGCTTGTCCTTCGCAGTCGGTCTCCAAAGGCTCTCATTCTCAGTGAACACTCATTGGACCAGTTTGATAAGGGTTCCTCACTCCCTTCTTACGGACTCTAGATCAGGTCAAGAAGCAGGCACAAGTAGACTGTGGTGATGATATAAGATTAGGCCCGAGGGCACACTGCGTCTCTTGCATGGGTACATGGCATTGCCAGCAAGATCTTAGCACACTGCTAGTCTGTGCCATGTAATGGGAGAATTGAGCATCTGTGGCTATCCATGGGGCAGACTGGAACTAATGCCACATAATGAGGAATTACTATATTAAGAAATTTCATTTATGCAGTAGTTTCAAAGAGACCAGCAATGGAGGGCTGGGCGTGGGCTCTGCATTCATTGAATGAGGAAGCTGTTTTCAGAATGGGTAACATAGCAAAGATATGGCAGTCACAAAAGGAAGGGGACAAAACCAGCAGGGCCTTGGATGTTTAAAATGCTCTTTCTGGAGCTAGGCAGAGTCTTCTGCTAATTAGAGAAACAGTGAAGCAGGTCTATTTGCAGAACATGTAGCAGAGCAGGGCCACTCTGCCCTTAGCACTGGGAGAGATACAGTTGCTATACCGAATAAGAATCAAATCTGACCTAACTTGGTGGTTTGTTTATTTATTTATTTACCTATTTATTTATCTATTTATTTATGATCATTTGTTTAAGACACAGACTTATATTTAGTCTTAGCTGATCTGGAACTTGTTATGTAGACCAGTTTTTCCTGGAACTCACAAAATCTTCCTGTCTCTGCCTCCTGAATTCTAGGAACAAAGGAATGTGCCAACCCACCTGGCTAAGATTATATATTTCGAATCTTGTGTATGCAGAGATAAGAAACTGAATTTGGGCTAGGAGATGACTGCCAGTAATGTGCTTGTGGTGCAGGCCTGGGACCTCACTTTGATTTCTAGAACTCATATAAGGTGTGTACCTGTGTCTTAGTTAGGGTTTTATTGCTGTGAAAAGACACATGACTAAGGCATCTTATAAAGGTAAACATTTAATTGGGGCTGGCATACAGTTTCAGAGGTTCAGTCCATTATCATCGTGGCAGGAAGCATGGCAGTCTGCAAGCAGACACGGTGCTCAAGAAGGAGCTGAGAGTTCTACATCTTCATCTGAAGGTAGCCATAAGAACTCTTATGCAGGCTGCCTGGAGGAGATTGGGACTCCACACTGGGTGGAGCTTAAGCCTAGGAGACCTCAAAGCTCACGCCCACAGTGACACACCCCCTCCGACAAGGCCACACCCACTTCAGCAAGGCCACACCTCCTAATAGTGTCACTCTGTGGGCCAAACATTCAAACGAGTCTTTGGGGGCCAAACCTATTCAAACCACCACAGCCTGTTACTACAGTATTGGACGAGTAGAGACAGGATAATGTTGAGGGCTAGCTGGATAGTCACTTGGTCTGAATCAGTGAACTACAGGTTTAGGGAGAGACCTTGTTGAAAAGAAAATAAGGTTAGAGAGTGATTGTGTATGACACTTCGCTTCAACTTGTAGTTTCTGTGCATGCACATATACAAGGAAGCTGAATTTTATCTTTCAGTTTTGATATGATGAAGTGATATTTCCATTTTGAAACACTGTCATGGTTTTGCTATTAAGGAGAGAACTATCTGTGTATCTTGTGCATTTTCTCATGTTGCTTTATGGAAAAGAAAGTCCATCCATCCATCCATCCATCCATCCATCCATCCATCCATATGAACTTGCAGCCTTTGTTCTAAAAGTACCAGGGGTACACAATGACATTAGAGTCCAAGTTATGCTGGTTTCTGGAGCCAGCTTTGAAGAACCATTTTTTTTTTCTGGTCCTTTCTCCACCTCCTGCGTGTTTGAAGATAATCCCTAAAGCTGTTTTTCTAAATCAGCTTTCAAAACTGTCCGTTCAGTTTTAATCTGTGTTCTAAAGAATAATGGCCAATCTGCTGGGAATGGAAATCCTCCAAACAGAAGCCTAAGAGAACGTGGAGGCTGAGAAGCAGGCGGCCATCTGGAGGGTGCTCCTCTGAAGTTTTCTAGGGCACCATGTTTCTTTCCCCTTGATTTTCTCTTATTTCTAGGCTTTTATTCTTGGCTGTTGAGTCAATGCCAAGGCACTAACTCCAAGTTCAAAGTATGACAGACAGGCCAGAGAAGCACTTAAGGAGGAGAATTCTTTGGCGTCCAGACAGGGGAATCCTTCATACTTACCTGGTCAAGGACTTGGTCCTTGACAATGCTTAGCCTCACTTAGAAGATTGGAAATTGTAGCTTTTTTTCATTGGTCAAGTGCTGAGGAAGATGGGAAGAGAACCTTTCTTTTTCTTTTTCTTTTTTCAAATTTCTATTTTTTTTATTGTTTTTTATTCGATATATTCTTTATTTATATTTCAAGTAAGTTTCCCTTTCCTGGGTCCCCCCTCCTCGAAAGTTCCATAAGCTCTCTTCCCTCCCCCTGTTCCGCAATCCACCCCTTCCCATGTTCCTGTCCTGGTATTCCCCGACACTGCTGCACTGAGCTTTTACAGGACCGGGGGCCACTCATTCCTTCTTCTTGGGCATCATTTGATATGTGCATTGTGTCTTTTCTTACGTTGACAGGCACTTAGCCATTCATGCTGTAGAATTGAACTGATGCCTGTGTGCCTTCAGGAGCTGACCCAGCGCCAGGCGTCTGACTACCTATATGGAAGCAACACAGGCTGTTCTTGGCCTAAAATTCTCCCTTCCATCCTTTCTTAATTTCAAAATGCAAGTTGCTGCATAGTTCAGGGGTTTAAAAAATTACAAGGGAGGAGGACATTACAAGGGAGGACTGGCTCAGTGGTTAAGAGCACTGGCTGCTCTTGCAGAAGATGTGAGTTTGATTGTTTGCACCCACATGGCTCACAACCATCTGTAACTCTAGCCCCAGGGGACCTAGCCCCTCTTCTGGCCTTCACAGGTCCTACATAAATGTACTGCACAGACGAAGCTGCAGGAATTCCTACCTATGCATAGAAAATAAGTAATTAAATATTACCAGGGAAAGAATGGTGGGAAGTAGCTAAATCTTCAGATTCTAGTTGAGCTTCTCAAGAATGTTCAGTTACACTTAAGTAGATAAACTATAAAGCTATGATGAGGCTTTCTGAAAATGCCAGCTGTGCCTGGTGATGTGTCCTGTTGATCCTCATCATTCTCATGCCTTGTGCTTACTGTGGTCGCTTTCCAGCTGTTTCCTTGTCTGGTGTCCACTGGGATGTGAAGTGTACTGCCAGCCTGCCATGCTGTTGCCTTCTCTGATGTCACAGTGATGGCCACTATCATGCTATTACAGTCTTTCTTGTAGACTTCCTTCATCTCATATTTCTCCTTTCACTACTTCCCTTTCTACATTTCTTCCTTTTTTTTTCTTTTTTAAATCTTAGAATGAGGGGGCTGCAGAGATGGCTCAGTGGATAAGAGCACTGACTGCTCTTCTAGAGGTCCTGTGTTCAAATCCCAGCAACCACACAGTGGCTCACAGCCATCTGTAATGAGATCTGATGCCCTATTCTGGTGTGTCTGAAAATGGCTACAATGTATTCATATACATAAAGTAAATAAATAATTTCTAAAAAAAGATTTTTTAAAAAAAATCTTAGAATGGCTTATGTGTAATGGCAAACTTAAAATTTAAAATTGGAAGATTAGTTCATGTTTATAATATACATTAATCAAATCGAGGCCACAATCACTTCTATCTCATTCATTATTTTGTGTTTGGAGCTTATTCTAGTTATTCATAAAACATAAAGGTTCCTGTCAATGGTAGTCTCCTTACCACACTGCAGAGCCCAGAAGGTATCACTCTACCAGTGTTCATTAGACCTTATGCACCCTCCGTCTATGTAGCTCAGCCCTTCCCTTCTGAGCCTCTAGGAATCACCAAGTTACACTTAGTAGATAACGTTTTCCAGCTTCCATTTATGAGAAGCAACATACTGTGTTTGTCTTTCTGTCTCCTTAGTTTATTTAACAAAATACCTTGCCGTTCCATTTGTCTTATGCAGATGTAACGCTATTGTTCTCTTCTGTGAGTGAGTCATATTTTGTTGTTCTTTCCATTTTATTTATCCGTCAACAGACGTCTAAGCTGGTGACATAGCTTATCTATCATGAATAGTGTAGCACAGCAGTAAATATGGTAGTGCATGCATCTTAGATATGTTGATATTCTTTTCTTTAAATCATATAGTAGATATTTAGATGTTGTTGTGGGAGGAGGGTTACAAGGGATTGATGTCGGGATCTCAGGTGTGATAAGCTGAGATTACTCTCAGCCCAATTTTTACTCTTTTCTTGAGAAACTTCCACACTATTCTTCATATTGGCTATAGTAATTTAACCTCCCACCAGCAGTGTTTAAGAATTCATTTTTCCTCAATATCTTCACCAACATTGTGTTTTTAGTGCATAAGTAGATATTCTTTTCTTTTCTTTTCTTTTCTTTTCTTTTCTTTTCTTTTTTTTTTTTTAAGACATGGATCTTGCCTGTGTTATTTTCCAAACTACTAGGCTCGAGCACTCATCCTGCGTGTCTCAGCAGCTGAGATGACAGGTATGCAGCACCACAGCTGTCATGGTGCTGATGGGAAAGTCAAGCCTTTCTATTGGTAAGATAATTCACAGAAGGAGAAGATATTTAGTGCTATGATGACAATCCCATTCAATTTTGTCATTTGAAACAGTTGTAGCAATCTGGAAACTTAAATAGCATTTATTTATTTTTAACATGTATGGTTGATTGCCTGCATGTATTGTTTGTGTGCCACATGCATGCAGTGACTGCAAAGGCCAGAAAAGATTGTCAGAGCTCTTGGGGCTAGAGTTACGGAAGACTGTGAGCCACCTGGAGGTCCCAGGAATCAACCCGGGGTCCTCTGCAAGAGCAGCCAGTGTTCTTAACTGCTGAACCATCTCTCCAGCCCCTGATTCTTTTTTATATTTATTATTTATATTATTCATGTATCATAGGTTTAACCAAATGCTATTTGGTTTTATTTAATATTTTCTTGTGAAATATATTCAATTTTTATAGAATTTTCCCTATTGTGGTAGAAATGAAATAGTTCACGTTTTGCCCATCGCTGTGTGCATTTGGTTCTGTACTCTTTGCCCTGAAAGCTTCTTTCCTAGGTTTAGATTTGCATGTGAACCTGAAATGAAGACATGCTTCTTTATTGTGCATAAATATTGATGATTTCCTAAGAATACATCTATCTCGTTTTTAATTATGATGCTCATTACCTTCTGAAATAATTATGGAGAAAAGTTTCTATTTTTCAAAAACATGGGGAATCAGTATATATAATTTTATATGCAGTGATTTGATTCTTAATGAATAATTGAGCTCAAATGTGTTATCTCAAACTGTTCTTATTATTCCATAAATTTTCTTATATTTTTTAAAAAAGTTAACCTACTGTGATAGACAATTTTGAAACCAGGTAAAATATTATTGTTATTGTTGTTGTTGTTGTTATTATTATTATTATTTGGGTTTTTAGATTTGTCTTTTTAGAGACAGGGTTTCTCTGTATAGCCCCGGCTGTCCTGGAACTCACTCTGTAGACCAGGCTGGCCTCGAACTCAGAAATACGCCTGCCACTGCCTCCCAGAGTGCTGAGATTACAGGCGTGCGCCACCACCATCCGGCTTCAGGTAAAATATTATTAACCACATTAAAAGCATCTACTTTTGAGCATCACCTTTATGATTGTATAACTGTAGATGTTGTTTGTTGTTGTGGATATAATGTATATGACAGTATTTGAATACGTGCAGTCCTTTTCATTCCACAGTAGGTATTTCTGAATTCATCTATGATTTGACATGGACATTTTTTTTTTACTCCCTCATATGATCTGATTTGTTCAATGTATTCACTATCTTAAAATTAAAAATAATTTATAAATCATTTTTGTATTTATGGATTGCTTACTATTTCTTTTCCAATTCTAACTTTTAGTTAATTACCTGTGTTTGTTTTTTTCACCATTGTTCAACTTTATAAATTAATATTTATGTCATAAGATAACAAAATTTGTCTTTTGACCTGTATTTTGATCAGTCCCTTCACTGATAAATATTTCAATAAAAAATTGAATCAGAAATATCTGTTCTAAAAAACTGCAAATAAAAGATAATTAACAGTAATTTTTAATGTACCTTTAGTTAGGCAGATTTTTAAATGCAGAAGAAGTGACATGATCAAGCCTCTTTAGGAGTGTATACAGATATGGGCTATACGTTAGAAAACATGTTGACTCACCCATGTGGGAATTAGTGACTGAGACTGTTAAGGCAATGAGCTCAAAGTTCTTCTCTTATCGCTATGTTAAACAGCGAAAAGTTTTACCGTATGGTGAAATCACATCTTCATCAGGTTCTCCACAGGATGCCTTAGTTAATTTTCAGCTGAGTGCCTGACAGGATTTTCTCTTTGCCTGGCTGGTTGGATGAGAGTCTAGACCCAGAGAGGCTTTCGGGCTTCTCAATTTCATAACTGTGCATGTTGAGTAGGAACAGCCTCCTCTGATGTGGGGCTCCACGCCCAAATAACAGGGACAAAGACATAGGCTTTGTTCTTGAAAGAGGAGCTAATCCGACTGCAGCACACTGGGAAAGCCCTTTATGGGAGGGGAAAAGCATCTCTTGGAAGGTGAAGGCTTAGCAGTTTAACCTCTGACCATAAAATCATGCAGAAAGCAGAAAACGTGTTCGTACAGCAGAGAGGGAAGAGAGATATTCATGCAGGTCTGTGTGCTGAGCTCCTAGAAGCAGGTCAAGTGGGTGACTGTCAGAGACTGAGCACTTGAATCTTAATAAGAAATGCAGATTCCCAAGTGTGCTTTTTGACTCAGTGTGCTCACACAGTTGTTTAACTTCTTGCGTGGAAGATCACGTGCAGCGGAGCCCAGTACAGATGCACAGAATGGAAGAGGAACCATTACTCTTCTTCTTTGTCCTGAGAGGGCTCATTGCAGACCTTTGCCATGTTCTGATTACTTACTGTTGGCCATTGTGAACAAAAGCCTTGTCACCCATTTTTCTCTTTGTTCAACACATTTTGCTTAATATGATGGAGCGTGTTTGCAGAAATAGAATCTGGTCACATTATGAGGCTTGTTTGGTCCTTGTCCCTTTGGATATTGTTTTGTTAATACAAAGATCTCCTAGAGATCACCATTGTTAAATAGGTAAAGGGAAGAGCAAGTTGCATCTTCAGCATGGAAAGAACCTAGAGCCTTCCGTTTGAACCTATATTAATATTATGAATACTGGTAATGCAGTTGTATATATAAGTTAGATTTGATAAAACTTAAGTGCTAATCCCTGCCGTCCTGACAATATGAACTAACTCTTCCACCTTTTCTTGCCAACACTGGCCCTCCTCATAGAGGAGTTTTGGCAATAATTACGATTTTGATTTGAGTCCCCAATTTGGTAATGAGAAAGTATGTAGGTTATCCTGAGAATAGCCGTGTGTAGATTACAGGTTAAGCGGATTTGACTATATTCTACAAGAACATGATCAAAGGAGATAAAGTATGTGTTGAAAGGGAGGAAGGGAGAGATGGTACTGGCTATACCTAGCAATGACAAGGAGTAATAATGGGAGAAAGAGAAAGGGGGAAGAGAGAGGGAACTATAAAGTGGACAGGCTAGGTAGGAACTTCTACTAGTGAAGCTGTAGTGTAATGCTCTGAGTTTGAATTCTACTCCAGAGAAGATTCATCAGGGATCTGAGTCTGGTGGCACATACCTGCAGTTCTAGCACTTAGGCTGAGCCAGAAAGATCAGAAATTCAAGGCTAGCCTGGGCTACATAATGTGTCCAGTCTCTTAGTCTGTTAGGGGATTGCTATGTAAAACAAGCATAAAAGCATGGTGGTATATGAAGCAAGTGGCTGGACTTTGGTGGGTTCTTGTGAGGGAGAGTGTGTATGCAGAGATGGAAAAGGCAGTCACCTGTCATTTTGGTTGGTGCATTTCTTCTCTTCAGCATGGCTAGCACTTCTTACATCATTCTTCTTGCTTTGCAGTGTATACTGCATGCTAATGATGGCAAACACAGTTACAAGACTTCCTAGGTGTTAGAGACTGTTCTGAGCAATGTGTGCTTAGAACATGTGTGCATGCTTGTGTAAAAGCCACTTTTATTCGCCTGTAGTAATTGTCTCAGAGGCCTACTGTCTGTCTGCTCACCGAGGCCTAGTCCTGGAAGCTTCTAGTCTCCACACAGCCTCGTTCAGGCATAGGATGTTTTCGACTTCCGACACTTGCTGTTGAATAAGCTCATCTCTTGCAGGTATTTCTGAACTCTCACTAGCTGGTTCAGCCCAGCTGTTTCGGTCCAAATTCCTTTCCAGGCTGACTAATTCAGTCTGGCTTTTTCTCAGTTTCTCCTGAACTGCTCTGCTTGACCTCATACTAACTCTACCAATCTGTTCTGATCTTCTGGCTCCATCTCATTCTCTGGCTTTCTCTCTTTCTCTCTCTCTGACCTGTTTCTGTACTATTATACCAGCAAACCTGTCTTCTATATTTCTCTCTCTCTGCACTGCTCTCTTAAGTAGCTTCCCTTTCCTCTTAGCTCTTCTTGTGGAGTTGGGCAGATCCTATCTTGTCAAGTCTTTCTCTGATTTTTCACTTTGTCTGCCACTCAATTAGACACAACTTTCAAACATGAGTCTTTCCTTCTACAAAATTTGCCTTCACAGTTGACATAGTTTGGCATTAAAGGTATCTACTAAGCGTGTCTATTTTCCAGCTGTAGGGATTAAAGATGTGTGCTAAGGGCTAAGCCACAGTGCAACTGGGAAAAGGTTTTTCCACAGCATACAATCTCTGGGTCACAGTGTGAACAAGTGTCCTGCCACGTGCTTGCCATCGCTGTTCATCCTACGTCCTTCAGGGAGGTTGCTCTGTCACCACAACCTTATGAGGCAGAAATCAAGTAGACTACCAAGTAACTTGAGAAGGACCACACACTACATCTGAAGTACAGTGTGATGTATCCAGATTGACTCAGCCTTCTGAACTTGGCCTTCTGTCTATCAAATTGAATTATTAAGGAATTAACTGAAGGTATAATTAAATGGCCTAAAATGTTACATTTCAGATGATTTGTCTTATTTTATAATTTTATTTCTTTAGATCATCTTGCTCAAATAGAAGCTTATTGCTCACTTCTGTAAAGAAAAGTCTGGCAAATATACAACTGAGTTCAAGAATTTTCTTTTTATTGCATCTCATGAAGTTTCTTTTATTTGCTTCCATGATTTTTAGTTGATGTTTATTTTTATACCTTTGTATTTTTTACATTTTGTATTATATATATTTTATATATTTATTTGCTTTGATATATACCTTTGTCTAGTTACTTTTGTTGTTTCATATAACAGATTCTCTTTGTTCTGATTCTTTTATGAATCCTTTTGGCTGTGGCTACTGAAGGAAGTCAATGAAATAAAGCAGAATTTGATATTCTCAGACTCCTCAGTGGCCAGTGTCCCATGGGGTACCAATTGCTCATACCACTGAATTGTTGGGTATCTTAGTTTTCTATTTCTATGAAGACATGTCATGACCATGGCAACTCTTAAAAAGGAAAACATTGCCAGGTGTGGTGGCGCACACCTGTAATCCCAGCACTTGGGAGGCAGAGGCAGGCAGATTTCTGAGTTCGAGGCCATCCTGGTCTACAGAGTGAGTTCCAGGACAGCCAGGGCTACACAGAGAAACCCTGTCTCGAAAAACCAAACCAAACCAAACCAAACCAACAACAAAAAAACCAAAAAAACCAAAAAAAAAAAAAAAAAAAAAAAAAAAAAAAAAAAAAAAAACAGTTTCAGAGGTTTAATCCATTGTCATTGTTGTGGGAAAAGTAGCTTGAGAGTTCTACATAGGCAGGAAGACAGTGACACTGGACCTGTCTTGAGCATTTGAAACCCATAGCTCACCCTCTTAACACATTTCCTTTAACAAGGCCACACCTACTCCAAGGCCATACCCTCCAATCCCCATCCAGCAGTGCCATCCTCTAATGACCTTCTTGTTCAAATGTATGCACCTATGGGGACCATTCTTATTCAAACTACCACACAGGATTACTGTACAATATCACCAGCGTTTGTGAAAGCTAGCATGTTCCTTTAAAGGTAGTATATTCTATTCAATTTGGAGATATTTTATTTACATAAAATAAATGTCTATAAAATTAAGGCATCTCAAAATGTCATTTCTATAATATGTATGTAGCAACTATAATTAAACAACTTGTTTCTGACTTTAAAAATGTAAGGTTCAAGTAAACTGGTTTGTGACCATCTGCTATATATTTATTTTTCTGAGTTTTTGAGAGAAAGTTTCTTGGTTAGTCTACACTGACCTTACATACTCTGTGCAGCAGGGTTAGACCTGGGACTTGTAGCAATCTTCCTACATAAATCTCACAAGTTTCTGGGATTATAGACATTTGCATCATTCCTGTTCCTTTCATTTGAAGCATAACCTTGGAATCAGCAAGAATTATACACATTCTCCATATTTAGTAAAGAACACTCAAATGAACTTAGAGAGCACACTGTCTTGATTCTAAAAGCCATTAGAATAAATTATAAAATTTCAAGTATGTGATTGGTTGGTTCCTTTTTGATTAATTTTTTTTTAAAGAAAAGATTTATTTGTATTTTGTGTGTTTGAGTGTTTTGTCTGCATATGTATATGTGTACTTTGCACATTACTGGCACCCAAGGAGGCCAAAGGAGGTTGTCAGATCCATGGAACTGGAATTATAGATGGTTGTAAGTAGCCATGTGGGTATTGGGAACTAAACTCAGGTCAAAGCTCTTAACTGCTGGGCAGTCTTTCCAGCTCCTCTTTAGACCTAAGGAAAGTTCATGGATGGAAAGATGACTCAACTGCCGAGTCCTTCATGCTCTGCTGCTCTCAGTTCTCAGCAACCATGGTGGCTCACGAGTGCCTGTAACTCCCGCCCTATGGCATCCTCTTCTGAACTTTGAGGGCACCTTGTACTCATGTGCACATTCTCTCAACACACACACACACACACACACACACACACACACACACACACACACCTGAAAGATAATAAAAATACTCAAATAATAATGTTTTCTTTCTAATTTAATTTTTCAGTGGTGAACCCACATTTCATATGAGTAGAACAGATAGTACCTGCTGCCCAGAGAAATGGCATGGCTCTGTCTTCTAGCACAGGTTTGCATTTTCTGTTGTGTTTGTAGATTTACTCCATTCATTCACACTATCCAAACATACCAGAACACTTACATAAGTAATCTAAATGTATTTAGCCTTGAAATAACCTCGAAATACTTTTTCTAACTATAAGGAAAGAATATATTGTTGTAGTAAATTACAGGATCTGAGAGATAGCTAGGTGGCTTAGAGCACATGCTACTTTTGCAGAGGACCCAGTTCATTTCCCAGCGTCCACATCGAGTGGTCCACAACCACCTATAACTTCAGTTTTAGGGGATCCAATATCCTCTGAATTCCTGGGACAACACACTTGGTGCATATAAATTTAGACAAATTTTCGTGTACACACACACACACACACACACACACACACACATGCACGCACAAAATAAATCTTAAAAATTATTTTCACTCTGCTTTCTAAATTCTGCATGCGGAACCTCTGTTTCTCAATGTGTGTAGTTTGGATACTATGAGTTACAGTTTTCAGTTCTTGCAGGTGAAGATTATTTTTATAATGATGCTGAAACATTATTAGTGTTTGTACGTCCATTTTTAAAAAGTTTATAGTGAACTTTTTTAGAGACTCATTTACATGATGAAGTTATTACTCCAATGATTAGTAAGATGTATGCTTGGGCTTTTCCTATTTTGCTACTTTAATAAGTTTTAAATTTTAGCATGGTAAACATTTGTTCTAATTCACAAAAATTCCAGCTCTTTGGTGACAACAGTGATATCTAAGATCTTAAAATTGATTCTGAACTTACTATGATATATGTTTCAGTTAAAAACACTTGGGACAAATTCAAGGGACAGTGTCTTCCTACTTTATATGTGTTCACCATCTCTTTCATAAAGTGTGTTGTCTTAGTAACATTGCTTTTCCTTGCTGATGTGCATGTTATTAGAAAAGCATGTCCTGATAACAGTGCAGAACAGTCTCCTCGATACCACCTGCTCATTACTGTCATAAGACACCATGGCCGAAAGCTACAGGACTTTATTTGGCTTAGACTTTCACATCCTAGTCCATCATGCAAGGAAGGCAGGGCAGGACTTCAAGGCAGGAACTGAAGTAGAGGCCATGGAGGAGTTCTGTTTACTGTTTTTTGCCTCATGGCTTGATCAGTTTGCTTTCTTGTATACCCCAGACCAACTGCCCAGAGGAGGTACTATCCCATATTAATTGAAAATATCCTACAAATTTTTCTACAGTTATTATAATATAGATATTTTTCACAATTGAGGTGTATCTTCCTAGAGTTGTATCTAGATGACCATCCTCTAGCGTACCACTATACCTGATTTAATTATATTTCATTTAAATCATAATCAATCAGATTTTATGTTAGATCACAATTGGTAATTCTCAAAATAAAATGACGAAATTTGTGTTCAATAAGTAGATATTTAGGGAGGGATTATATAAGTTCCTTGAATTGATAGAGAGTAAGAATAGAGAATAGAAACCTTTAATTAAAAAACCAAAAAGGTTCCTTTTATGCAACAACCATCTAGAGTATAAGACATGATTTTTGCCTGCAGAAGGTTTAGTTATGAGAAGATGAACTGTTTTAATTGCATAATGTAGGCTCAGGCAGTGAACGTGCCTGCAAAGGCAACAGGCTGCAGGTTAGGGTTTGGGAAGGCCTCATGGCTTAAGTTCAGAGTGGTGGTAGATCTCACACAAGTGTGCAGAAAGCCTTTCTAGAAAAGGTTTCGCTGTGTGTAGGAGTGTATACACTCGGAACTGGGAATAAATGTATGAAGGATAAGGTGCCTAGGCTGAGTAGACATTTATATTGGATAGGAAGGTTGGAATCAGGAAGTATAGAATCTTGCCACTATTAATTGGTCTTAATACATGGAACTATGTGTTGTTAAACACTGGGTCTCTGATAGAATCTTCAGTGGCAAGGTCCTTAAGGAGTTTTTGTTCATGTCAACAGCAAGGAGTCTCTGAACATTTTTTCCCCTATGGAGAACATCTTAGGATTAACTTCATGGCAGCTGTTGGGAGGAGCCACCTGTCAGGAAGACTTGTCAGGTGACGTGGTGAATTTAGTGTGGGATGGAGAGAGAAGAGGAGGAGCCACCTTAAGAAAAGGACAGTGGTGATTAGGAGCTGGTTAGACGCACAGGGTAAAGAAGGCAAGGCAGCATAAAGAACTGATTCTAGGGCTGCAGGCTTAGCTCCCTCTTCATTCCTAACGTGAGCTGAAGGGGCTGAGAGGTGCAGGCAGAGAGGGGTGGCCAACACCTGGCTCTCCCTCCGTGAGGATGTCTGCTGTGCTTAGGTCTCTGTAAACATTGCTGCTTCCTCTGTGACATGGCAGGTTCCAAGGATTTGGAACTACAAGTGTTTCTGAATTGGGAGATTTTCAGATTTTTGCATATCTGTATAGACTATTTGACTTTGCTAAATAGAAAATTAAAAGCCCAAATGTTGTCCAACCTGAAGCCTACTGAATGTGACATCGGCACTGTCTGCTGTCACTCTGGGTTTGAGTCGCAGTGTCTGTGGGTGATTGAAGTCTGAAGAGCATAAAAATCTTTCCTTTCTTTAAAACATTTATTACTTATTTACTTATTTAGATTTATTTACTTATTTAGATTTAGTATTTTTAATTTTCTATTTTATTATTTATTTTTATTATTTTAGATTTTATTTCATGTGAATGAGTGTTTCCTAGTGTGCATGTAATTGCAACATGTGTATGCCTGGCGCCAGCAGAGGTCAGAGAAGGGAATTGTATCACCTGGAAGTAGACTTACAGATAGTTGTGAGTTGGTATGAGGGTTTTGGGAACTGAACCTGGGTTCTCTAGAAGAGCACAAGTGTTCGTAACCAGCTCTCTCGCCTTGAGATTATTTTCTTTACAAGAAAATTAGGGCAGTGATTCTAAGTACAACCTGTTCATTTGGGGGAAGTAAAAATAAAATTGCAGATGCCTAATAATGTCTGCACAGGAACCAAGGGATCATTTTGGAAGTAAAGAAACCTTATTTGGGGAAGTAAACCACACCAAACCAACCAACCAGCCAAGCAACCAGCCAACCAACCAACCAACCAACCAACCCCCCAGATGCCTACTATTGTCTGCACTGGAGCCAAGGGGTCATGTTCTAGAAGTGATGTTCCTTAGGTCCTACTGTTGACAGGAGCTAAGAACACTACACTCCATGCAGGAAGTGATGTCTGAGGGAAAGGGAGTAGCTACAGAATGCAAGGCTTCCTTTAGATTACTGAGGGGAACTCCTCATTCGCCTCTTTGCCATTTCATGCAGAGAAGCAAACGATTAAATTATTTTAAGAGAGATTTAGTTTACTGTCATGCTGATTGGACAATTAGGAGGGAGGTTGGAACACCTGGAGCTACCTCTCTGTATATAGGGAAGATATATAACGTGTCTGCTTTAGTGGGACATCATGGAGCCTGACGTCTGTGGCGCCAGAGCTGTGTAAATATGCATATTTGTTCATCTGACGTGGTCAGCTGGGCTTCTAAACTGAGTGTTCTCCTGGAGTGCCTCAGAGCTAGTCCACACTCTTCCCCCCCCCCCCCCCCCAGGCAGATCCCTGGTTCCATTTGAATGCACAATTGACTCTTTTAAATTATAACCCCAATAAGTAAGAATTATGCAATAAGGAAAATGGGTTGAAAATTGCTCTAGGACTTATTAGTATGTTTGTTCAGACTATTAGTTTTTCCCTTTCTAGGAAATCAATTTTTTTTCTTTTAAAGTAGTGGCATTATATTTACTAGTCATAAAGCTGACTTCAAGGATTAAAGATCTGTGCCTATTTTTAGTTCAGGACAATTCTGAATACCTTCTAGGAAGATTTTTCCTAAGGTTATTTCATTTTATCTTTTCCTCATTTAAAAAACTGGTTCCTTTTGTGTTGGCTGATAGTTGCTTAGCCTAAGTTCTGCCCTAGAGTGTGGTTGGTTTACCCAGTGTCACTCTATTAGAGAAAATCGATCTTCCCATTCCTGTGAGGTGTCAGTGTAACCAGTTTCTTCATTAAGGACTTTTTCTTCCCCACAGTGAGGTTTTGTCTGGCGTGAGTTTGTACATATGTTGTGTATGGTGGTTCTTGAGTGAGCCTGTACTGCCGTGCCTGGAAGACACTCTGTTCTTGGAGTCATCTACAACCTCTGGCTCGTACAGTCTTTCTGTCTGCAGGAAACTTCTCTTTGCAACAAATGGAGATTGAAGTTATTTTTTTGTGTAAGGTGATAAATTTGGATCCAGTTTTATTTTTCTGTATGTAGATATCCAGTTTTCCCAGGATCATTTGTTGGAGGTTTTTTTCTCCAACATATATTTTGGCGTCTTTGTCATATGAAATTGCTGCAGTTATGTATGCTCAGTTTGGGTCTTTGATGTTGCTCATTGCTCTATGTCTGCATCTGTGCCAGTGCCAAATGTTTTTATTACTATGGCTCTATGGCTCTGTACCGTCCCTCCCTCCTTCCCTCCCTCCCTCCCTCCCTCCCTTCTTCCCTCCCTCCCTCCCTCCCTCCCTCCCACCTTCCCTCCCTCCCTCCCTCCCTCCCTCCCTCCCTCCCTCCCTCGTTCCCCTCCTCCAGGGTTTCTCTGTGTTGCCTTCTGCTGTCCTGAAACTCACTCTGTAGACCAGGTTGGCCTTGAACTCAGATCCGCCTGCCTATTTTCTATCACCTTTCCATTTTCTAGTAGTGTCTTTTTAAATATTTCTAGAGAGGGAGGTTTAAAATTTTCATTGTGGAGGTCTTTTACATTCTTGGTGAGGTTTATTCCTAGATACTCTCGTGAATGGGAAAGTGTCCATTCCTCTGTATGTTTTTGCTATTTAAAAAAGCTGTTCATTTGTGCAAGTATGTCTTTTACCAAATGTTATTCCTTTCAGTTCTGAAAGTGTATTTTGGATACATTCCTGTTCATATAGTTTTTGCGTAACTAACACATTCTTAGAGGTTTTGAGTATTTATTCCACTGTTTTGTATCTTTCATTACTTCTCTGAAGAAGTCTGCTGTCAGACCTATAAATACAATATTTTTCCTTTCTTGAAGTTTTTAGAATAGCCTGTCTTAGTTTTGTAGTGTCATTGTGATGTGTATCTAGCATCTCTCTGGAAATCCTTCTTGGCTTTGTTGTGGTTTCTCACTCTGCAGATTTGTGCCTAATCAGCTCTGGGGAAGTTTTTAATTCTTCTCATATTATTTTATTCCTTTCCCATTATACACACTTTTTTTTTTATCCAATCTTTTAGAATTCTAAGCAGATTTATGTTACTGTGCTGGTTAATGTTTATCAACTTTATACAAACTTTATCCCCACCTTGGAGGAGGGAACCTCAGTGGAGGGACTGCCTTTGTCAAACTGCCCTGCTTGCGTGTTGTGGCGTGTCTTCTCGATCACTGCTGTGGGGGAGCTGGGGTGCGATCCACTGTGGGCAGGGCCGCACTCAGGCTCCCCGAGCCAGCGGAAGACGCAGGCTGGTGATCAGCACCTGTTCCCCCAGGCCTTGCTTTCGTTCTGTCTGCTTGCCTCTGCCTCTTGCTCCTGCTCTGGGTTTTCTTGATGTTGGACCAGAGCCCGTTGATTTCATAGACTCTCCCATCTCCAAGTGGCTTTTGTTTAGTGTTTATCATAGCAACAGAGAAGCTGACTTAGAAAGTTAACATTTTGTGCTTTATTTTTCTGAGACTTCCCTTCCTCCCCTCCTTGTTTTCTTTCTTTCTTCCCTTCCTCTTCTTCCCCTATGTTTTCTCTCTCTTCCCTTCCCCTTCCCCCTTGGTCTCTTTCTCCCTCCTTTCTTTCCTTTTTTTCCTTCTTCTCCTTGGGCTCTCTCTCCTGTGCTTTCATCTCCCTGTCACTTATGTCTGTCTCAGGTCACCGTATCTCGTGTCTATTTAGCCTGCCTGCCTGCCTGCCTTCAAGTCCACTTTTTATAATTAGTATGTTTCTGATCTCTTCCTTAATTTAAAATGACTAAACACTCTGTTATGTATAGGATTTTGTTCTACTTCATTACCTCTGTGTTTAAAATGAAAGCTTTGACCAAAGTTGTGCTTCAACTCATA
Source organism: Apodemus sylvaticus (assembly GCF_947179515.1). NCBI lineage: Eukaryota > Metazoa > Chordata > Mammalia > Rodentia > Muridae > Apodemus > Apodemus sylvaticus. The sequence goes on from NC_067483.1 coordinate 45,609,145, forward strand.
ATATTTGGTGTAACATGAACATTACTTAAATTAATTATGAATAAAATAAATCTGCTTTGTGATAGATTAAATTTATATTTCAGAATGATAAAGTTATTTCTTGTAACTAGTTCAAAGAGTTAAATATCCTGAATATTGTGAATAATAGTATGTCTTTTAAAGTCATACCTTGTACAAAGAATCATAAACAGCTCACTGTCGTAAAGCATTACTTCTTACCTTTGAGGAAATCATGAAGGTAGGTGATGAGGCATGCTGTACTATTAGCCGGCTCTGTCAGGTTTGTGTCACAGAGCATCTTTCCATAAGCAAGCTCCTCACCTTTTCTTCTGTCTTCTTGTAAAAACTTTTGTGTTGGCTTTTAATGTTTGGTATCTGAAAAATGTCAAAACATTGATTCTCGGTTGTAGGCTCCTTGTCATAGATTAATCAAGATTGAACATCTGTGCTACAGCAATTCTTTCCCTTTTTGTTTGTTGATTTAAAAAAAGAAAAGAAAAAAAGAAACCCTCTCCTGAAGGGCCCTTGGGACAGATGGCCCCTCACTGTTGATGGTTCGATTACCATGATCACCCACAGCTTCAGAAGAGTGCGAAGAAAAGAAATTGCTTTCTTTGTCAAGGTGTTTTCAATTCAATTCTCACCCATTAGCCCTGTTTGGTTAAGTTTGGAATTACTCTATCAGGTGATTGATGAGGGTTTCATTTTATCATAATAGGTCTTGTATAAAAGGAATGGAGGAAACACAATGATGTACCTGATATGTTATGTGCTGCGTTATATTTTCATGAGGTTCTTTGAAGTTCTATTTCTATCGTCCAGTTGGAATTTGCTAATATATAAGCAAAAAGAACATTTTTATTTTGAGTTATGAAATGGATTTTATACCATTCTAGCGGAAACATTTAGAAAGGCTAGAATTAAACTTTTCTTTGTATGTTTGCAAAGCATACAGGGGTAGGTTGGTTGTCCAGATGACTGTTTAGAACGAGGCCATCAGCAAGGGGACATTGAATTGGGCTTTATGTGATAATTGCTTATGTGCATTTTTAAGATGGTGAAAAAAGCAGCACATTTAAGAATTGCTTTAAATATATGTATTACCTTTGTAAAGTGATAAATATATGTGTAATCTGGTTTTATATAGCATTAAAATAAGGTTTTCCACTCCTGCAATTATATATGATTTAAACTTATGGTTTTATATGATGACTTTATTACTGACATACTGAAATGGTGTTTGAGTGTTATTAGTGATTAATAGCCATTTCTAGGTCTCGTTACACCCTCGGGTACTGTTGATATGAAGTCTGTAGAATTTAAACTTTTTATTTGCATGAACTATTTAGTGTTTGGTTTGCTGAAAATATCTTCTCTTAGACAGTAATAAAATAATCCTACTTGTGAATGTCTTTAAGCTATGGCCCTGTGAGTGAGCAGAGAGCTGTGTTTTGTGGAGTTCAGCAGAGCAGCAGCAGAGGCAGACACCTGTGCCCCTCCATGCTGCATTAGTGCCTAGTGTGGAGACAAAGGACGCTCAGCTCTAGGTTTGCATGCAGAAAAGGCTGGGTGAGGCCTGTCCTTCATCCAGAACATTCTAGGATTCTGTCTTATCTTAGCCTGAACTTTTTCTTGAAAATATGAGTTAACAATGAAGTCAGAGCCCTTGGCTTTATTCACAGATGTTCTCTGTGGTCATCTACACTCCTGGTTATTCAGATGGAACTCACCATTTAAACAGCATGAAATAAATCATCCTAAGAGATACAGCACAAAGTACTTCCTCACACAGCTAAGAGTGTGACATACAGAGAGATCCCTCTTGACAATCTAGATAGTGGAATGCCTGTACATGTACATACACGTTAGGGACAGAGGGAATGTTAACCTAAGTGCACATATGTATACATGCAAGACTGGAGCCCTCTATGGTGGGGTGATGCCATGGAACATGTCAGGACCTAGAAATAGAATTATGATGCTAGCATTTATCATCATGTATTTATTAACTTCAAAATAATTAGTAGTGTTTTTTCTTTTTTTAATGTGGAATCATCTCCTAATGTAATTGCTGTGATTGGTGGTGGTTTTCCTAGTTCTGTGAAGACACGCATGTATATGTACATAATAAAGTACACTAGGGGTTGGAGAGATACCTCTGAGACTAAGAACACTTGCTTCACAAACAGGAGTGTTGGAGTTTGGATTTCAGCACCTGTATTACAAGCTGGGCATCCAGCAGACACCAGTGACTCCAGCACTGTGGAATCTCACCCCCTTCTTCTGGATTCTGTGTGTATATACACATAAATAGTGCTTCAAAAAATACACAGGATTCTGAATTATTGGCATAGCTTAGAGTATTTGTAGCTAATATACATTAAATTCTTCAGTGCTAACTAACACATCCTTGTAAGATGGATGTGGTCTGGTATCAGTTCTTCAGGTGTGATTCTTGTAGGATGATGATGGTCAGGGCCATATGGAGCATGCTAGATCCACGGCTTCGTGTTAGAAGTTCTGTGGATAAGACCCAGCGTCCTGGGCTGTAATAAGAGCTTTCCCCGGATTCTTATTGCACACTGATGTTAAGAGAACTGTTTGTGCTCTTACCTCTTACTCTTTTTTTTTTTGTACTTCTTTTTTTAAAAATTTTTTTTATTCGATATAATTTATTTATTTATTTTTTTTTTAATTTAAATTTTTTTTATTATTCGATATAATTTATTTACATTTCAAATGATTTCCCCTTTTCTAGCCCCCCCACTCCCCGAAAGTCCCGCAAGCCCCCTTCTCTTCCCCTATCCTCCCACCCACCCCTTCCCACTTCCCCGTTCTGGTTTTGCTGAATACTGTTTCTCACTGAGTCTTTCCAGAACCAGGGGCCATTCCTCCTTTCTTCTTGTACCTCATTTGATGTGTGGATTATGTTTTGGGTATTCCAGTTTTCTAGGTTAATATCCACTTATTAGTGAGTGCATACCATGATTCACCTTTTGAGTCTGGGTTACCTCACTTAGTATGATATTCTCTAGCTCCATCCATTTGCCTAAGAATTTCATGAATTCATTGTTTCTAATGGCTGAATAGTACTCCATTGTGTAGATATACCACATTTTTTGCATCCACTCTTCTGTTGAGGGATACCTGGGTTCTTTCCAGCATCTGGCAATTACAAATAGGGCTGCTATGAACATAGTAGAACATGTATCCTTATTACATGGTGGGGAGTCTTCTGGGTATATGCCCAGGAGTGGTATAGCAGGATCTTCTGGAAGTAAGGTGCCCAGTTTTCGGAGGAACCGCCAGACTGATTTCCAGAGTGGTTGTACCAATTTGCAACCCCACCAGCAGTGGAGGAGTGTTCCTCTTTCTCCACACCCTCTGCAACACCTGCTGTCTCCTGAATTTTTAATCTTAGCCATTCTGACTGGTGTAAGATGAAATCTTAGGGTTGTTTTGATTTGCATTTCCCTAATGACTAATGAAGTTGAGCATTTTTTAAGATGCTTCTCCGCCATCCGAAGTTCTTCAGGTGAGAATTCTTTGTTTAACTCTGTACCCCATTTTTTAATAGGGTTGTTTGGTTTTCTGGAGTCTAACTTCTTGAGTTCTTTATATATATTGGATATTAGCCCTCTATCTGATGTAGGATTGGTGAAGATCTTTTCCCAATTTGTTGGTTGCCGATTTGTCCTCTTGATGGTGTCCTTTGCCTTACAGAAACTTTGTAATTTTATGAGGTCCCATTTGTCAATTCTTGCTCTTAGAGCATACGCTATTGGTGTTCTGTTCAGAAACTTTCTCCCTGTACCGATGTCCTCAAGGGTCTTCCCCAGTTTTTTTTCTATTAGCTTCAGAGTGTCTGGCTTTATGTGGAGGTCCTTGATCCATTTGGATTTGAGCTTAGTACAAGGAGACAAGGATGGATCAATTCACATTCTTCTGCATGCTGACCTCCAGTTGAACCAGCACCATTTGTTGAAAAGGCTATCTTTTTTCCATTGGATGTTTTCAGCCTCTTTGTCGAGGATCAAGTGGCCATAGTTGTGTGGGTTCATTTCTGGATCTTCAATCCTGTTCCATTGATCCTCCTGCCTGTCACTGTACCAATACCATGCAGTTTTTAACACTATTGCTCTGTAGTATTGCTTGAGGTCAGGGATACTGATTCCCCCAGATTTCCTTTTGTTGCTGAGAATAGTTTTAGCTATCCTGGGTTTTTTGTTGTTCCAGATGAATTTGATAATTGCTCTTTCTAACTCTGTGAAGAATTGAGTTGGGATTTTGATGGGTATTGCATTGAATCTGTATAGTGCTTTAGGCAAAATGGCCATTTTAACTATATTGATTCTGCCAATCCATGAGCATGGGAGGTTTTCCCATTTTTTGAGGTCTTCTTCCATTTCCTTCTTCAGAGTCTTGAAGTTCTTGTCATACAGATCTTTCACATGTTTGGTAAGAGTCACCCCAAGATACTTTATACTGTTTGTGGCAATTGTGAAGGGGGTCATTTCCCTAATTTCTTTCTCAGCCTGCTTATCCTTTGAGTATAGGAAGGCCACTGATTTGCTTGAGTTGACTTTATAACCTGCCACTTTGCTGAAGTTGTTTATCAGCTGTAGGAGCTCTCTAGTGGAGTTCTTTGGGTCACTTAGGTAGACGATCATGTCGTCTGCAAATAATGATAGTTTGACTTCTTCCTTTCCAATTTGTATCCCTTTGACCTCCTTATGTTGTCGAATTGCCCGAGCTAGTACCTCAAGTACAATATTGAAAAGATAAGGAGAAAGGGGGCAGCCTTGTCTGGTCCCTGATTTCAGTGGGATTGCTTCAAGTTTCTCTCCATTTAGTTTGATGCTGGCTACCGGTTTGCTGTATATTGCTTTTACTATGTTTAGGTATGGGCCTTGAATTCCTGTTCTCTCCAAGACTTTAAGCATGAAGGGATGCTGAATTTTGTCAAATGCTTTTTCAGCATCCAATGAAATGACCATGTGGTTTTGTTCTTTGAGTTTGTTTATGTAGTGGATTGTATTGATGGATTTCCGTATATTGAACCAACCCTGCATTCCTGGGATAAAGCCTACTTGATCATGGTGGATGATCGTTTTGATGTGTTCTTGGATTCGGTTGGCAAGAATTTTATTGAGTATTTTTGCATCGATGTTCATAAGGGAAATTGGTCTGAAGTTCTCTTTCTTTGTTGGATCTTTGTGTGGCTTTGGTATCAGCGTAATTGTGGCTTCGTAGAAGGAATTGGGTAGTGTTCCTTCTGTTTCTATTTTGTGGAATAGTTTGAAGAGTATTGGTGTTAACTCTTCTTTGAAGGTCTGGTAGAATTCTGCACTGAAGCCATCTGGTCCTGTGCTTTTTTTGGTTGGAAGACTTTCTATGACTCCTTCTATTTCTTTAGGCATTATGGGACTGTTTAGATGGTCTAGTTGGTCCTGATTTAATTTTGGTATTTGGTATCTGTCAAGGAAATTGTCCATTTCCTCCAGATTCTCCAGTTGTGTTGAGTATAGGCTCTGTAGTAGGATCTGATGATTTTTTGGATTTCCTCAGTTTCCGTTGTTATATCTCCCTTTTCATTTCTAAGTTTGTTAATTTGGATACTTTCTCTGTGCCCTTTGGTCATTCTGGCTAAGGGTTTATCTATCTTGTTGATTTTCTCAAAGAACCAGCTCCTGGTATTGTTGATTTTTTGTATGGTTCTCTTTGTTTCTACTTGATTGATTTCGGCCCTGAGTTTGATGATTTCCTGCCTTCTACTCCTCCTGGGCGAAATAGCTTCTTTTTGTTCCAGGGCTTTCAGGTGTGTCATTAAGCTGGTAATGTATGCTCTCTCCATTTTCTTTTTGGAGGCACTCAGGGCTATGAGTTTTCCTCTTAGCACTGCTTTCATTGTGTCCCATAGATTTGGGTATGTTGTGTTTTCATTTTCATTGTGTTCTAAAAAGTCTTTAATTTCTTTCTTTATTTCTTCCTTGACCAAGGTATCATTGAGTAGAGTATTGTTCAGTTTCCACGTGTATGTGGGCTTTCTGTTGTTTCTGTTGCTATTGAAGACCACTTTTACTCCATAGTGATCAGATAGGAGGCATGGGATTAGTTCGATCTTCTTATATTTGTTGAGGTCTGTCTTGTGACCAATTATATGGTCGATTTTGGAGAAGGTACCATGAGGTGCTGAGAAAAAGGTATATTCTTTTGTTTTAGGATAGAATGTTCTATATATATCTGTTAAATCTAATTGGTCCAAAGCTTCAATTAGTTTCATTGTGTCCCTGTTTAGTTTCTGTTTTCCTGATCGGTCCATTGAGGAAAGTGCAGTGTTGAAGTCACCCACAATTATTGTGTTAGGTGCAATGTGTGCTTTTAGTTTTAATAAAGTTTCTTTTACAAAAGAGGGTGCCCTTGCATTTGGGGCATAGATGTTCAGGATTGTCAGTTCTTCTTTTTGTATTTTTCCTTTGACCAGCAAGAAGTGTCCCTCAGGGTCTCTTTTGATGACTTTGGGTTGAAAGTCAATTTTATCTGATATTAAAATTGCTACTCCAGCTTGTTTCCTGAGACCATTTGCTTGTAAAATTGTCTTCCAGCCTTTTACTCTAAGGTAGTGTTTGTCTTTGACCCTGAGGTGTGTTTCCTGTAAGCAGCAAAATGTAGGGTCCTGTTTACGTATCCAGTCAGTTAGTCTGTGTCTTTTTATTGGGGCATTAAGTCCATTGATGTTAAGAGATATTAAGGAATAGTGATTGTTACTTCCTATCATTTTTGACGTTATTTTTTAAATTTGAATGCTTAACTTCTTTTGGGTTTGATGAAAGGTTACTATCTTGCTTTTTCCAGGGTGAAGTTTCCCTCCTTGTATTGGTGTTGTCCTCCTATTATCCTTTGTAGGGCTGGCTTTGTGGATAGATATTGGGTAAACTTGGTTTTGTCATGAAATATCTTAGTTTCTCCATCTATGGTGATTGAGAGTTTTGCTGGATATAGTAGTTTTGGTTGGCATTTGTGTTCTCTTAGAGTCTGCATGAGATCTGCCCAGGACCTTCTAGCCTTCATAGTCTCAGGTGAAAAGTCTGCTGTGATTCTGATAGGTCTTCCTTTATATGTTACTTGGCCTTTTTCTCTTACTGCCTTTAGTATTCTTTCTTTGTTTAGAACATTTGGTGTTTTGATTATTATGTGACGGGAAGTATTTCTGTTCTGGTCCAGTCTGTTTGGAGTTCTGTAGGCTTCTTGTATATTCATGGGCATCTCTCTCTTTAGGTTAGGGAAGTTTTCTTCCATAATTTTATTGAAGATATTTGCTGGCCCTTTAAGTTGTAAATCTTCACTCTCCTCTATGCCTATAATCCTTAGGTTTGGTCTTCTCATTGTGTCCTGGATTTCCTGGATATTTTGGGTTACAAGCTTTTTGCATTTTGCATTTTCTTTAACTGTTGAGTCCATGGTTTCTATGGAATCTTCAGCATCTGAGATTCTTTCTTCTATCTCTTGTATTCTGTTGTTGATATTTGTATCTCTGTCCCCTGATTTCTTCCCAAGGCTTTCTATCTCCAAAGTTGTCTCCCTTTGAGTTTTCTTAGTTGTTTCTACTTCTGATTTTAGATCCTGGATGGTTTTGCTTAGCTCCTTCACTTGCATGTTTGTGTTTTCCTGTAATTCTTTAAGAGATTTTTGTGTTTTCTCTTTCATGAGCTCAGCCTGTTGACCAAAGTTCTCCTGTATTTCTTTAAGAGATTTTTGTGTTTCGTCTTTCATGACCTCAGCCTGTTGAGCAAAGTTCTCCTGTATTTCTTTAAGTGTTTTTTGCATTTCCTCCTTGTTGGCTTTTGTATTCTCCTGGATTTCTTTCAATGATTTTTGTGTTTCCCTTGCAAGGGCTTCTAACTTTTGATCCATTGTCTCCTGAATTTCTTTATGTATGACCTTCATGTGTTCCTGTACCAGCATCATGACCAGTGATTTTAAATCCAAATCTTGTTTTACTGGTGTGATGGGGTATCCAGGACATGTTGGTAGAGGAGAATTGGGTTCAGATGTTGCCATATTGCCTTGATTTCTGTTAGTGACGTTTCTGCGTTTGCCTTTTGCCATCTAGATCTCACTGGTGTTAGTTTATCTTGTCAGTGCTGGACTCACCAGCGCAAGCTGCCCCTTCCCAGTTGGCCTCAGGTGCACAGCTTACCTCCTGCACTGCTTGTAGACAGTGTGCTGCTGCCCAGGCTGTTCAGATCCCAAAGCAGGCACCCGAAGGCTCCTGCTGGGGCCCGCTGGATTCACTGGAGCACACTGACTTCTCCCAGCTGGCCGCCCGGAAGCCCAGCTAGCCACTTGCAGGACTTGGAGATGTAATGCTGCCGCCCAGACTGATCTGGATCCTGAAGCGGAGAGAGTAGAGCTAAGGGCTTCTGCCTGAGGCCTTGCCCCAGATTGTGTCTGTGGAGCAGATGGAGCCCGTGTGCACTCCCAGGGAGTGCCGACGGTGTATGCTACTGTGACCTCCCCTGTGTTCCGCTCACTCCGCTGGGCAGCCGATCTGCCAACCGGGCTGTCGCACACAAGGTTAGCCTGGCCGCCCAGTCCCTGAGTCCAGGCAAAAGCCTGGGAGGCCAAGGTCCGAGCAAAGTTCCCCTAAGGCTTTGACTGTTAATTGGGTTTGCCAGGTGACTAGGATGGCGGGCGTGTGCGCCCGCGCTCCCTGAAAGCGCCGGGAGAGTCTGCTTTGCTAACAATCACCTGGGCGGGTTAACTCACAGATGGCCCACCAAGCCGCCCAGTTCTTGGGGTCAGTCCTGTGCCTTTTGGGGCCTGGACCCCCCCTTTGTTAGCCTTAGGCTATGCCCGTTACAGGTCTGCCCGCCTGAGCTCTCTGTCGTCCTGCAGGCAAAATGGCGGCGGCGCGCTCGCAGGCCTGGGCAAAAAACCTCCTGGTTGGGTTGGCACCCCGATGGCCCCCCCGACCCGCCCAGGGCCTGGGTGCAGGCCAACGCCCGTCGGGCTCAGACCACCGCGGTGTTGGCCTCGGATTATGTTTGTGTACCTTAGTCTGTCCGATTCCTGGAGTACGGAACCAAGATGGATGCTCCTCTCCTGACTGGTGGGAGGCTGAGTTCTGAAGTGGCCTCCGTGCAGGAAAGGCGCCGCACAACTGCAGCTGCTTGCTGTCCGGCTGGTCAGCGAAGGTCAGTGGTCGTGGGCGCAGGGCCTAACTGGTCCCTGTGATGCCTTGGTTCCACTGCTGATGGCCCTTCAGCTGGAGCAGCCACTGCTGCCGCTGCTGCCGCTGCCGCCGCCTCCGCCGCCGCCTACTCGATATAATTTATTTACATTTCAAATGATTTCCCCTTTTCTAGCCCCCCACTCCCCGAAAGTCCCGTAAGCCCCCTTCTCTTCCCCTGTCCTCCCACCCACCCCTTCCCACTTCCCCGTTCTGGTTTTGCGGAGTACTGTTTCACTGAGTCTTTCCAGAACCAGGGGCCACTCCTCCTTTCTTCTTGTACCTCATTTGATGTGTGGATTATGTTTTGGGTATTCCAGTTTTCTAGGTTAATATCCACTTATTAGTGAGTGCATACCATGATTCACCTTTTGAGTCTGGGTTACCTCACTTAGTATGATGTTCTCTAGCTCCATCCATTTGCCTAAGAATTTCATGAATTCATTGTTTCTAATGGCTGAATAGTACTCCATTGTGTAGATATACCACATTTTTTGCATCCACTCTTCTGTTGAGGGATACCTGGGTTCTTTCCAGCATCTGGCAATTATAAATAGGGCTGCTATGAACATAGTAGAGCATGTATCCTTATTACATGGTGGGGAATCCTCTGGGTATATTCCCAGGAGTGGTATAGCAGGATCTTCTGGAAGTGAGGTGCCCAGTTTTCGGAGGAACCGCCAGACTGATTTCCAGAGTGGTTGTACCAATTTGCAACCCCACCAGCAGTGGAGGAGTGTTCCTCTTTCTCCACACTCTCTCCAACACCTGCTGTCTCCTGAATTTTTAATCTTAGCCATTCTGACTGGTGTAAGATGAAATTTCAGGGTTGTTTTGATTTGCATTTCCCTAATGACTAATGAAGTTGAGCATTTTTTAAGATGCTTCTCTGCCATCCGAAGTTCTTCAGGTGAGAATTCTTTGTTTAACTCTGTACCCCATTTTTTAATAGGGTTGTTGGGTTTTCTGGAGTCTAACTTCTTGAGTTCTTTATATATATTGGATATTAGCCCTCTATCTCTTGTAGGATTGGTGAAGATCTTTTCCCAATTTGTTGGTTGCCGATTTCTCCTCTTGATGGTGTCCTTTGCCTTACAGAAACTTTGTAATTTTATGAGGTCCCATTTGTCAATTCTTGCTCTTAGAGCATACGCTATTGGTGTTCTGTTCAGAAATCTTCTCCCTGTACCGATGTCCTCAAGGGTCTTCCCCAGTTTCTTTTCTATTAGCTTCAGAGTGTCTGGCTTTATGTGAAGGTCCTTGATCCATTTGGATTTGAGCTTAGTACAAGGAGACAAGGATGGATCAATTCACATTCTTCTGCATGCTGACCTCCAGTTGAACCAGCACCATTTGTTGAAAAGGCTATCTTTTCTCCATTGGATGTTTTCAGCCTCTTTGTCGAGGATCAAGTGGCCATAGGTGTGTGGGTTCATTCTGGATCTTCAATCCTGTTCCATTGATCCTCCTGCCTGTCACTGTACCAATATCATGCAGTTTTTAACACTATTGCTCTGTAGTATTGCTTGAGGTCAGGGATACTGATTCCCCCAGACTTTCTTTTGTTGCTGAGAATAGTTTTAGCTATCCTGGGTTTTTTGTTGTTCCAGATGAATTTGATAATTGCTCTTTCTTACCCTGTGAAGAATTGAGTTGGGATTTTGATGGGTATTGCATTGAATCTGTATATTGCTTTTGGCAAAATGGCCATTTTAACTATATTGATTCTACCGATCCATGAGCATGGGAGTTTTTTCCATTTTTTGAGGTCTTCTTCTATTTCCTTCTTCAAAGTCTTGAAGTTCTTGTCATACAGATCTTTCACATGTTTGGTAAGAGTCACCTCAAGATACTTTATACTGTTTGTGGCTATTGTGAAGGGGGTCATTTCCCTAATTTCTTTCTCAGCCTGCTTGTCCTTTGTGTATAGGAAGGCCACTGATTTGCTTGAGTTGATTTTATAACCTGCCACTTTGCTGAAGTTGTTTATCAGCTGTAGGAGTTCTCTAGTGGAGTTTTTTGGGTCACTTAGGTAGACTATCATATCGTCTGCAATTAATGATAGTTTGACTTCTTCCTTTCCAATTTGTATCCCTTTGACCTCCTTATGTTGTCGAATTGCCCGAGCTAGTACCTCAAGTACAATATTGAAAAGATAAGGAGAGAGGGGGCAGCCCTGTCTGGTCCCTGATTTCAGTGGCTCTTAGTCTTGTCATTCTCACCTCTCTCTTGGCCCTCTTGGGCTCTCCTCCCCTCCCCCCTCTCTCCATGTGGTCATGGCTGGCCTCCACTTCTCCTCCCCCCCCCCCCTGCTTTTCTTTGCCTCCACTACCCCACTTAACTCCCACCCTCTGTCCTAAATAAACTCTATTCTGTACAAAAAAAAAGGAGAGAACTGCTTGCCAAATCCTTAAGAAGTTAATAAAGTTTTGTATTAATGCTATGCTTTGCAATATATTTTAGTTGTCTTAGTATTTGTACACATTTATTGGGCAGCTCTGACATCTCAATAGATGTATTCAATGTGTTATGCTCAGACCTTGGTAATTGGCATGTCTGTCACCTATCATGTGTTAACTTTAAATTAACTTGTACAAACATCTGTTTATATGTTTTATTGGGATTGAAAATTCTCTTAATTTGAATCATCAGAAATAAATTTATTTTTAATATTGCTTGTGTTCTTAAGATGTCTGATGTTATATAATTCATAATACTTTTTTCTGAGTGGGTGTGTGGCTCTCAACTTTGTCTTACTGGGTCGTCAGAGTGAGTGATATCTTCTACCAGTCCTGTAAGGATATGCTTTGGTGTGGTGCCTCCTGGGGAAAATGCAAAGCAACGATTGTTCTGGTCTTCGGAGCTTCAACATGGACCCAAATAAGTGTATGGAATGATCTACTAAACCCTTTATATCCAGGTTGGATATAAAGTCATAGTAATTAGTATTTTGAAGCACTTTGGCAGATATGACAGAAATTAGAATTTTTACTTTGGTCATCTAAGTATATGCTTTTAAATATACTTATACAACAGCACTTGTACAAGAAGGGCATTTGTGTGACACACTTAGGTCAGCATATGAGGCTGTTCTTCAGTTTAGCCCATAGTGGGGAAGGTAGGTTGATTTTTGTGGATGTCAGCATGGTCGCTGATGGTGACAGAGTCATCCCAGTGCAGTGGGGCTGAGAGTCGGCCCTCCTAGGCCCACATTTGTTACGTCACTGTGCTTCCATTTGCTATCAGACTTCTCAGCCATAGTCTTCTAACAGTCATACTTCTGAAAACGCACTTGTGGATTTTAGTAAATACATAGTATTGATGGATTTTACTGAAAAAGTTTACTTCTCATTTGAAGTTAGTATGTGATAATTAATTCATAGTTATAGCAACTCACATATTTAAGTTCTCTTTTCATAAGTTATGGCTGACAAACTAGAATGGTGACTGAATCATCAGGTGTTTCTCCCACATTGGCTATTGATCATAATGGGAAATCCCATTTTGTTGGTCTTCAGTGCCAGGTTAAATTGTTACCTAAACGGAATACTGAGCATGAACAACTAGTTTGCTGCAGAGAGCTTCCTATAGCATGAAGGTATGGGGAGGAACCAGTATCTGTATACAGTCCTCCACACCAATTCCTCAATTTACTCAGAATTACGTCCCACATTCTCTTCCTAGAGCGGCAGAACACACTTGTGCTGCTGTCCCAACTCTAGGTTGTGCTGCTTAGGATTCCTCTCTCCTCTTGTTTTATTTTCTTTGTGTTTTTTGGTTTTGGTTTTTTTGAGACAGGGTTCTCTGTGTAGCCCTGGTTGTCCTGGAACTCACTCTGTAGACCAGGCTGGCCTCGAACTCAGAAATCCGCTTGCCTCTGCTTCCCAAGTGCTGGGATTACAGGCGTGCGCCACCACCACCCGGCTCCTCTTGTCGTTTTAAGGGTCTCCTGTCTCTTCTTTGCTGGCTTTCCACTATGTGACTGGTTTCTGCCAGGATGCATGAATACACATTGTTATCAAAGAAAGGGGGGTCCAGCTGACTGCTCTCTCTGCCTTCATCATGTACAGCCTTGCTTAGTTTATTTGCTTGGGCCAGTGCTCCTGCCCAGTGCTCATCCCGCAGCTTCTCTGTCTGCCTCTCTCCCTGGCCCTGCTGCTCTTTCCGTGGCTTTATGCCTGTAACTGTGCCTGTCATTCTGTGCCCATCACCTTGTGTAGCAGGCAGCACTTGGGAATTTTCTTTGATTTTTCTTTTTTGAAATTTTCTATATTCTTTGTTTTCATTACAAATGATTTCCCCTTTCCCGGTTCCCCCCTCCCCATAAGTCCCATAAACCCTCTTCCCTCTGCCTGTTCCCCAATCAACCCCCTCCCACTTCTCTGTCCTGGTAATCCCCTACATTGCTGCATCAAGCCTTTCCAGGACCAGGGTCCTCTCCTTCTTCTTGGGAATCACTTGATATGTGCATTATGTCTTGGGTATTCAGAGTTTCTGAGCTAATATCCACTTATCAGTGACTGTATTCCATGTGTGTTCTTTTGTGATTGGGTTACCTCACTTAGGATGATATTTTCCAGTTCCCACCATTTGCCTAAGAATTTCATGAATTCATTGTTTTTAATTGCCGAGTAGTATTCCATTGTATATATATGCCACATTTTCTGTATCCATTCCTCCACTGAGGGGCATCTGGGTTCTTTCCAGCTTCTGGCTATTATAATAAATAAGGCTGCTGTGAACATAGTGGAGCATATGTCCTTATTGCATGCTGGGGAATCCTCTGGGTATATGTCCAGGAGAGGTATAGCAGGGTCCTCTGGAAGTGTCATGTCTAGGTGTATTTATTCATTTATATCTCAAATGTTGACCCACTTCCCAGTCCCCTGTTGTAGAGTTCCTCCCCCATTTCTCCTCCTCTTTGCCTCTAAAAGCGCATCCCCACCCTAGTATTACCCAAACCCTGGTTTGCCCAGTCTCTGTAGGATTAGGCTTATCCTCTCCCACTGAGGCCAGACAAGGCAGCCCTCTGCTGCATATGTTTTGGGGGCCTTGGACTACCCAATGTATGGTCTTTGTTTGGTGGCTCAGTCACTAGGAGTTCTCGGGGTCCATGTTAGTTGACACTGTTGGCCTTCCTACGGGTTGCGATTCTCTTCCATTCCTTTAGTTCTTCCCCTAACTTTTTCATAGGGGTCCCCACCTCCGTCCAATGCTTGGTCTGTGGGTGTCTGCGTTTGTTTCAGTCAGCTGCTGGACAGAGCCTTTCAGAGGCTAGGCTCCTGTCTGCAAGTACAACATAGTATGATTAATAGTATGAGGGATTGGTTGCCTGCTGATGGGATGGGTCTCAAAATGGGGTGGTCACTGGTTGACCATTCCTTCAGTCTCTGCTCCATCTCTGTCTCTGTTTCTTTTAGACAGGACCAATTTTGGGTCAAAAGTTTTGTAGTTGTGTTGGTGTCTCCATCTCTCTTCTTGGGTCCTGTCTGGCTACTGGGGGTGGTCTTCAAACTGGAAAAGAAGAAGTCATAGTATCACTATTTCAGATGATTTGATAATATACATAAGTGATGGAAAAATTATATCAGAGAACTCCTTGAACTGATAAACATCATCAGCAAAGTGGCTAGATACAAAATTAACTCAAAATAATCAGTAGCCTTTATATAAGTGATAAAAGGGCTGAGATACAAGCTAGGGAAACAGTACGCTTCACAATATCCACAAATAACATAAAATACCTAGGTGTAATTCTAACTAAGCAAGTGAAAGACCAATATGACAAGAACTTCAAGTCCCTGAAGAAAGAAATTTAGGAAGATATCAGAAGATGGAAATATCTCCCTTGTTTGTGTATTGGCAGTTTTAGCGTAGTAAAAATGGCCATTTTACCCAAAGTAATTGACAGATGCAACACAATCTCCATCAAACTTCCAACACAATTCTTCACGGATCTTAAAAGGACAAGTTTCAAATTCATATAGAAAAGCAAAAAACCCAGAATAGCCAAAACGATTCTGAACAGTAACAGAACTTTAGGAGGAATCACCATCCTTGACCTAAAGCTGTGCTACAGAGAAATAATAATAAAACTGTATAGTATTGGTGCAGAGACAGACAGGTCAACCAGTGGGATAGGATCGAAGGCACAGAGGTAAAGCCACATACCTACGGACACTTGATTTTTGACAAAGAAGCCAAAACCACAGTGGAAGGAGAGAACATCTTCAACAGTTGGTGCTAGTCTAACTGGACATCTGCATGTAGAATAATGTAAATAGATCCATATTATCACCTGGCACAAAACTCAAGTCCAAATGGATCAGGATTAATGACCCCAATATAAAGCCACACACATACTTCTATCTAATAGAAGAGAAAGTGGGAAACAGCCTTGAATGCATTGGCACTGGCTGGCATGGCACAGGCACTAAGGTCGAGAATTAATAAATGGGACCTCATGAATCTGAAAAGCTTTAATAAGGCAAAGGACACTGTCAATAGGACAAAACAGCAGCCTACAGATTGGAGAAAGATCTTCACTTAGCCTTCCTGTGAAAGAGGGCTAATTCCAGAATATCTAAAGAACTCAAGGGATTCTGTTTTCTTTATTTATGTCTAAGGATATGCCATGTCCCTATGCCCAAGCATGGCAGCTGCTCTGTTCTCTCTAGATGTTCTTTCTTCTTTAGATGCTGCCACTTCTCTTGCCAATCCAGCCCCACCCCTTCCTACTTTTTTCCTGCTATATTATATTCTTTTTAAAATTTTTATTTTATTTATTTATATTCCACAAGTTGCCCCCGTCCTAATTCCACCTCCCCAAGTTCATCATCCTCCCCCCCCACAACTCCCCTTCCTCTGAGAGGGTGCTCTCCCACCTAGCCAGCATCCTTCTCTGGGGTATCCAGTTTCCACAGGATTAAGTGCTTCCTCTCCCAGTGAGGCCAGATAAGCCCGTCCTCCTACCCATGTGCTCTGGCCTGGGACTATGTTCCTTAGTTAGTGGGTTAGTCTCTGGAGGCTCCCATGGGGTCTTGGTTAGTTAACACTATTGTGCCTATGGGGTTTTAATCTCCCTCGGCTCCTTCAGTCCTTCTCCTACAGGTTCCCGACCTCAATCTAATGGTTGGTTGTAAGTATTTGCATCTGTCTCAGGCAACTGCTGGTTGAGCCTCTCACAGGACAGCCATGCCAGTCTCCTGTCTAGAAGCACAGCATGACATTAATAGTGTCTGGGCTTTGGTGTTCGCACTTGGGATAGATCCCAAGATGGGTCAGTCACTTGGTGGCCTTTCTTTTAGTCTTTGCTCCATTTTTGGCCCTGCATTTCCTTTAGACAGGAACAATTCTGGGCCAAAAACTTTGAAGATGAGTGGGTGGTTCCCTGCCTCAACTGGGGACCATGTCTATTTACTGGAGGTGTTCTGTTCAGTTTCCATCTTCCCACTGTTGGGCATTTTGACTGATGTCATTACCATTGAGTCCTGTTAGCCTCTCCCATCCCAGGTCTCTGAGATTTTCTAGAGCTTCCTCCAGGCCCCCAACCCACACCGCTGCTGCATATTTCCCCCTGACCCTCTGGGCTTCTCTCTTGGATTTGTTAGAAGCATTTTTTGAATTTATCATGTGAGGGAATCTTCAAATTGAGTCGAATTGTCCTATACTAATCTTGCTTAAAAGAATGCTTTGCAAAAAACCTAGACAGTTTTTGACATTTTGTCCAAGAATTCTATGGAGAATCATAATGGGTTTTTGAATGAAATAGGTAGACCTTAGTTAGATGGGCCACAAAGATATTTATTATTGGGAAGAATTTGAGGGTAAGTTCTCATTTACTCTCAGCCAACAACACTCCAGTCTTAATTAGCTAACTGTATAATGAGACTAAGAAGTTCTCAAGGTTGACTCCACTCTCCTTATACATATACTTCATTCTACAACACAAATGACTCAAGCATGAAAAAAGCTATAAGAAAAGAGCTAGAGAAATGGCTCAGCAGTTAGGAGCCCTGGCTGTTCTTGTAGAGGATCCCAGTTTGGTTCCCAGCACTTACTGGGTGGCTTTCGACTGTCTGTAATTCCAGTTTCAGGAAATTCATTGCTTTCTGCTAATCTCCTTGGCCACCAAGCACACATGTAGTGCACATACATACATGCAGGTAAAACATTTATATACATAAAGTAAAAATAAAAATAAATTAGTCCTCAAACAAAATACAAAGATACTATATTCTATTTTTTCCAGAAGTATACAGTGTCTGAGTTGTGGTTTTCTAAATCCTTATTTATAAAGAAACTATAAGTTTAATAATTTAATTCATCTTTGACTTCCTCAGAATTAGAGAGATTTTATTTATTTATGGAAATTAGGAATGTTTTTTAATCCTTTTGTTTTGGTAGTTTCGTGTAATCCACACTAATATATTCAGGTATTTGAATTTTTTCATTAAGGGCTAGAAAATATGAAATGTTGTATCAGAGAGTTTGTCTTATTTCCTATTTCAAAAATTATAATTTAAGAACATTGTGCTCATATACAAACTACTTTATGGCTATCTACAAGACTACTGATTTAAACAAAATCTGTGTACTTATGCTGTGATTTTGTGGGAATGAAGTTCCGTGTCCCCCCCCCTCCCCCCGCCCCTGCCACCCCCCCCTCCCCCGTCAGCAACAGTGTTTCTAGGTAGGGTGTGGTATCTCCCTGGACTGTGGCTGTGGGGAGAACAGCACGTGTCCCCCATCTCCACCACAGCCCCACCAACAGTTCTCATCCCTTCACCCACAAAATCAGCATAAAATCAGCCCTGACAGATCAGGTTGAGGATCTGAAGTTACCCTCAGGGAAGAGAAAGCTCACGCTTTGTTTGAAGTAGCAAAATTGGATTATTTTTCTCAGGTCTTTTGTTCCTTTGTAGTACTCTGAAAAGTTGCTACAAATCTGTAGCTGGACTCTAACCACGTAAGCAGTAACTAAATTAGTCCAGTTGTGGATGCACAGGACTCTAATTCTGTGTTGCATGCCTGCTAAAGGATGAGATTATGTTAATGAAAATAAATAGGATACTTTCCACTAGATGTTTAATCCAATAAACCTTTCCATATAATCATTTGTCTCACTTCTGTGAAGGTATACTGTATAGAAAAACAGCAATGGATGAACAAGGGGTGGGTGTGAGAAAGGCCAGGCAGCTAAAGCCCCCTTAGCCGTCTCAGTGACGTGCATGCCTTTGAATTAGCCGTGGGCGAAGAGGGAGTCTGAGTCTGCGCTGAAGCCAGCCGGGCGGTGCTCGGTGACGAGCCCGCTTTTCCTTGATGATCTGTTTTATTACCACCGATTGACTGTCATACTTTATTCATGAAAAGTCTCCTGCATACTTTTGTTTTAAGATATCCAAACATTGACAGCCTTCAGATTTGGTAAAAGTGCTACATAAACCTATACAATTTGGGAACTTAATTATCTATAGAATCTGCAAGACAATTCTGCCTGAGGGTCTTCAGTTGCTCTTGGATGTTTTCACAGGAACTTCAGGAATGTAAACATTTGTTTTATATGGATGAGGACGCATGATTGATGTTTGTCTTTGCAAATTTTTCACAAATTTCTGCTATGTTGTTTTATACTAGATGTTGTATATGGCTTGTTTACATTGATTTATGTGGAAAATTTTAATTACTTAGTTATTAATTTAAATTTTTTGTGGAAAGTATGGTTTGTTTGTTTGAAAGTTAAAATCTTAGAAAAACAACTTCATTCAACTTACAAGTGAAAGTATTGTATTAGTGAATGTTTAAAAGTCTTGATAGCTGCTTTATAGATTTTAGAATTAGCGGTTTTGAAATTCTGCATGCTGCTTTTTATTTTTAAAAATATACTGTGACTTTCGGGGAGTGGGGGTCCAGAAAAGGGGAAATCATTTGAAATGTAAATAAATGTATCAATAAATTAAAAAAAATATACTGTGAAATGGTGGAAACTGTGAAATAGATCTGTAGGTGTCCACTGACTGGATACAGAGCCGAGACAGTCTTTGGGCCGCCAAGTTCTTTATTTGGAGTGGAATTTAGATTTTGTCAGACTGGCAGCCTTTTCCAGAAATGTTATTAATCTATGTCAGTGACCTTTTAAAATCTCATTTGAAAAGTTTAGCTTTATTATTTTTTTTGGTCAGAATTAAGAATATGGTATTTATTAGTACTAATTAAAGCCAACAATATTATCCTTTGCCACCTTTAAAACGGGGACTTCAGAAATTTAAAAATAAAAACTTGTATGAATAAAGCTGTTGATTTTTTATTCTATGTCTAGAACTTAATATACATATAAATTATATTTTATTTCTTAAAATATATTGCAAAATCAAATTTATTTTTTAAAAAAATTGTCTTAAGTCTGCCTTGTAGCTTATGTATGATGTAAATATTACTTTAGAGTTTAAATATGAGAGTTTAAAACTGATAAAGAGCTGATCAGACATTCTTAATTGGAATGTAAATGGAATTTTTGGGCAGTTTGTTTTGGTTTAGTCTTTGGGGCTATGTTCATCATCATCATCATCATCATCATTTTACTACTTTTATAATTTTATTTTAAATCCAGTATGATGTTCTAATAAGTAGTTATATTGAAAATGTATTGTTCAGAACCTTAATATCTGAGTCATACAAGTAAATCGCTTACTAAAAGGAATGGATTTTAATAATTTGATTAAGTTGTAAATTTTATTTGACTCTATTTCTAAGATTATTTAAACCCAAATGTCAAAATATTTCATTTTGTAAAAAAGAGAAATGAATTACAGTTGTGTTTAAAAAAATCAGAATTAATCATTATAAGAATAATAGCAAAATTGTTGCCTTTAACATTTTCCAACTTTTCTTAATAATGTATGTCGATTGTTTGCAGATCCTGTGGTATTGTGGAAATTCCCAGAGGACTTTGGAGACCAGGTTGGAAACATAATATCATAATTTGAAATATGACATTATTAGTATGAAGTACTGATACTCTATATGAATAGCTGCAATTATTTTTTCTTGATCAACTTTGAGACAGAAATTGTGTCTCAAATATACAGAAGAGTTTTTAGAAGTGACCAAACGGGTATTAACTTTGTAAACGAGGCTGGCCTTGAATTCACACAGATCCCGCTTTGCCTGTCTCCAGTGTGCTGGACCTAAAGCTGCGCATGCCACACAGAGCATCCTCATGATCTGTAAAATTTATTAGTGCTTGTTCATCATGTAGGACACTAGGTTTCATTATGGCATTTCAAATCTCTGTGAATATGCTTTGATCGTCTTCAGTCCCCTGCTGCCATAGCCTGCTTCCCACATCCTCTATTCCCAGGCTGCTCCTCCTAAGACTCCTTCTATGTTCCTATGTTATTTCTGTTGTCTTTAATTACTACTGTTAGTATATACATACATGTAAACATAAACTTACTGAGTCAAGTTAGTGTTCAAATGTATGTTTTAGGGTTGACCACTTGGGATTGGAGAACAGATCAAGGGGCTCATCCCTGGGGAAGTTTGATTTTCTCTCTCATAGAGGTCAGTAGTTGCCTGTAGCTCTTAATCCAGTGGTGGGCTTTAGGAGAGTCCAGTCACCCACGCTGGCTTGCAGCCTTCACTTTCCTGGGCCATGTCTTATTTGTCTACCATATTGCTGAGGTTGCTCCTTAGTCTTAAAGCCCAGCTTGGAAGTTAGTTCTTCTAAGGCTTCCGTGAGCTTCTACAGGAACTTGTGTATGATCTGTAGCTCCTTTAGATACCCCAGTCTTCCCTGTTTCCCACCTCACTGTCTCATTTTTTCCCTGCTTTCCACATGCTACTGTGGCTGGCACATAATAAAGTGTGAATAAATGTTTGGGTTGCTGAGTGAGTGTCAGATTAAAGGAAGTTGAGTAAACTCATAATTTATCTTGACCACAGTGGGAAAATCCAGTGACTAATGTAGGAAGGCTAGTCCAGGAACTCTGTGTAAGCTTCAGCTTAGAAAGGTATCAGGGCCTATGGTAAATACGGCAGAGTTTCATTAGAGTGTGAATGAACGATGTAGCTTCTTGAGGAGATTGCAGCTTGAAGGTTAGCGTGCTCATCACTGGCTCGTGACAAGTTCCTGACAGGCTCCTCCTCCTGCCCTTAATTTCTGTTACTCTTAGAAATGCTGTTGAAAAAGGGCACACACCAGAGTCACTGTTACTGTCAATAAGTTAATAACATGCTGTTCATTAGCAAATCCTGTAGGAAGGATCTGGAAAGTTTAATTATGTTAAGTGTATCATAGGAAAAGAAATACTTCTTCGTGTTTGCACATCGGCTGCTAGGTGCCCGGCAGACTCTGGTACTTCACAGTCTTTTATGTTCAATCAAGTGCAGCTGCCGTACCGCGCGGTTTAGAAGGAGGGCTTTTTAAACACGTGACCATTGATTGTTGTAGTTATTCATTCATCTTTCTCTCCCTGTTTGATTTAAAAGGGATTTGGATAATGCAAAGATTTTCATTGATTTAAGCGGAGCAGCATTGCTACCTGGGTATTTTATAATTATTTATGAAGATTTAAATTATTCAGAAATTTATTGTTTCTAGCGTTAGAAAAATAATCAAGAACAGTTATGGACTATTAAATTAATGTTTAAAACTTTGGGTGCTTTAAAATAAATCAATTTTTGATATAAAAGGAAAGTTTATTTCACTATGCTTATGAGAATGTATATGCATACACATGCATATGTTTCTGTGTATACATATGACGAATTTGTTAAATTTTTAAGGATATAGGATTTGTAATGAGAATAGGTAGATATAAAAGGTTTTAATTGTATTTACATGCTTACTTTCTTTCATATTCAAAATATTTTGAAACTATTTTGGTAACCTTAAAATGTCAGTTCTGTCTTGTCAGTATGCTGTTGGTAGGAGTATACAGTCTTATGTTCTTCTTGTGTTGCCATGTCTCAAGAAGAGAGCCAGATTGTCAACTCTTATAAGGAGATTTATTTCCTCTGCCAGTAAAATGTTAGAGAATTTAATATAAATTATGGAACACTCTTATTTTACTATACACGTTTTATTTTGAATTGTTGAAATTAAAATTTTCATTGACAACTATAGGAAGCTAATATGGAAAGAATGATATTTTCTATATTTGGTTTTATGGATTAGGTTTTGAATTGCACTTTCATAAATTTGCAGTGAAAAAGTATTTAAGAAACGTTTGATATGATGTATGTGGAGCCCTGCAAAAATGACAGAGCCACTCTGCTGAAGGGTGCACAGTTAGTGAGCCTCTGAGAGGGAGGGGTTTATATTTACTTTTATGTCAGTGAAATTATTATATTCTAACTCTACAAATGATTTAGTTCAGATAGGAAGGCCTCACTGTGCCCTGCAGCCTATTGAAATAAAGTCATCCATGATGCAGGTGGGAATAAATACAAGTTTCTTACAGAAACAATTTTGTCAGCAAAAGTGAAGTTGGGCTTTAGTTGAACGTGTGCGAGATGCAGAGTGGGCAATGACTTTCCAGAGTCATGGAATCTCCCAGACAGATCGAGCAGTGTGCAGTCCTAGGTGGACGCTTTGCTTAGTTTGTTCAGAACTCTACATCTACGTTTTCAGTTAAAAAAAAGGTGAAGATGGTTGAATATGAAAAGATGGAAACATAGTTAGATACCTAGATGTTCTTGATGGAAATAATGACTCTTCAACTTGACATAATGACACTTCCTGGTTCACATGGACTGTCTACTGTATAGTCGAGCCTGGATGCTCTTCAGGTTTAGGGTGAACTGGGAAAGTTGAGTCCCCGCTAACTGGTTTCACCCTTCTGTATCTGATGATTGCTTGTTCCTTTCTCAGTGCACACGTAGTAGATAAGCTTTTGAAAAGAATAAGGTTGCTCATTGGTATTTAAAGTTTCTGCCTGACATGCATTTGGGGAGAGCAGGTGATGTGAAGATACTTTACTATTAAAAAAATTAGATTTAAAAATATTCTCCATCAGCGAAAGCTACTGAACGTGGTCAACATATGGTCCCAGCTAGCCTCATGCCCACCAGCTCTTTTGTTATCTTGTTATTGTTCCAGGGCTCAATGACAGTTGTAAGCCGTAGTTGGGGATACCAGGGACAGTTGTAAGCCGTAGCTGGGGATACGGGGGTTAGTCCTCCCTGGGGAGAAGAGGAGGAAACTGCAGTGTGGATTATGGAAATATGGATTGATCTCAAAAGAAACCTCCTTTTAAAGAAAGGGACTCACTCAAAGAAAAGCTCAGAGAAACTAGTGAAAAGATGATGGAATATGATGTAAAAATGATCACTTGAAATCTTCCTTTCATTCCCAGCTGCTGCATTTTGGAGAAAAGAAACACATTTGTATATTAAGGGAGAACTAAAAGATCCAGATGAATAGCATTATTTATTAGGTATATTTTCATGTTGATTCAGATAAATTATGTGCATTTTAATAGATTTTACATATGCCAGACATTCTAAATCTTGAAAAGTATAATGTTAGGATGTTTAATGTGAACATTTTAAGGAGAATACTAATTTTGGCCCCTTTTATAAAAATGTATTTGCAAAAATCAGCTTCTAGGTTCTTATATAATTAATATATTGACTTTTTTAACTGCTTGTACTAGTAAATATTTTATTTAAAATGTGAATTGTTTTCATTCTTTTAAAATTAACTATCCAAATATTATACAATTTGATGTTTATCCCATTTTGTTTTATCCATGATCATATCTTATTTTGATTTGTAATGAATAATAAAACATACCTTTTGTAAGTGACATCCTAAACCTGCTTGTAAGTGACAATAAATTCTAGCAGTCATATTTTACAAAACACAGACACAGGATTAATGTAGCTTTCATTAGTTTTTGATATACTTGGACACAAAGAAAATCGAGCTTGTGAAGTTTGAAATTCAAAACTAATGGAGAGATAGTGTTCAAGTGTAGGACAGAGGCATCTGCAAGGAAGACCACAGTTTTAAGGCCAAATGTTTTTAGTTTAACTATCCTAGATATTCTACTGCTGGTAGGAGGAGCGTGTAACTCCTCAGGCAAGGGTGGCATTATCGAATTCACTAATGTAAATAAACTTGGGAATAAGGTTTAAGGACAAAGATCTCAGAGATATTTACTTCTACAGCGCCCTCCACAGTGAAAAGGTTAGTTTGATAACCTTACTCATCATGGCTTTTTTATAGCTGTTTTTGTTCTGTAAGAGATAGGAAATATCCTGACTTCATTTATGTTTTTATGACTCCTGATGGCCATCTTGCACCATTTAATGGTTTGCATTGTAAACTGAAGAATTCACAAAGCCTTTTTTGAATTATTGATTGAATTAACTCAAGGGAAAAACTTTGACTAGATTATTGATCAGCTAAGGAATAAGAAGGGAGAAGAATCATTTTCTATAGCTCCAAGTTTTAAGATTTAGGGAATGGAAGAACTCACACGATCTGGCTTAAACAACTGCAAGAGAGTTAGTGTGAAAGAAATGAACTTGATGTTAAGACTACAAAAGTAACTGGTCTGGTTGATGAAGAACTTTGTGCCCATGCTTTCTGCTCTTGGTGTAAAAGAAATTAATACTGAAAAGGGCATTTAAGTAAGGTGTTTCCATACTCTTCATTTATGCCCTAGGAAGTGACCTAGGGCTAGGAAAAGCATTCAGACATGGTGACTTCTTTGACTGCCATTGTAGTTGTTCAAACTACACTAAGACTCATATAGACCACAGGAAGCACGTGTCTGCACTTTCCCCTGGTGTCTTGTTGTGTAGGAATAAGAACATGAGTTCTGTCCACTCTATGTGGTTCCTGATATTGTGAGCCCTGAGCAAAATGTTGCATAGACCTCTGGGACTTACTCAGCTGCACAACGGAATGTTATACTGTGTCTGGTGAGCACTGTACATTTCGTGCTTCTGTGAGCCTTGCTTATTTTAGGTGCTTCTTTGAACTTTCTGAAAGATGTTTATTTCACTTAGCGTGATTGTTCTCAGAGTCAATCTATGACTTTTTATGATACCCTTGGGCCTTTGACCTTTATAGCCATAAGCTGTTTTTGATCAGGATTATATTATCAGCCAGGAAATTCTCTTCTGTGGAGTAGGCTGATATCCAACCAAATAGCACTTAGTTATCCTATAACAGTAGTGCCAGAATTATATTAGTGAGCCCCTCGTATCTGGAAAGTCAGTGTTGCACCATGCATGTCCAGTACTTGAGAAACACCATTGATGTTTTTCTCTCTCAGAAGGTTGCACAGCATATTCCAGCCTCATGAAATCTAGCCAACAGGGAGGTGTTTCCTGGTCTGTGTAGCCTGACTTCTCTATGTCTCACAGGCAATGTGCATGGTACACATGCCTTTAAGAGTAGAGCCTTTCTGTGTGGTTATGTTGGGTAACCAAGGACAATGGCCACAACAGTGTTGCTCTGGAGGCTTGTGGGGATTCCCTATAATAACTAGTAGAAAACATTCCATTTCTGGCTCTGTGGCTTTTATTGACTAGCCTGTGTCTCCTGAGCACTATTGTTCACCCATGCAAGGTGAATCTTGTGAACCCCCTTTGTAAAAAGTTGTATTTTGAAACTGCCTTATTGTGCACAGTCTTTCTTTAATATGCCCTTAGTTTTGGTCGTCATACATAACGTCTCTTCCTTCTGCACATCCCCTTTCTCTACCCCCCCCCTCCCGTTTAACCCTGGAACTCCCATCCTTTATTTCCCATGTATTTTACTATCCCTCCAGTTATTTTTGGATTACAGTTTTTTACCTTGTCTTTTTGTTCTCCCTTTAGAGTAAACTGCCTCCTGTCTATCACACCTTGTCAATACCTCCCCCTTTTCTTTTCTCCTGTTTTTCTCTCTTCCACATACTGTTGAGTTCTGAGCATATGTGGCTTAAGATCAGTTGAGGGAAGTCAGGGTAGTATAGGTGTGAACTGATGTACTTTCTCCACCAACACAGTGCTAATTACTAATCTTGCTCTGTTTTTATTTTCTGTTTTGCTTCCCACTCATTCATAGTAACTAATGTATTATTGTATGCTTCAGTCTTATCAATGTTCCTTTGCTTCATAAATGATTAGCCTTTTTTTTGACTACTACTGTATTTTCATAATGGTCTATCCATTGATATAATTGTTTTTCAGACTGTAGTCTCTCACAATAATGCTGGCATCCCAAATAGTGTAGCAGGGAAAATGATACCTCAGTGTCACTACAATTGAGATTCTCTTGAACATTGTAAATATTTCATTATATAAGCATGATTAAAAACTATTTAGTCAGTGGCATAACCCCAAGGAAACAAGTCTCAGTGTAAATAATATAAGATATGAAAACTCAAGGCAATACTGCTCCTCTAAAAATTAATTAATCTAAAAATTAATCCCACAGTAATGGCTTCTAATAGGAATGTCAAGGTGAAATTTCAGGCAAATATTTAAGAAGCAATCAAAGAGAATACATGCAACATGGGCTAACACACACACACACACAGACACGCACAGACACACACACAGACACACACACACATATATATATAAATCAAAGAGGATACAAAAAGCAAATTCTATATAACAGCAGAACAGTTTATGTAATGAAAGTCAGTATAGGATCTGAAAAAAAAAATCAAAGCAACAGAAACATAGAAGAAAAACCAAACTGAAAAACTGGAAATGAAAACTCTAATAAGTCATGGAAAACCCAACAACAGAATGGATCACAGTGAGCACAGAACATTAAAACTGGAAGACAAAGTGAGGAATTGTAGCATACAGGTAACGACAAAAGAAAAGCTACTCAGGTGTGGAATGGCCCCACTTGATGTGTTTACTTATGGAAAAAAACAAATCTAGGTGTTATGGACATAGAAAAAGAAATATTTAATGCTAAAGAGAGACAAAACATAAATCACTGAAGAATATTTTCCAAATATAGATGCAAGGCCTGAAAACAACCTCTCCTCATTGTATTATAGTTAAAAGTTAAATACACAGAGTGAAGAAAGTATGGGGAGAATTTCAGAAAAAGTTGTCAAATGGAATGACAGGCCCAACAGGAACAGCACATTTGGCAGCAGAGATTCGTAAATGCTCGAGGTCTTAGACTGATGTATTCCAAATCCTTAGAGAAGCTGATGGCTGAGACTGCCCCACCCTCCAAAAATCCCTCTGTTATCCTTGAAGAACTAATTTTTCCTGACAATAACAGACTAAGAATTCATGACTTCTAAGCTGTATCTTCAAATATCTAAAATACATCAAGCACTCCTTTACACTGAAAAGATAACCATTCCAAGAAGCTGGAGGAGTACTAAAGCATATTAGAATAGGTTGGTGAGTTACTGAGAAAAGGCAGTGCACAAAGTCTTATAAAATCAACAGTATGGCAGGCAGTAATTTACACCTTTTAATAATATCAACAGTTTATCAACAGTTTTGGTTCCCTAATTGAAAGGTACAAACTAGTAAGGAGGTTGGTTGAGAACACAGGATCCGTCTTTCTGTTTCCCCCAAGAAGTGTGGCTCACTGTCAAAAGTGGAGGCTGCCTTACCCCGAAAAGGCCGCAAAGGTTAGTCCAGTACAGTCAGTGCAAATGGTAAGTGTTCTGCTCCTTGACAGATGCACTTCACACTAGACCGTCCAGGAGACGCGAAGACAGCTACTTCATGTTTCTTTAGAGGGGCATTTCATCTGGAGGACTTTAGAATTTTCTTTTTTAAAGTATTTATTTATATTATTTGAGTACTGTCTTTAAGTCATTTCCCACATTCTTCTTTGTCTATCCCTTCCTCCAAGTACCTCACAAATTATTTTTCTTTATTGTTACATATATTAATATAAATCTACAAATATAATCTGCTGATTCCTTTTAGTGTGGATCACATGTTATCTTTTCTTAGGGTTGACCACTTGATACTAAACAACAAATTAGAAGGCTCATCTGAAGGGAAGAGTGGTTCTTCTCTCTTATAAGTTATTTCCTGCTTGTAGCTCTTCATCTAGAATCTTACAATCATTCTGTCCCCTGTTCTATGATTTCCCTGAGCCTTAGGTGTAGGGAATGCATTGTAGATGGATCACTTGGGGCTGGCCCCCAGTGCTGGTTGTTCTCTGGGTTTTGACTAGTTGTGTTTTGACTAGTTGTGTTTTGACTAGTTGTGGATTTCTGTAATAGCCTGAGATTCTTCTCCTTCATTTTGCCTTCTCTGTAATTTGAAGATTTGGACTTTTTATGATGTCTCACAATTTCTACATGTTCCTTTCCTGTGCTTACATTTTTCATATATTTTGCTTATTGGTCAAATTCCTCTACTTTATTTCCAAGTCTTGAAGTTGTTTCTTCTACTTGATACACTCTTAAGACTTCCTCCTGAGGTTTCAGCTGGGTATTGACTTTTTCAACTCCATCTTCATCTCTGGTTGGGTTCTCATCAGCATTTCTGTCTCTACTGAATTCGAGTTCCAAAAGCTTGATTGTCCTTGTCATCTTATTTAGCCACATGTTTGTCTTTTCTTGTTCAATTTTTCAGTGTTCACGTGCTCATCGTTGGTTTTGGACTAGAGAAATGGGGGTGTGCACCCAAGCAATCCTCCCACACTCAGGCAGAGCTCCAGTAACACAGCTTGCACATGAGGCCAAACAGACCCAGCTGTTTGGACCGTAGCCATGCTTTCTCTCTTAACACACCCTGAATTGGAATCCCTATTTTCCTCTATTCCAAAATCTGTACTGAGTATGTGAAGGATTTACTGATCAGTTCTCCATACCAATTCTGAAATCAAAAGAAAATTGAACAAGACAGGATGGAGTTTATTTTTGTTCTTTATGTGACACAGTACTTAAACTCTTAGCAAGAGTAAGGACAGGAGAGAAGAAAATAGAAATGAGACAGGTATGAAAGGAAGAAGTCAAAGTGTCCTTATTTGGAAGAGATTAGCTTCTACATCAGAGCATAAAAGACTCCACTAGAAAATTCTTAGATCTGATGAGCAATGTCAGCAAAATGGAAGGACACAAAGAAAAATCAATAGTCTATATAGCATACCAATAACAGACGTGCTGAGAACGAGCCCATGCACATGTTCCATTAGCCGTAGTTATGCCAGCCAGCTAGAATACCTTGGAGTATATCTGCTTCATGAAGTGAAAGACATGTGCAATTAAAACTTACCACATCTTGCTAGACTTTGTGGCACATGTCTTTAATCCAAGCACTCTGGAGTCAGTGATGGGTGGAATTCAATGTTAGATTGGTCTACATAGTAAGACCTTATCTTAATCTAAAACCAAAACCCAAATCACTACCACAACTACCATCACCAGTAGTAGTAGCAGCAGCAGCAGCAACAAACCCTTTAAAATAAAAAGTCCAAGAACATACTAAAAATGGAAAGAGCCTCCATCCTACTGGATTGGAAAAGAGCAATTTGATGAACACAGATATCTCAGCAGAAGTAATCTAAAGATCCAATGCAAATCTGATTTTACACAGAAAATAAATCCCAAAATCATATAGTCTCATGGAAGACTCTCCATTACCGCCCCTAGTAACCCAAGTCATTGTAGAAAAATGATGATGGGGGGGGACTTCAAGTAATACTTTAGAGCCACACAACAAGAACAGTGGTACTGTCAGAAAACACAGATCAGTTGAATTCAATGGAATGTTCAAATGTAAATCCACACATCTGTAGTTGCCTGAATTTTACAAAAATTCCAGAAATGCAATGGTTTAAAGAGCCTCCTCAGCCAGCAATGCGGGGAACATTGGATACTCACACGAAGAATAAATGGGTCAATGATCTTAATGTAAACTCTAAAACACTGAAATTATTAGGGAAAAGGAAAGTATTTTAAGTTATAGGTATAGAGCAGAACTTTGTGCAAAGGACTCCAGTTGATCTGGAGTTAAGGGCAGTAGCCAATAAATGGGACCTCGTGAATTAGAAATTTTCGATCCAGCAAAGGAACTTGTTAATCCAGTGGAAAGATAGTTTATAGAATGGGAAAATATATTTATAAGCTGTACATCTGAGAACAAATTAGCATCAGAATACATAGGAAACAACTAATCAGCAAGAGGACAACTCGGAACATAGCTGATGCAATAAGCAGAGGTCACAAAGGATGCAGGGCCGGGAGAAGTTCAGCCTCACTGGAGCCTGCTAAGGGCGGCTTGGAACTCCTGTGAAATCCCATTTCGCCCCAGTCAGTATGGTCTCCAATAAGGAAGCAAATGACAACATATGTTGTTGAGAGTGTAGGGGTGTGCACAGAAGGGAAGCCTTTATGCTGTGTTTTTGGGAATATAATGTTGGTCACTATGAAAGCCAGTATGGAAGGTTTTTAAAAATGTGAAAATAAAATATTTATCCAGAGGACTCTAAGGTCACATACTGCAGAGAATGTGTGTCAGTACTTACTGCAGCAATATTCACGAGAGCTAAGTTATGGAGCCTGCCTAGGTGTGAATCTGCAGAGCACTGGATGCAGAACACATTGTACAAATACACGGTGAACTGCTTTGTCAGTCATACAGATAAATATAGCTATGTGTGATTCAGGCTCATAGATTAGACTCTAAGTAAATTTTGTGAATAAAGCTAATCTCAGATATTTGCATGTTTTTTCTCATTTGTGGATCCTAGGTTTTATATTGATGTATATAATATTTGTATATATTGATAAAAATGAAACTGCAGGAGAACAAAGGGGGCTAACGGGAGTAGGAGGGGATGAAAATGAGGATGGGCAGAATGGGGGTGCTGTAAGTCCAAGATAAACAGTATACACTTGTATGAAAAATTAAAAAATTATAAAACGCCAAACATTAAAGGTATCTTCTGATGGAATTTTTAACTAAAATCTCTAGATCCTCATTTGTTTTATATCATTTTCATACTTTTTAAAAGCTTCTCTTATTAAATGCATGGGAGGTAAAGAATTATGCCTTCTGTTGCCAAGGTACAGCACTTATCTCCTTTTGTGCGTAAGCATGTTTTGGGTTGTGAATTAGATCAATCTGAAATAACAGGAGACTTCAGAGATGTCACTGTATATGACTAACACACACACACACACAGACATACACACACAGACACACACACAGACATACACACACAGACAGACACACACACAGACATACACACACAGACAAACATACACAGACACACACACAGACATACATACACACAGACACACACACAGACAATATACACACACACACAGACACACACAGACATACACACACACACACACACACACAGACAGACAGACAGACAGTTTGGGGAGGAAAGCTTTATTTTATCTTACAGCATGCAGTCCTTCATAAATGTGGTACATTAGGGCAGAAGCAGCAGCCTGGAGGTATACACTGAAGAAGAAACCGCTCAAGAGTGCCCTTCATTGGCTCGCTCTGCTTTGTATAGCCTAGATCCACCTACCTGCCAGTGGGTGGCACTGCGGACAGTGGACTTTTTCTTCCCTTGTCAGTCGTTAATGGAGAATATACCCCCTGCCCCCATACAAGCTTTAGAGTCATTTTCTCAGTTCTGGTTCCCTTTTCCAGATGGTCCGAGTTTGTGTCAAGCTGACACAATCTTACCAGCATGGTCTCTCCTTAATACATCCCACACATCTCTTCACTGGCTGCATCTGCCTCATGAACGTTTGTACTGAAGTCTAATAGTGATAATTTATTGTGAAATCAATTAGAGTTAATAATCTAAACAATGTTAATATAAAAACACACAAATCTGTGTGACTTGAGGAAGGGTAAAGATGAGTTTCTAACTAAACAGACATACACACAGACAGACACACACACACTGACATACACACACAGACAGTCACACACAGACATACACACAGAGACAGACAAACACACACACAGACACACACATACAGACATACATACACAATTGTATGTATTCTAACTAAAAACATAAAACAAAACAGAAAAATGTGAAAACTAAGAGGAAAATTATCTTAGGAGGCTTAGCCTGTTTTCCCCCTGTTCTCTCAAGTTTTAAATAGACTGTGAGTTTAAAACATTTCTTAAAGGATATGATATTTAAATAGGCTCACTGTCATCTCCTATGCTTTCTCTGATAGTAAGGTGTGTCCCCGATTCAGTCACCACGGTGTGCCCATCGTCCCTCAGCAGAAAGTCTCCGACATTTTCCCTGGCATTCCCTCAGATGCCCTGCGCCATCTCAGTGAGCTCTGCTCAGTCTGTCACTCAACGCTCTGTGGCTGAGTTGTAGGTGATTTTATTATTGGTGTTTATTGTAGAGTTTATAGATCCCTCTTATAAAGTACAGATAGATAGAATGATTACATGTTATTATTGCATATTTGCTTGAAATTATATTCAAATATTATCTTTAGAAAACCATGCCCCTTTTTAAAACTGCCAAATAGAACTTTTTTGTTGTTGTTGTTGTGAAAGTGACTTTGGAAGTTTTTTTTTTCATAAATTACAATTATGGATATTGAGAACTATCCTCAAATAAAATAGTATTTATATTTACATTAAGAACTTTAATGTAAATTTATTATTTTATACTGTTATTATGCAGAGCCTTACAAACGCTAGTTTGCTGAAATTTCCCGTATCAAGATCATTTGAGAGCTAATGAGCCTGAGTCGTGGTAAGCATGTCTGTGGCAGGCGCGGCTCGCAGGTGCCCGCCTCCTTCCTCGCAGGTGCCCCCCTCCTTCCTCGCAGGTGCCCGCCTCTTCCATGGTGAGTTGAGGACGGGCTGGCTCGCCCAATCAGATGGCTCATAGTTGAGCTCTAGGGAAGTGAGCATAGGGCTGCTTCTTCACTGGACGCGGCTGTGTCACAGCAGCTGCTGTGTCCTTGTGTGATGCGCTGGAGCTCATGAGTCACTGTGCCAGCACATGGAAAGGACCAAAGCCAGCACGCTTACTAGAAGGGGTCAGGAGAGAAGACCCCTGGCTCCTGGGGAGATGTTAAGTTCAATAGTGACTAAATAATCTGCCTGTCTCCCCGCTTGTGTGTGTTCAACTGTTCGTTATTGTACACCCTGTTGAACCGTGTTCTAGGATCACTCATTACAGTGTTAACTGGAGGAGCAAGGATTTCTACAGGAAACCCTCAGGATTGGGCCTTTTGACCCTCAGAGGAGAGGACCCAGTCACTCTATCCTGCAGCTTCCCCAGTTGTGGGTATTTCCGTCCTAGTTGAATAAAGTCTCAGAAGTGGAGGTTTAGAGGTTAACTGAAAGAGGAACTCTGTCAAATGCGGCTATTGGGAGCAGGCTAGTTATGAAAGTGAACTAATGGTCTTGGTGAATGATTGGTTATGTATGGGAGAGAGGAGGGGTCTAGATGATGCCATATTTGTGGCTTGGGTATGTTTATAGAGGATTCTGTCATTGTGTTTCAAGGGCTGTAACTCAAGACAACTTGAGTTCTGAACAGTGTAAATGTGAGGTGTTGGACAATTCGGAAAGTGTATGTGGGTAACTATGGGCTTCATAAGAATGTCTAAGCTGCAGGACCTCACTGGTATAGAATGTCTGCTCTGCAGGGCAGGAAGGAGGGTTACGGAGCTTCAGAGCATCCCCGCCCGCGCATTCCTGAGGATGTGATGGGACCATGGAAGCAGGCTACAGAAACGATGCTTGCCACCATACAGCCTGTCCAGAGCAGATCTCGGGCTTCCTCGTGGACTTTAGAGTATTTAAGAAAAGGCTGTTTCTTAAAGGCTGTTTCAGCTTAGACCCTGCAGGGAAGCCGCCCTGCTGAGCCAGCGGACTGTCCATCTAACAGGGCGGTTTCCTTTTCACAGCAGTGGCTTCTTTCCAAGGCTCTAAGTGAGCCACATACATACACCCAATAAAGACGTTTCCATGAATTATTTCCAATCATTAATATGATAGTTAGCTGTCTTATTTTGGAACTTGTACAGACTAGCCATTATTGCACATTGGTACTTTCCTCTGGATAATTTCATATTCTAGTTCATTCTTTGTGTGATTTCTGTTTTTATCTTTGACATGTATTACCAATTATCTTTATGTGAGAAGAATATTTTTTTATTAAAACTATTCTAAAACTAAATATTTCCTTGGTTAAGGAAATTTCTGTAGAAATAAAAATTTTCAGTAGCACAGGAAAGTTGTCTCATGTTTATGGTGAGTAGTGTGGCAAACCGATGAATACGTATCTAGAAGTAACTCTCTCTCTCTGTGTGTGTGTGTGTGTGTGTGTGTGTAAAACCTCAGTTATTTCTAATATATCTAGAAGTATAATTTTCAATTATCACTATCATTAAAATGACTCAAGGAACAAAAGCTGAATCTGAATCCATATTCCTCTCCAATTCAACTCCCCCTTTGTAACTTATTTTATATTGCACCTGTAATTAAGGAAGAAATCATCGTCTTAGGAGCAGTAGGACTTCAGCTATTGATCTGTGTGTCCCCTGCTTATACTGTCAACAGCGTAGCTGCTCTGTCACTGACAGAGCTGAGAGGAGGGTTTTTTCTATACTGTTTATACACTCCTCTATAGACCTGCTGGCTGGTTGAATTTTAAAGAGTGAAGAGGTTTAAAGACTTGTCCCCTGAGGGATGCTCCTGCCAGTTGGGAAGCGAGCTATGGCTGCTTTGCAGAAGTGTGCTGCATGCATGTTGCTTATGGGAAAGAGGGACGTTTGTGAAAGATTAAGCAACCGAGTGAGAGGCTTCCTCTTTAATTTGAGCATTAAAATTGATGTGAAATATACAGCTAATATACATATATTTAGAGGCAGACACTGGCTTTGGGTGTTTTTTATTTTTCTGAATTATGTGCTTAATTTTGTAGGAGTTTATCTCACCATTATTTATAGGTGTAGTAAGTATAGTAAATGACTTTACATTACGAGATACAAGATAACGATTAAGCAACACCAGTAAAATGAAAACTTCTGTCCTCATTTGTAACAAGCCAATTTTTAGTCATTTATTTCATGTCTAGTAACTTCTTTAATTACATTTAGCAAAATATTATCAAGAGTAAAATAACTTTTTCTAGACATGGCCCTATACTCAGACTTTAATGGTACACATTCATAAGCAAGCCTGCCTACTTGCCTTAAGGCTTGAAGGCTTTGCTTTCTTCTTACTGGTCTGTGAGTGAGTGCTCTTGAAGGCATTGCTACAGTATTTATTTTTAACTGATAATTGCAATATATACATACACTGTGTATATGTGTGTGTGTATGTGTGTGTGAGAGAGAGAGACAGAGACACACACACACACACAGAGAGAGAGAGAGAGAGAGAGAGAGAGAGAGAGAGAGAGAGAGCGAGCCAGAGCCAGAGAGTATTGCTTCAAGTTAAGAAATTCTACTAGGAAATATTCAAAACTGTGATTCCATATGTTTGTGTGTTCAGATCTGTCTCATCTTACTGGGTGTTAGTTTCATTGGTAAAAGACATTTGTATAAGTGACAGCTTTGCTCAGATATTTGCTCCTTTGCTTCTTAATCGGAATTGTCTTCAGAGGCTGTTCCTTTATAAACTCTCCCACCTTTATTTGTATGATGTCTGTAAATATAGGTGGACCTTTAGATTCAGAGTTAAATTTTAATGTGTTGCTTAGATATATCAAAATACATCTTCCTTTATTTTTCCAGTTATCTGACTGTTGTTTGCATTTTGTTGTAATTTTTAATAAATATTATCTCTAAATTTTA
Source organism: Apodemus sylvaticus (assembly GCF_947179515.1). NCBI lineage: Eukaryota > Metazoa > Chordata > Mammalia > Rodentia > Muridae > Apodemus > Apodemus sylvaticus. The sequence goes on from NC_067483.1 coordinate 45,645,133, forward strand.
ATGAGATTATTATGTTTTAATAAAACATTGATTTTTATATTTAAATGCTTAATATTTAGCTATATTATACTAGATGCTTGTTTTAAGTTACACATTTAAGAGGGCTATTTGAAATAAATTTAGTAATAAGTGTTTTAAGATATAAATGTGTGTTTTACAATCTATACAAGATCTTTGAAATTTTTTTAGCACTTTTGTTGTGAGACATACAGAGAGTAGTCAGGCCTCTTAGTCATTCCTTCTGCTGCCAGCTCATTTCCCTTTCTCTGCCTGCATTTTAATTGAAACAACATTTATATTTCTGAGCCAGAATCTGTGGAAGGTCCCCGTGGCTAGCCTGTGGTACTAGCTGCCGCAGACGCAGCTTGCCCATATGGCGCAGTGCTCCTCGTGAGATCCATATGGCCTTGTTGAAGGGGATCCCAGCGGGATGTGAAGGGTGTTAATGCCCTTCAGGCCGGGCCTTCCCTCCTGGGGCTTCCCCGCATTGTCAGTGCAATCTGCCAAAGCACACACTTAATTCCTTTTTAATAATCAATTATTTCAGTCTGAGAACCTGTGCCTTTGTCTTAAAAATACTTCACCCGCCCCTGGAAAATGTCTCAAAAAAGTTTTAAGTGCGTGTTTAAAAACCATTCTAAAGCATCCTCTTTATTTTGAATTTGCATTTTTAGGAAGTTCTGCAGAGCGTGCCCAAGTTCTGTTTTCCCTTCGATGTGGAAAGGTATAGTATAAGTTAATGATTAAGATAATGGTATTCCTTGTTAGCACACATTTCAAAATGATTACATATACATTTTAAGAAGCAGGCATGCATCCTTGCTTTTCTTCGATGCAAATCTGGCAGGCGTGAGGGTCGGACTTAGATACTGCCTACAATGACACAGCCTTTCAGATTATTCTGCCCTTTGCTTCCTCTGCTGTGGCCAGATAGCTGTTCTTAAAGGAACCTTGGCCACAGGTTGTGTTTCTTCTCATTGTATTTCAGATATAGGTTGTAAGTACTAGCAGAGAAAAATATGTCATTGGTCTTTGTGACCTTCAGGTCTATTAAAACTAGTGTTTTACTGCTTGTTCCAGACTCATCCTGCTGGAAGAGCATCTGTGCAATGTTGTGAACTTGTTAGTTGTTTCTAAGAACAGCGTCACACAACAGTGTGCTTCTGAGGGTAGCTGTGGGAAACTTTCCCAGTAGCTTCAGCAATTTTATTGTGGTGATATTTTACTGTCAATACTAACTGAACTTGTATGAACTTGGAAGTTAGCTTAATAGATATCTTTTTGAGAATAATGACATTTATTGTTTTTCATGTGACTGATCAGTTTTATTATCAGTTTTATTTTAAGAATGTACTGTAAAAAAGTTTTAAAAATCATTTTATGAACACATCTTGCCAAATATTATTAGTAAGACTGAATTTTTAGTATATAGATTGTAAAGAGATAGTGGGTTAGTTAGTTGATACTAATAAACAAAACTGATGAAAAGTTATTTACTTACCTTATTTCTGGAGAATTAGTTGTTCTCCTGTCTAATTTCAAAATTATAGTATTAAACCAATAGTGAGAATAAAATAGAGGAAGAAAAACTGCAAGAGGATATTATAAATCTTGAAAACTAGATGACATATTAATTACTGGAGGACTTATCTGACATATATAAAACTAGAGATGTACTTGTCCTGGCTGCTTATATGAGTGCTTGTTAATAACTGTGGTTTTGTGACAAAATAATTTATAGTTTTAGAACACTGGTCATAATTTATTTAACTTCAAAATCTGATACTTTTAAAACTGCAGTTTATATCATCAATATTTTATTTTGGGGCAAATAACATGAAGTCATATTGTAGTTTTATGAACCAGTATCTAGAAGTATGTTTCTGCATTTTAAGCAGAGATAAAATATTTTTGTTTAGTTTTATGTCATCCCTTATGCTGAAGTGCAGCATGTAATTTGGTTTTATTCTACGCATTTTAAAATCAGATAAAACTCATTATAGACTGACCACTAGGAGGCTTCTTTAGCAGGAATTGTATTCTTTCAGTTGGAGTTTGATTATCCAGCTTATTGATAGTTCTAAAACTAACGCCTAGAAAACAACAGCAGTGCTTGGTGTGATGAACACTGGGTGAGAATGTCAAGAGAAGAAGCAATTCAGTATGATGGTGCCCACCTTTAGAGGATGAAGCAACAGGCAGTCAAAAATTGGGAAAAGTAGGATAATTTAGATAAGTGGGGGACTACTGGTGAGTGTAGGGACTGAGTCCCCAGAGCGAGGAGCCCTGACTGCAACCTCATGATGGATTTTATGGGAAACTTACTCTTCTGACAATTAGGATGAAATTTGACCTCCCCGGGGGTCATTTTGTGTTGCTGTGCTCCCAGTGAGCTGTTAGAACTCTCGGTATGCTCCGACTCAGGACTCAGGAGTTATTGCATATGTTCATGGCCTTTGTAGTCGCAGAACACCATTCCAGCTCCTACAACCATGTATTAGAAAGGTGAAGCCAATGCCAAATAAGTCTTGTCTTTTTATCCTCAAGGAAATCAGTACAGATTCAATACTCTGATCTTGTTCTGTCTTAGGGTGTCTCAGAATCAAATTGGACAGCACTTTACCTTCGTCCTGACAGACATGGAAAGTACGCAGCGGTTTGGGTTCTGTAGGCTCACGTCTGGAGGCAGGAGTTGTCTGTGTATTCTTAGGTGAGTAATTGTAATCAGAACATGGCTGCAGAGTAGACTGTGCCTCTGTCCTGCTTTATCATGCTTGACATCTCAAAAAATAAAAACAAAGCAACTTCACATTTTTTTAAAAAATTCTTTACTTGTTCAGTCTAAATCTAAGTAAGATGAATAATAGCCTCCCTTCTGTTCCACATGCAGAGTAAATTGTTTACGGGTAACATATTAGAATTTTTCTTAAAAGAAAGAATATTTTAAGGATAAGTTATTGTGATTTATTACTAAAAGTCAAATATTAACATGTGAGTTGTGATATGTGTAAATATGTGTGATATGTAGTAAGGTTAAGATGCTCTTTTCTGTCATTGATACACATGTGACCTTTGTGAATCATTTGAAAAGGTTTTAAGGCAAAGATTGCAAACTTGTAGTTGGGAAGAAGTTAGAGAATATTATTAGGCCACTGGGTATTTTAAAATATTTAAAAGATGTTGCTAACTTTACACATCTTAGGAAGTTTTGTGTAAAATTTATATTCCTAATTTATTTAGAGAAATAGGGAGGGATATCTGTGCATTGTAAATCTTCCCAGTCCCAGCGGGGAAGATAAGATGGAAATAAATGGGCTTTAGGAAGCGATGATCTTGCTAGATTTCATGGTGCCCTCCTGCGTGAGACTGGGATTGGACTTGTTGGCAGTTGAAATTAAAAGAATTTAAACTTAGTTCCTGTAAGATGTCATCCTAAACAAAGAATCCAAATGTAGCCTATAAAAGTATAACTCTTTATTATTATAGTATAGATACTGGTAATTCTACACTCAATAGATAATAACATTCAATTTATAGTTTAACATTTTATGAGGAAAGCCTTGTTTATTAGTTACTTTTGTATTGCTGTGATACAACACCATAAACAAACAACTTACAGAAGGAAGGGTTGGTTTTCATGTACTGGGAAATGCTATGCACACTGCCAGAGGAAAAAGTAGTCATCTGTCTCACCCAGTTGGAACCCTGTGTGCTACTAAATAACTGTCTTGGCATGAATGTCATGAGAGTAACTTCTTACTCCGTGATTGGATTTACGGCTTGCTCCAGCAGATGGAGCCCACACCTAGCACCATTATCACGCCCAAGAACCAGAGGCTGGGTCAGTCACAATGCCCTAAGAGAGAATGAGCTATACAGAGTCTGCTAAATGAACATAGCATCACCATGACTCTTTCCTAATTATTGACTACTAGACCCACAGATTAGTGCATCTCCTAGCCTTTATCAGAGAAGCTTTTTCATTCAGTAGGTGGAAATTAAAATGGGGATCCATAAGTAGTCAACGTGTAGAGAATAAGAGACGTCAGGACGTGCATATCTGAGATTTCCTGCCGCCACAGTGTTCTAGGGCCGTCATGGAAGAGGGGCTAAAAATCGTAAGAGCCAAAAGTGGTGGACGACTACAAGGAAACAATGTTTGTAAGACACAACAAGGATCTGCACATAAGAATTCATAGTGATTTTGACAGTGTGCACATGTGAGTGCAAACCCAAGCCAGATAAAAATCCCAGCGTGGAATGGGGAGGTGCAACCCTAGCCAGAGAACTATTGGCTGTTTATAGCTTTCGGAGAAATTCGGTTTTCTTGAAGAGTATGACTTCTGGGCTTGATGCCCCAGTATAAGGGAATGCTAGGACAGGGTAGTGGGAGGGGGTGGGTTGGTGAGCAGGGGGAGAGGGGGTCGAATAGAGGGTTTCAGAGGGGAGATAAGGAAAGGGGATAACATTTAAATGTAAATAAAGAAAATATCTAATAAAAAATTAAGAGTATGACTTCTGGTAAGTAGACTGACCATTCTCTCCAAGGCAGACCCTGCCCTAAAGAACATTTACACAACAAATACTGGAGTGAATAGCAAGGAAGGAAGGAAGGAAGGAAGGAAGGAAGGAAGGAAGGAAGGAAGGAAGGAAGGAAGTGAGCACAAAGTTGGGTGGGTGTGGGTGTGGATGTGAGGATGGATCTGGGACAAGTTGCAGGTGGGAGAGTGGTAAATGTGATCTCAACAAAATGATGAAATTCTCAAAGAATTAATGAAATATTATTAAAATACTTTAATAGAAATTAATAGTTTAATACATATTGGTTAAACAATTCTATATGGTCAGCCTGAAAACACATATAGACAAGTAACAATATATAGACTGATCAGTTGTTCAGGAATATAAATATATCTGTGTAACAACATTTAATTAAAAAGGAGGCAATGGAGTTTTACAAAGATCAAAGAGTTGTACATTATAGAGTTTGGAGGGAGGAAAGAGAAGGGGGCAGGGGAAACAATGTAATACTATAGTTCAAAAAAAAGAAGTATTATAAAGTTATAAAAATTATTTCATGTAGCATTTTACTGACATAAAATTCTAAGATGCCATCATTATATATGATAAAATATAATAAGAACTTTAGCCATTATGTTAGAAATTAGAGGGAATGTATCTATATCATCTGTGGTCCCGTAGATATATGTGGTGTATTTGTGGGATACACGTTATCTAACTATGCTGTAGTGAGTGGGCCCCCACAGGCAGACACTGCTCAGGGCAGTGCTGCAGAATAAGGGCCGAGATGGGGCAGTTGTGTTCCGTGCCACTGAAATTTAAGATGAGGATGTGAACTAATGAATGACCTAGGACAGAAAAGAACCAGACTGATGAGTCGACTATGACAGTTAAAAAACCAGCTGTTAATGCTTTTCTCTGATTTCCATGTAAAATGGAAATGTGTTTTCTAGGTTGAAAATGTGTTACATATTTCTAAAACTTTCCAATACCTTGAAGCAAGGTTTGTTAGATTTGTACTGTACACTGAAAATATACTAGGAAAAAGTTTGGGATAACACAAACATTATATACACATAAACATACATTATATACACATTTAAAGTTCAGAATCAATAGTAATTTTTGTTGAAAGCCAGGGAAGGACTATAAGAGTAACTACAGAGGTACTCAGAGTTTCGCAGTCTTTCCAGCTGGTGAGGGAGCAGCAATTTTGGCTGCCTAGATGCCAAGGAAGCGGTATGAAATGTCTACAGTGAGGTTGGCGGAGCCTCTGACTTGGAAGTTTGTACTTAATACAGCTGAAACTCACTGAAGAATTTGCTTTTCTCAGCAAGTCACAGAGCATACACATAGGTCTACAAAAAAACCCAGACCCTGTTTATATGTGATGCATGATGCTTTCAGTGTGCTGTTTATGTTGCGGACTTTTCCCCACATATCCAAAGTATACTTACATATTTTGTGCAGTTTATCCAGTTAAAGTATAAATTAACTGTCAGTATTTATAATTTTCAGAATGAATGGATATTTTTAATGTAGTTCCTAAGAGCTCCTGTAACTGCCATTTTCTCCTAGAACAGTCAGTCACTTTTGTTCTTGCCTGGTGATAGGTTGCAACTGTATGCAGGCTACTAAAACCATGTGTTGCTTTTCTCCTAGAATGATCGTATAATATTTGCCAGTTAATACTTTTTAAATTTCTATTTAAATTGTTTAATTTTTAGAAGAAAAATTAAAATTCAGTTCAATTTAATATTAAAATGATATTTAGTTTGAGGCCTGTGTGTCTGAGTTCTTTTTATGAAGTGTCTGTCATGGTTTAACAAGATTTCAAAGCTGTCCTCAGAGATCACTAACTTAGGTCTTATTGCTTGTGTTTAGAATTGCTTTCATATGCTAGCAAGGATTCAAGAAATACTCTTCCACCTCTAATTTCATTAACAAAAATTTACAACTATAAAAACGTCACCAAGAGTTCAAAATGAAATACTCTAATGAGGTAGGCAGATTTATGTTTAAGTCTTTTTTTGTAGTCCCCTTTGGTACCTATAACTCATACCAAACTTGAAGACTTCCCACTCTTCCTTTGGACAAATCCCCTAGAAGCAGAATGTTTCAGTTTTACACATTTTGTGTCAATTTTCTAGTGGACAAACAGCTGGTAGCCAGGAGAAGCTTTCCTGTCTCCTGAGTTTTATTTGACTACCCTGCATTAGGTTCCTGCTGACCTCTCAGACTGGTAACAGTTGCTCGACTATTTGACAAAGAGCATTTCCTTTCCTTTATTTAACCTTTGACTTTAGGATGTAAAAATTTTACTAGCACCATAGTGGAAACCCAAGCGTTGGGAAGTCTTCTGACCACCAGATGAACTCCTGATTTTGTGTATGTGTCTGTCTTTTGCCGCTTGTCTACAATGGAAATTTAAGACAGTCTTATAGTTATCCTTTAGACTCCTCCTTGTAGAAGTGTATATTTTTATGTTTATATATTTGTAAATCTATAATAGTCACACAATTTGTTGATGAGGTTATATGTTAACTTTGAAAATTTAAATGAAAAAGCAGTTTTGTTTTCTACATTTTGTTGAGTGTTTTAACTTTCTGGCATACTTATGGTTGGTTCTAAAAATGTTTGCAAGTAGGGGGAAATAGGGGAAAATGTAAATTAGTGGTAATTCGTTTAAGAATTTATATATTAGTGAAAATTAAGTTGAACATATATTACACAAGAAACAGCAAAAACTAAACAACTCAAAATTTCAAATCTATCATATTTCTTACTCTTGAAGGCATATGTAACTTATAATATTTATTTTATGTCTTACATTAAAATAGAAAAATTTAGACAAAATGTTTTTTTTTTTAAAAAAAAAGGCTGTTTTTTATTTTGCCACAAAACTGTGAAATAGAGTCTTGTTAAAACATTGGGACTATATCACTCTCTGTGAAGCATCAGAAAGTGTAGTTAGAAGTTTCTGTTAAGCACTTGCTTCCTTTATGAGTTGTGAATTAAGTTTTCTTCAGGGCTCAGTCAGGTAAAAGACCCAAATGAGAAATAGGTGTGGTGCCTCGTTGTAGGAAACTGAGGAAAATCCGTGCTCTGAACAGCACATGGCTGGCACGAAGGAGCGCCTCCCAGCTCCAAGATTTTGTTAGCGGATTATTGTGTGGCCAGATTTCAGTTATTATGATTTCTAGTGGAAAAAGAAATTAGGTTTTCCCAAGGTATTATCTGAGATTTAGACACTGACAGTTTATTACATTAAACAAAGCCATAGAACTGCTGGTATAGACAACGGAGCCCTGGGCTGGCTGGCTGCCACTGTAGATGGCCCGTCTGTAGCCGCTACTCTGCGTGGGTGCAGAATTGCAGGAAAAAAAGCCTTTGCTTTCTCAGGTTCCTAGGAGCACACCGGGTGTTTACAGACGAATTCCACTAGGTTCCGAGTGCTATTTTTATTAAAAATTGTGAATGATTTATTGCAATGAGCAGTTTGTCACTGAGAACCAGCATCTGCTTACACTTGGTCCTTTGTGGTGTTAGGATATGTTGATGTGTCAGGGAGTGATCTTGCAGAAATCTGAGTGTGTGTTAGTACTTCAAAAGTATATTATGTTCAGAGAAAACTGTTGGATGTTATTATGAGTATTATGATTAGGCTCATGCATTGACACACATGGTTCTCTGCTATCTTTACGTGTTGCAGGCTATGTCCTCTTCAAAACTTTTAGCAATACAAAGAATATTCAAGCAACCGAACCCAGAGATGGCAAGGTTTACCAAATTGTTAGACAAAATAATTAAACTGATGTGAGAAATTTTCACCTTCTGGACAAACTGTGGTTTGAAAAGTATAAAAGTAATGCTTTGAATACTAAACATACTTCGACCTTTGTTCTTGCTTCAATGGACGGAGACTACATGTTAGCTTAGTTAAGCTTAGTAAGCAGTGGCCAACCATTGTGGTGAATGCCTGCAGTCCCAGCACTTGGGAGACGGACTCAAGAGGGTTGCCACTTCAACACCAGACTAGGATATGTATCAAGAACCTGTTTCCAAAGGAATTAAAAGTTGAAAACAGATTGACTTGTTGCAATTTATTTAGCTGTTTGTAATGGACACGGACACATGATACTTGGTCAGGCTGAGCAGAGTGCCATTTGAGTTGAATATACTAAGATACGACAAACTATTCATGGTGACAAGGCTGTCAGACTTTAGAGCTTATTACTATAATGGTCGAATGAGCTAGTTCATATAAAATATATACCATTTGGTTCTCTGTATCTTTAGTGCTCTATTTTCAAGTTATAGTTCCTATAATGACAGTTTAGATTTTAGGATTCTTAGATTCTGCCCTCTACTCCCAGTGGACTTACTGTTGCTTCTGAGTTATACTCATAAATATAAATCATAGCAAGCCACAAAGCATGTGTTAGAATTACATTATAAAGATAAACCTTGTTCAATAATGTTAATCTGTTATAGACAAAGTCAACCTGGTATCAGGATGAGATACTGTGAAAGTTAGTATTCTTGGATGCTCACAAACAGTAAGATAATGTAGGTGCCAAATTCCTATCATAAATAAGAGCTTCGAAAAATTCTGATGTAATATCTCAATATGAAGATAGATTTTATTTATTAATATAATTTAACACTCAAATATAAGTCAATTGTCCTATTAGGTGCTTAATGAAAATTGAATTCTGTTTTCTCTTCACAATTTGAAAATAAATTGAGAGTGGTAGCTAGCTAATGCGAGCAATAACGCAGACGGGAGCCGGACGACAGAAAGGGCTGCGCAGGGCCGTGCAGGACCGCACAGGGCCGCACAGGCATCTTGTCCATAGAGAAGAAGGTTAACTAACTTTAAAATGGCTTATAACTAGGAAAATACAGCCTAGGAACCGGAAAGCAAACAATACCTTTCTTCTTAAGGTATTTGAGAGCAGATTAGGTCAGAGTTGTCTTACCTGGACACACATATTTGAAGCATGGGACATATTGCAATTTCCTGAAATAGTAATTTCTCCAGACTGATAAAATTGTGAATATGTGTGTGTGTGTGTGTGTGTGTGTATATATATATATATATATATATATATGCCATGTAGAGCAAGAAAGAAGAGGGGGAGGGAAAAACAGAATTAAAACCAACCAATCAACTAGGAAAATAAAAAACAAGAAGAAGAAGAGAAAAAGAAGGAGGAGGAGGATCAGGAGGAGGAGGAGGAGTAGCAGCAGCAGCACACAATATTATGAGACAAGGACCTTCCAAAGATGCTGTTGAGTACATTTTCTGTTGATCATCTACTACTGGATGTGCAGCCTACCCTTAAAGAATAAGTTTGTTTCCCTAGTACGATTCTCTTGGAGAAAACTTAAATTTTCATTTGCAGTGGTTATCACTTGGGGCTGGCTTCTGCATTAGGGACGGATGCATTTGCCTCTCCTGGGAGCTCTAGGACTCCATCTGGGGCAGCCCTAGTCATTCTGTCTCTTCTCTGGAATTCATAAGTGTGTCCATCTTGTTTTCTTGGTGTCTTCTGTTCTCTCTAACTCTCACAGTCTTTCTTTCTCTTCTTCTGATGGGCTCTTTGAGTCTGAGGATGGGGTGAGATTTGATGAAGTCTCACTCTTTGCATATTATATGGCTGTGTGTGTGTGTGTGTGTGTGTGTGTGTGTGATCTCTGAATTTATTCTCATCTGCTGCAGAAGGAAGCTTTTGTGATGAAGGGTGAGCCAGATACTGAGCTGTGAATATAAATAGCAGAAGGCTGTTAGGAGCCATTTTTATTGCTATTCTTCCTTTTTTATTTGATTCTTTTGAACAGTAATATTTGTTTTACCCTAGGTCTCTGACCTATTTAGTCTCAGGAGTTGGCTTTAAATCATATCAGATATTGGATGGTCGCTTTCATAAGCTTTGTGTCACCGCTGCTCTAACATTTTGCAAGTAGGACAGCTCAGAGGCTTTCTAGCTGGGCTGGCATTTACTTGTCTCCTTTGGTAGCATGTAGAGTACTTTCCAGTAAACTCTAGTCCACAATGGTGAAGGCTCTAGCTAGGCAGCACCTTGACTTCCTTGTGTTCACTGAATTGTGTAGGTGTTGTCTTCAGCCATAGAACCTTGCTGTCAGTTTGTGGAGGGCAGCTGTGGCAACAGCCTGGGTTCTCTGGGGGATCCCATAAAATCCCTTTGGTGTACCACTCAATTAGATGGAACTCATTCCTGGTACTGGAAGCTTCATTTGGTAACAAGAGATGTCCAGTTGGTACTCTGTCTCCCTGTTACTTGGTAATTTCATGTAGTTCACCTTTGTATGTATGTATTTTAGGACGCTTCTACTGTGGTAAGTTTTCAGGACCCTTGATCTTGGCTGTCTCTCCTCATATTCTGTCCTCTGCCTCCCTCTTCCTTCACATCTCCCTGCTTAACCCTCCCCTTCCAGTATCATTCTCTCCCCTTGCTCTCTGTCCATTCATTACTGTCTATTCTGTTTTTCTTTCCTAGGGAGATCTGTCTATACTTCCTAATCCCTCACTCTATTTGTAACCTCTGTGGTTCTATGGATTGTAGCTTACTTATTATAAATTAACAGCTAATGCACATATATAAGCAAATGCATATATTTGTCTTTCTGGGTCTGTTTTTCTAGTTCCAGCCCTTTGCTTGAGATTTCATGTTACATTCATGATATGCTCCAGAGTGGTATAGGTGGGCCTTGAGATAGGTCTGTTCCCATTTTCCTGAGGCACTGCCATACTGATTTCCATAGTGGCTGTAAATTTACATTTCAACCAGTGGTTGAATGTTCCCCTTATTCCATATCTTTGCCATCATGAACTACCATTTGGTTTATTGATCTTACCCATTCTGACAGATGTAAGATAGAATCTCAAAGTAGTTTTGACTTGCACTTTCCTGATGACTAAGGATGTTGAACATTTCTTTGTTTCTCAGTCATTTGAGTTTCTTTTGATAAAACTCTGTTTATATCTACATTTTATTTTTTAAATTAAATTGTTTTCTTGATATCCAGGCTTTTGAGTTCTTTATATATTTTGGATATTAGCCCTTTATTGGATATGTAGTTGGTAAAAATCTTTTCCCAGTCTGTAGTCTGCCATCTACTCTAAAGGACAGTGCCTTTTACTGTGAAGAAACTTTTCAGTTTCTTGTGGTCTCATTTGTTAGTTGTTAATGTCAGTATTTGTGTTAATGGTGTTATTTTCAGAATGATTTTTTTCTATGCCAACGAGTTCAAGGCTATCCCTCAGTGTCTCTCCTATCAGGTTTAGGGTATCGGGTTTTATGTTGAGGTCTTTGGAGTTAAGTTTTGTGCATGGTGGTAAGTATGGACCTCTTTGTATTCATCTAGTTTGACTAACACCATTTTTGAAGATGCCGTCTCTTCCATTGTGTTTCTTGAAGTGTCCATATGTGGACTTATACCCTCTACCACAATAAGTACCTTATTATACTCTGAAGCAGTGATTGCTTTGAGACAGGAATAAGTCATTTTGAAGAGGCTGTTGCCGTAAAATGGAAGTGGGTATGGCTAGTAGTAGGGAATGGGTAAAGAGAACCTGGGTATAGTTCTTCTCTGTTATCAGGATGAATAGCAACTCACTTTTCATTTACCTGTTTATTTATTGGTTCTAAATTTCATTTGTTTTATATATATCCATTTAAATTCTTCTTACAGTTACTTGCCATGGTTTGAAGTATATTATAAACTTCTAAATACTCTGGCAGATTACTTGGCCAAGGAACTGGTAAGCTGATTTTTTTCTCTATTGTTTTATTATGTTAAAATATGCATAGCATAGAATGAACAGTTTTTGCCACTTTAGATTATAATTTTATGGTATTTATCACAGTCATTGTTTTTAACCACCAATATAAGACACCCAAACAAACCCAAACTCTATATTCAGTGCATTATAATTTGCTATTTCATTTTCTTCTCATTCCACTCCACCCCCATGACATATATATGAATTCTTAACTGGAGGTCCTCACACAGGTGGACCTATGTCTGTCCTTGCTGACGTCACTTAACGTAGTATGTTTAAGGCCTGTGCCATCGTTGTACAGCTGGATGATTGCGTGAGTACATGAGTACACTAGAAGTTGTGTCCTCACTCATCTCCTAGTAGTCGTGCAACCAGCCTGTGTCTCTGGCGAATTAGACACTAACCTGGATGACCGTTTGGCTGCCTTGCGTCAGACCCACCTGCAGCGGCAGAGAGCTTTCCAGGCACATGTACATCCTCTAGTTCAAACCAAATGAAACAGCTTATTCTTGGAGTTACATTTGGGTTTGTTTTATGTCCCCTATATATCTGGAGGTATAACTGGAGAATTGGGATAATTGTGTGCTTCATTATTTGAGGAAAGACTATGCATATTATTGTCTGCTGTGGCTGTACCATTTTACATTCCCATTAGTAATATCCAAAGATATTCTAAATGTATTTGGTTCTTCAATATTTTAATTATTAAATGATCTTCTCTTTGTTTCAGGAAGAGGATTTGAATGAAACTCTTAAATCACTCTATAACCACCCAGTACCAAAGGCAAACACTCCTGTCAACTTGAGTGTGGTAAGTGCTTCATAATTTGTTTTCAGAGACAATTCATTCTCACTCAAGAATGCACACCTGATCCAGGAGTCATTTTCCAAATCACCCTGTTTCTATTAAAATGTCAAAGATGGTATTAGCCTTGCTTGGTGCTAATATAAAGAACTGATCCATGAATAATAAAATTTATTTAAATGCACACCCATACATGTATGCACACATACACACACACACACACACACACACACACACACTTCTAAAATAAGGCGGCTTCACAAGAGAAAGGTGGCATGTGCAGAAGAAATGTGCAGAATTTCGGCTAAAGTCCCCTTGTCTTTCTTTAAGTGCAAGCACACCTTCCAGAGTAGTTGTGATCCCTGGAACTCTGAGCAGCGTTTTTGTGAGCAGCACGCTCACTGTGCCAGTTTGCTTGGATACTCTCAGTGAACTTTACCTGTTACACCTACTTAGGTTGATATGCACAGAGTCTCCCTCTTCGTGTCTCTCTCTCTCTCTCTCTCTCTCTCTCTCTCTCTCTCTCTCTCTCTCTCTTATCCCTCTTCCTCTCAGAAACAATAACAACAGAAATGGAACCAAGGCTGTGTGCGGGCTGTGCGTGTTGTGCGGGCTGTGAGCCGGCTCATACAGTCTCTGTGGTGTCTATGTGTCAGTCACTTTGGGTCTGGAAGACATAGTTTACGTGGAGACATCCATCTTCTCTTGCTGTTAAACTCTTTCTGCTTTCTCTTCTGCAGAGATCTCTGAGTCTTGAAGGGAGCATTTTGATCAATAGGGAATTTAGGACTGAGTACTCCAGAGTCTCTCATTCTCTGCAGTGTCCAGCTTTGGGTTTCTGTGCTGGTTCCTATCTATTGTAAGAGCTGAGTGAGGCACTCATGGATGGGTATAGCGATATCTCATTAACAGTCATTTTATTACTAAGTTCCTTCAACAGAATAGTGGTATTCAGTTTTTCCTAAGAAAACCCACTCCATGAGATGGACCCCTTTCTGACACTACTAAAATGACTAATAACCTTATTTTATTTTTTATAATTTTGAGACAGTAGTGAGTGCATGGTGGCTATGAGCCTCACTATGTTGGCCTTGCTGGCATCCAATTTCCAATCCTTCCATCGTAGCCTCCTAAATATCCAGCATACCTCCATGCAACTTCCCAGTTTATATAGAACATTTCTAAACTTTTGGCTTTGACTTTCAGGGTCATCTACTTAGCATTTAGTTTTACTCCAAGTTTTTTTTTCTTCTGCCTCAGTAGTTCATGTCACACTTGTCTTATTGTCATTCTAGTTAGTATCTTAAGTGTACACCACCCTTTTACATTCCCGGCACAGCCCTTTGTAGACAGACGGGCTCTGAGCCTGCCCTGGGCCTGCCCTGTAGTCCGCACCACACACTTGACCGTGTTTGGCCTCCGCTTCGCCAGCTTCCCTCCGAGTGTTTTCATTGCTGCAAACTGCCCGAGTGGACTATGGAATGGAAAGCCCAGGAGGCTTGGGATTTTAAACTGGAATCTGAAAGTCTTCACCAGGCATAAATGTTGCTAAATATTGGAAGTATATAGGAAAAGCTAAGATCTGCTATCCCAGACAGAATATTATGAAAAAGAATAGAAATTCTGTGAGAAATAGAGAAAAAATTGAGTAAGGAGAAACTAAAGATTCCCAAGTCATTGAAATCCAAATAGTGTAGAGACCATGGTTAGTCAAAATGCAGTAGAGGGATGGGAGAAGTGAGGACAGCAGAAGAGCCCTGAAGTTCATGACAAGAAGATATCAGTCTCTTTAAACTATTGTGTTTATAGGTAATCCAAGCACTTGGTGAAAGTGATGGAGCATATTTATGCTTAATTGAATAATAGAAGCAGCAGTTGTAGAGGATTAATAAGTATTGAAGATGGACTCTGGAGCCTCAGAGATGGCTCAGCAGTTAAGACCCTTGCTACTCTTATAGGGGATAGCTTTATGCCTGGGACCCAATCAGTGGTTCATTGTTGCATCTAACTCTGGTTCCAGGTGATCTGATGCCCACCTTTGGCCTCTATAGACACCCTCACACATGTGCGCATAAATTCCAACACATCATATAAATTTAAATAAATCTTTACAAAGTGTACGCTATTCAAGGCTGTTACTGTATTTGGTTTTGGAGTGATACCCATGGCCATGTTATCCACCACTGAACTGTGTTCCAAACCCTTATTTTCTTTTTAATAAAATAACTATACCTGTTGATGTGCTATGTTGTAATATCTTGCTGATTCTATAAAGTATTTTTAGATTGAATATGTGAATAAAATCAAGGTTGTCTTGTATAATGAAACATTCTCCAATTTTTCCATATTACCAGAATTGACAAAATTTTACTCTTAATAGCTAGACAGTAGTCTGCCATGTTAGTACATGTGCATAAATAAAATTACCTTTAGAATGTATATCTGCTGGTGGAAGCTCAGGTTGATTTATTACTTGGCTGTTGTGAATAGTGCTTCTGTGAACAAGATTGTGCACTCACTGCATTGCGCATGGGCTGCAGGGTTACTGATATCCTTTCTTTTGAGTGCACACTCAAGAGTAGGATTGCAGGATCAATAGGACATTTTGACTTTACCCTTTGGAGAAGCCTCGATGTTGTTTCCCATAGTGGTTTTGCGTATTTCCCTTTCCACCAACTGTAGACCAGTGTTCTCTTTACAGTTTCCTCAGCACTTGCTCCTTTTTGTCTGCTTTAGAATATTTGCCAAGCTGAAGTGAAGTAGCACACTGCAGTTTTGGTTTGCATGCCTCTAGTGCTTGGTGATGTTAAACCGCCTTCTATATACCTAATGACCAGTTAGGCTTTTGGACTAGTAGTCTATAAGAGATTTCAAATCTTGTGTACTTGTTTTAATCTAATTTATTAGTAAAATACATCTGAAGTCCAGTGACTTATTTTGCTTTCAAGAGCAAATTGCTATGTGCCCAGTACTGTCCATTGATGGTTTGAAGAGGCAGTTCTCGGAGTAGAGTATTTGTTGTGAACTAGCCCTGGAGACTAATCTCATCTCACAGTTAAAACTGATGCTCTTCAGTGTCTTTACTGGAATTATTGGAAGTACTTATTGATCACTGGAATACTGCTGATTTCAGGAAAAGTTAATGTATATGTGATTTTTAAAAAGTACTTTAAAATGATTAAATATCCACTGCCTTTCTACACACAGTTCAAAACTTTGCACTGGACAGTTCTAGAATAGATTAGCAGGTCAGAATATAGAATTTCCTATATAATAAATGTCATTCAAACACTTTCAGTAGATAATATAGAAACATGGGTTTTCCTCAGTACGTAGGAATGTTTTTGTGCAAACTTCCCCTTTGGAGTAAAATGCTCATTTTTCTCTCATAAGAACCAAGAGCTCTTTATTGCCAGTGAGCAAGTTCTGAAAGATGACCCCTCACTAATGCCGGTGAGTGACCAGGGTGCTGACGTCTACAATCACTCTTCTGAGATCACTATGCCTTTATGATTCACTATGGTTCTTTGGAAAATGGAAATGGACTATTAACAATAATCAATTAGAATGTTTTTTGTTTATGCTTTCTTTCACCTAATTTTCTGAGGCACAATAATATGAAAGCCACAGCCAAATAAAGGTGTTTAATTGACCTAATCTTGCATTTTCTCTTTTCAGTAGTATGCTGAAATATATTCACTGCATGAAATTCCTGTCACAATTATTTCTTGTCACAAGACAATCTTGTGACTTATCTCATACTGTTCTTCCACCCTGGAAAATTATGCACTATGACTCTGTGAAATAGTTTCTGAATAGTTCCGCTCTGTTTAAAATACTGTTGAATATTTCGGATATAAGACAATATTAAATATATTCATATATAATTAAGGCATTAAAATAATTTAGCATAATATGAACAGAAAATAGAGCAGTTGGATGATTGCACTTTGATTTGGATAGATAATACGTTTTTTGGGGGGACAATGGAGTATAAAGACTCAGTATCCTTTTCATGTAAATAGTTGATGACATTGTTTTATTTATTCTGGAAGTAAATATTTATTTATTGGTGTACCCATCAGGTCATAGTTTTGGATAGCAAATACATCTTAAAATTTCAATTATTGCAAGATTATCTTTCATTGTTCTTTTCTGAAGAGTATACTTGCTACAAAATGTATTTACTATAGTTCATTATAAAAACTTAGGAGCTAGTACAGTTTATAAACTCATCAACTAGCTGGCTTTTATTTTTTAGTCTACATAAATAATATTTTGAAAATACATATTTTTAGATATCTTTATATATGTGTAATGTTTTTGTAATTTATTGTTTTTTGTCCCAATACTTGTACAGATTCTTATTATTATTCTGCTTCTGGCCAGTTTCAAAGGCTCCTATTGTGGGAGCATCACTTCTTGAATCATTCTTAAAGTTATTTAGATCTGCTGTGTCATCTAAGACAGTCTTCCATTTACCAAGTCCAGAATATTAGTCTGTCATTTTCACCAGTCAGTGTTTTTTCTTATTTTATTGCAAATTGTCTGGCCCATGCGATGTAACCTCTTCTCCTGTGCTTCATCTCTGCTGTCCAGCACTCCTGTTTCATCACACCTGACATAACTGGACTCCCAACGATACCCGAGAGTGTAAGTGTCTGCTCTCTACCTCTAGAACTGTCCCGTTACAAGTGTCTGTGACCAGGGTGGTTAGTTTAGGGACAAGCATGTATACTTAGCTCCTGAGCATGTCTGTCTGAAATGTGAGGAAGTGTCAAGGTGTGGCTTCTACCGGTGGGCTAGAATGCTAACAGGAACATTTTGCACTTTATAGTCATCCTAGTAAATGGACCATGAAATTTTAGACTTCCTCTTTGTAACTTCTTTTAAAGCATTAGTGTTCCAGTTGTTGATTGCCTGTTTTTAATTTAATGCAGTAAGCATTCTATTAGACTTGAGGATATTGTAAGAAATAATGCTGGTTACATTGTTAATTGGAGCTATATTGGAAATGCTTTGTGTATCTCAAAGATTATCCAAGTTATTTTTATAGGAGTTCTCATAGGTAAGTAGAAGTGATAGATATCCTTCCATGTTTGATAACTGTGGGAAAGGAAAAGACTCCCTTTAGTTTTTCTTAGAACATTAAAATAAATCTGTTATAACCATCAAATGGCAGGAGAATCAGCAGGAAGGGTCCTTCAGATGCCCTTGTGTTACCTCAGGTGGGTGCTGTTTGCCCTAAGTTACTTGCGTTTATCTCAGGTGGGTGCCATTTTTATACAGTTTTCAAATTCTTGTAACATTTGCTTTCTCAAACATTTGAGTAGTGAATGAAGGCAGAGAACACAAATGTAAATTCTCCTTGTGTGCATGGGTGCATGGGTTCGTGTGTGGGTACCCATGTGTACACATACATTATATGTGGGTGTATAAGGACGTGGGAAGTCTGCAGTGGGTGTTCTGTTATCACCACCTCATTTTGGGAGAAAGACCACAATCGATGCTCACCAGGCCTCCCAGGACCCACCTTCCTTCCCTCCTGCTGACTGCAGGAGTGCGCTCTGTGCTCAGGCTTGCTTGCCTGCTGAGGCTCTGAAGTCAGGTCTTCACGGCTGCATGGCAAGCATTCGACCAACTCCACCATCTCCCAAGCCCCCAAGTGCAAATTTTCTAATATCAAATCAAGACTATCAAATTCAAACTTTAAAAACGATAAGTCTTATGAATTCCATTGGAAGGGGTTTTCAAGTAAACCCTATGAAAAGCCTTTGCATGACCTTGATCTTACACTGTGGGCTCAGAATAAGCCATCCACACTCTCAGGTCTAATGATGAATCCTTGCCCTTTGTACCTGATTAGCACAGGATCATGGCTGCTTACTCTGGTCAGGCTCAGAGCCACGATCCTGTCCCTTTGTAGGTTGCAAAGGTAATGTTGTATATGGAGTTGAGTCAGAAGGTGAAGGAAACTTCAGAGAAAATGGGAACAAGGCTCCTCCCACCAGGTGACCACCACACCCTGAGCCTTTAGCTTTTGTTTATTTGAGATGCCACAGTGACAGTCTGTCTCTTAAGGCCCTTGCCTTTTACAGGTCTGAGAGATGGAGCTCTTCTCCTCTTGCTCAGAAACATTGCAGCCTTCTGGGTCTTTACCCACCATCCTCTGCACTTTCTGTGCTTTGTAATATTTGCTTCAGACAGACCCTAATAATGTAGCTCATCCCCGTTGTTCTGTTTTGTTTCATTGTTTTGTAGTGGAAGTCTAACAGGTATAATCTAACAGGTGTATTAACTTAAGGAATCAATCACAAAGTTATATTTGACTATAGTAGTAAAAAGGAAGTCAGACTCGGTGTAAAACCTACATATTTTCTTTAATAATGAAGCAAAGGACTGCATCTAAATCCACCTTCTCCATTGGGTACCTTTGGTACCAGAGAGGGAATGGTAGAAATGAAGAAATTCTGGTGTAGTCTTCCAGTGTAGTAGTTTCACAGGCATCAGTGTAGATGTGAACCACCAGGAGTAGTTGGTTAAACTGAGATCCTTGAATACATGCTCTAAAGATGATAATTCATCAGGATTTAATTATTTTTAATGAATGCCACTTCTAATAATACTGTCTTTTGGACTTAAGACTGATAAATGTATAAAATGTTTTCCCTTGCATTCATGTGTGTGGCAGCTCAAACAGTTCTCTTCCCTTGTGCAGAGAAACCTGACGGAGTACTTTGTTGCTGTGGATGTGAACAATATGCTGCGACTGTACGCCAGCATGCTGCACGAGAGACGCATCATTATTACCTCGAGCAAATTAAGCACTGTAAGTCCTTCACACTTGTGCCTTTGACTAACAGGTATTGAGTGCTTCACAAAAAGACCTAAACACATCTGCAGAATGAGAACTGTGCTCTGTGTACTTAAAAGACAATATCTACATATTTTTAATATATGATTTTAATCTGGTGCTTGAAATATAAAGGTCTGATTTGTAGAAGGCTTCTCAGATGCATTAAGTCAGGTTAATTATTTTTCTTTATCAGGAAAAGAGGTGGCCTCCCCTCCCCCTTTTAAACTCTCTGGAGTTCATTTTAGTGCCTTGATCACGTAGAGAACTCTTAAGAGCTATTATGAGATCTTTATTATTCACTTGTAGCTTTTTCCATTGGAGCTACTTGAAAGACACTGCGGGCCATGATAATAGCTGCTGTCCTAAGCAGGTAATAGCAGATTCATCTTTGTCACCTCGAGGGGCCTAGGAGGGAATCCTATAATAGTTCTGGTTTGGAGGAGCTCTTCAGGCTGATAATAACTTAAAAGTCAAAGTAGCATTTTCATCAGTCACAGGTTCTGTGGCACTCAGTCTGATGTTCTACTGGAAGCTCTTCAATACTGTGAGAAAGGCAGGCTTTTCTTAGGCTATAGAGAAGGATTCACAAGTATTTTGCTAGAGTTCATAATTTTAGTTCATATTTTTCTTCATTAAATATAAAATTGAAGTATTTTCAAATTCAAAATGTGTAAAATAAATCAAGGTATTTGAATAAATTTTGATATATTAAAAACCATCATTAAATATTTTGTTTCTTCATACATTTATTTTATAAAAAATCAAGCTACCTTCAATATTTTATTCTATAATAGAAATAAAATTCAGCGTCTATCATCGCCATTAGGTTCTGGGAGCCTCTTGCCTCCCTGACTTTCTAGTCCCAGTTCCCATCCCCTACTGCTATATATCTCCATTCAGTCTCCTAACCCTCTGTACTTCTCCCTGGCTCCTCCCACACCTGATTCTGCCCCACCTTTTTCCCTCCCTCTCCTCCATTCTTCCCAAGTCCCTCCCTCCACCTCCTGTGATTTTGTTCCTCCAAGTAGGACTTTGGTTTATCTTCTTGAGTTTCATATGATCTTTCAATTGTATCCTGGGTATTCCAAGCTTTTTTCCTAATATCCACTTATCAGTGAGTGCGTACCATGTGTATTCTTTTGTGACAGGGTTAACTTGCTCAAGATAACATTTTCTAGTTCCATCTATTTGCCTAAGAATTTCATGAATTTCAAACAATTTCATTATTTTTAATAGCTGAGTAGTACTCCATTTTGTAAATATACTACATTTTCTGTATCCATTCCTCTGTTGAAGGACATTTAGGTTCTTTCTAGCTTCTGGCTATTATGAATAAGGCTGATATGAACATAGTGGCGCATGTATCTGAGTAATATGGGAAGTTTGACTGTACACACCCCATGCCACTGCTGCCGGGCGGACCACAGGAGTCTGGGGTCCCCAGGGAACCGGTGGAAACTAGCCTGTGGGTCCCCTGGCAGAGCGGAGGCTGGGGACAAGTTCTCAGTCTAGGGTACTGCAGACACATATGAAATGCTGAGAACAGAATTAGGTCCTCAGGCTGGATCTAGCCTGGGGTGAAAGGGTGGGGAGGAGAGCTCTAGCCCGTTCCACAGGAACTGAGTGCTTGGCTTGCTTGGTCAACTGCTTGGCTTGGCAGAGATGTGGCTGGGAGCACAAGGAGGCCTCCTGCCTGAGACTGGATGCAGCTCTATAGAGGAAGGCCTGCTCCATTGTCCAGATGAGAGAAGGCAGTCTGGTGGAGAGTTGTTGATGAGGCAAACCATACCCCACTGTCTCAGGGTGGGCCTGAAGTTAGTAGAGGCAGAGAAAGGCAGGAGGTGGGGAGGAGGAGAGAGAGAGAGGGAGGGAGGGAGGGAGGAAGGGAAGGAGAGAGGGAGAGAGGGAGAGAGGGAGGAAGAGAGGGGAGAGGAGGCTGACCATGGCCATACAGAGAGAGGGGAGAAGGGACTGTGCAGAGCGGGGGAGCAAGAGGGTAAGAAAGAGAGGCAAGAGTAAGAGAGTGAGAGAGAGAGGAGGGGCAAGAAGCCCCTTTTATAGTGGGCCAGGCCTACCTGGCTATTGCCAGTCAACTGTGGGGTGGAGTCCAGACAGAATACAAGGGGCTTGTGGCATTGCCCTAAGGGATGGAAGGGTCTCATACCTCTCTGTGGGGGGAGGGGTGCGGCTGGGGGAGGCTGTAGCTGTGACAGGAACCAGGGGTGCAAGGGGCCTGGTCAAACACCTGCTGTCCCTTACAGGCGAAAGTCACCTGCTGGGTCTTTGGGGTTGTAAGCCTGAGTTTGACCAGCGACCAGGCTGCCTGTGCACAGCTCACCTCCCCACACATTTGCAGGCTGAATAAATGCAAGTGCTTTAAATTACATGCAGACTCACATAGAAAGTCAAGGTCTTAAAATTATAGGAAAACTATTTTTTAAAAAAAAAAAGTTTAGTGAAATCACTAAAACACACAAGGAAGAATAATAATTGCCTTGGTTCTAAACTTTTGCATTTTTGTATTTTCATATATTACAGGAACTTTGTCATACTTAACATTAATATATGAAGCTGTGTTTACAGCCCCCAGTTATTTTGTAGATCTGTAGTCCGCATTTGAGTTGCTGTTAAGAATGAAGACGCGCTAAAGTGCTTTAACATTCATAATTTTATTGCTACTTTGTGAGATGGTTTCCTTTGGCCATTCCTCCTTGTCCATCATAATTTTCACATAAAATAGATGTCAGCCTTGGGACTTGCTGGGGATTTTTGTTGGTGTCTGGTGGTAGTGAATCAGGTAATTTGAAGATGACTTTCCTCATATTCTGTTTGAAGTTAAGAAAATTTGTAATTTTCATAAAGGTATAAATGTTATAATTAGTTTTAAGTTATATAAACCAGTTATCAATTTCTTTATGTTTCAGAACTTTTAATGAGCCCTTTCCCATTTGTGGAAGTGTAGTATAGTGTTCGTATTACTATATGTTTATGTGCTTAAGTGTAATGAGTTAGGACATCATTGGTTCTGCTTGTATTCTTTGATGTATATTGCTAAGTACACAGAATGGCTTCTGGAAGGCCCAAACAAGCTTGCTGATTTTATGCACGCTGTAGGCAGGCCTAATGTTTTAAGTCAGAGTGAATCCTAGCAGACCAGCACAACATCATTTTATGCTCTCATATATTCAAGGCAGAGGACTAAATCATGATGCTGCACAGTTGTATCAGTTGACTTATTGCTGTTTTGTGACTGTAGATCGGGAGGACTGCTGTTTAAAGCCATGTCATGGGTTCTCAAATCAGTCAGGCGTGAAGCCTTGTCATATGCCTCTGTAATTGTACCTCACCAGACTTCCTCTAACTAGTCAGCTGGGGCTGTGCATTTTGTCTCAAACACCCAGCTGGCCAGCATCTGACAGGAGCTCTTTCTCATCATCCTGTCAGTAATATGTTAACTAGGGTGTACATTGATGGTTTGTAGAAGCAGGTAACAGCTATGTATCTCTTTAAAGCCGAGAGATATCTAAATGTTAGCAATATTTTGACCAACATATAGTTGGTAAGTATCATCCTCTTAGTGAAGTATCCACACCATTTGCAGACATTTGATTATAGATGCATACTATCTCTGGAATATTTAGAGTGAGTGGTGTGCTGTGAATTAATACGCTGTACGTTTTCTTTGTCATTGCTGCCCCCAGGCAGGCAAGCATATGCTTTTCGCCCATCTTCTCATTAATTCTATCAAGGGCATGTATAGAAAGACATCTTGTGATCAGAAAATCAGCTAGTAAAGAGTAGTTTTTGTAGGCTCTGCTAAGAGAGTCCAGAGCTTTTTAACATCATTATCTGCATTGGATATATTAATTTTTCTTTTCTTAGTGGAGATATGTGTATCTTTATTTAACTGAAACTTCAACCACAGTCTCCTTTTCTGGAGATTAAGACTGAACAGTTGTTGAGAGAACAGAATGTACCCAGCTTTGCTTCCTGATTGAAATTATTGAAGTGCTTTTGCCCTGTTTTTCAGACTGCAGTAGAGAAGAACAATGAAAACTTTGTATCTGGAATTTTCTTAGAGGTCTTCTAGGAACAATTTTAAATTTTACAGTATCCTAAAATCCCTATAATCTGAATAAGTTCCTGAAACTGTGGATAATGACTGCTTACTGTGTATTATCTACATATGCACACTGCCTCTCTGAACGGCACATTTCCATCAGAGCTTGTGAGTGTGACTAAGTGTGGAGATGAGGTTCTTGTGAAACACTTTGCAGGAAGGCATGTGTGCAGGGTGCTGCTGCTGCTGCAGGCAGTGGCAATGGTGCTAGTGGAGGAGGGGGAGGAGGAGGAGAAAGGGGAGGAGGAGGAGAAAGGGGAGGAGGAGGAAGAGGAGGAAGAGAAGGAAGAGGAGGAGGAGGAGGACCTTTAAAAACTACCAGCATCTCTATTTCCCCTTTCTCAGAGGTTCCCTGTTTTCCAGGGAACTGTGCACCTTTTTCTGGTTGAGTTTAGCAGATTTTGTCTTTTGAAAACACACAGTTGGCCTTCACTTCATACAGCAAGCAGTTTTATATGACAGCCATGGAGTCCTGTTAGCGCTGCAGTCGGTTACCGTATAGGCTCTACCATCTTTGCTCCTACAGTGCTGCTCAACACAGTATGACCTTGGAGGACTTCTGCTAGCTCAGTTTCCTTTTAGATAGAACGATGCCTTAATTTTGTGCTGTTGATGATTATAAACATGAAGTATATATGTCTGCCTATGTGTCTGTCTGTTTCTGTCTGTCTGTCTTCTCTCTCTCTCTCTCTCTCTCTCTCTCTCTCTCTCTCTCTCTCTCTCTCTCTCTCTCTCTCTTTGCCAAACTGCTGCTGAAGATAACTTGATTTCTATTTGTATGTTTTCTTCTTCTTCTTTTTTCTTTGTATGTTGGAGTTCGGCAGCATTTCTCTTTTGATGTGTGCCCTCCAGTTATAAACTGTCAAGCAACTGACTGTAGATACTGAACTCAACATTTTCAAAGAGAACTCAACTGTTTTGATAATCACATCTTACTATTTAGGGCTGATTTGGTAAATGACCTCATCTAACAGAGATCCATAGATTCTGCTTCTGTAATTCCTGTTTCTCTGATCCCTGTCTCCATCATAGCTGCCCACTATCTTAGTTAAGCTAACTATCACTTCTCACACACATTTCTTTTAGTAACATATATTGATCACTAACATCTCAATTTGCATAAGATATTATCAATATCATCTCTGTAACAATACATATTGTGTCAGTCATCCTTATGAGCAAATAATCTAAAATGATTTAGTTATCACTTACTATGTATTAAGTGCCGTTGGTGTCCAAAATGGATAGTTGTAAAAGAACTTTTGAGCCTAGCCTTTAATGGCTGCCATCTCTCTAGCCCAAAAGAGAACTTTTGAAACTCGGGCAAACTTTCCAACCTCATAAAACTAGTGTGTAGTTAAACTAATCTGTCTGACTCTCAAAGAATATATTCTCAACCTTCATGCAGTTTTGCCCTTTAATCATGACTGTCTTACAAAACCAAATATATCTTTATGCTTTTTCCTAGTATTTTGTCATTCCCACTAATGAACTTCAGAATTTCATGACTTCATTTTTTTTAAAACACTCCTTAGTATAAATGTATATTTTCTTTTCATTCATCTCTTGATGAACATTTAGGCTCTTTACAGTTTTCTGCCTACTATGAAGAGAGCAGCAATATACATGGTTGAGCTATTGTCTCTGTAGAAGAACGGAGTGTCCTGTAGTTATATTCCCAAGAGTGGAATAGCTGGATCTTGGGCCAAATGTATTCCCAACTTCCTGAGAAACTGTGGTGGACCTCTTGTCAGATGTGGTCGCTCTTGTGAAACTCTCTCTCCAGGCAGTAATCATGCACAGCAGGCTTTAACAAAAGGACAATTGAGTGAATACATGAAATTACACCTTTCATTCTTGCCCAGTTATATTTTCAGTGTTCCCTCTGCAAGATTCTGAATACTTTAAACATTCTACTTTCCCGCTCCCCTAGCCTCCTTGCTCCAGTACACTCTCTACGCTCACCGCGAGGCCGATGTTAAAACATCAGTGAAATCCCTGGGCTTTTAAAATTAAGTTTCAATTCCTTAACTTCAAAATTATGTTCTTGTGCATGAGAGGCCAATTTTCATGTAGACTTTGTGTTTTTTAAAAAAAGATTAATTAATTTATTTAATTAGCTATCTTCAGATCTTTATTTAATGTAGCTATCTTCAGACACACCAAGAGCTGTGGATCCCATCACAGATGGTGGTGAGCCACCATGTGGGTGCTGGGAATTGAACTCTGCTCTTAACTGCTGAGCCTTCTCTTCAGCCCCTAGACTTTGTTTTTGAAATGATGGGTTTTGTGTATGTGTTTTATGCTATAGAATTTTAATTTTTAAAGACTCCAGGAAAAAGTGTCAATACATCTTGAACTCTTTTTAGTTCCATTAATTTATATTGTAATATTGATTCTTATTCAGTATACGAGCTGATGTGGCTTGGGATTCTTTTGGCCTTCATATAGTAAGAAGTAGATGTAGGACTCTCTCTCAGTAAGAATAATTTTGTATTCACTGTCCATTTTCGTCTGCTCCAAAAGTGGAATTGCTGTGTGTGTTCTGTAACTGGTCCTGAGGCTATGATTGGTACATGTGGCTTCTTGCTATCCATCCTCCTTCATTTTCATACTCCCAAGAACCACAGAAGGCTGATGTTTGCAGCCACAAAGAAAACACACACTGGGTTCTTGTGGAATGCAAAGATGGTTCTTCATACTTTAGTTCATAAAAAGTTGAATTCTTAAAAGGAATTTATAGCGTGTCTAGGCTGCATTATGTGATTACTGTATGTAACTCTCCATGGTACATATGCATAACACACATGTGTAATGTGTAGAAGAGAAGACACTCAGAGGAGACAAGATATAGAATAAAATCATGTTTGCTAAAAGCAAAACGACAAAAACAGATCTGAATAAAGAGTTCTTTCTAGTCACAAACAGTAATTCTTCTATTCAGTTTTTCTTTAATAAGGGAAAATTGCATGATTGTGTTCTCTACATGGGAATCCCACCATCTTCTAAGTACAGTGTAAGTGCTTGTGAGGGAAGAAGCCAAATATGAAGATGTAAGGGAGTTTGTAGTGGAATAAAAAGAAATGTACCTTCCCTGGACCTCAAAGACAGGGTTCCCACGTTGTCCTTAAAGCAAATGTACCCAAATTACTATTGAACAGGCTTTGAAATGGGAACCAACAGGTTGGTCCTCATATAATCCTGTCTGAATGTCCCATTGGGAGTGGTACTATTAAGTGGGATCTTCTTGGAGTAGCCTTGTTGGAGGACGTGTGTCACTCTGGGGCTGGGCTTGGAGTCTCCTGTATCCAACCTCCACCCAGTGTGGAACAGTCTCCTCCTTTTGCTTATGGATCAAGATGTAGAACTCTCAGCTTCTTCTCCAGCACAGTATCTGCCCTCATGCCACCCACCGTGTGCTACCATGGTGATAGTGGAATAAAACTCTGAAACTGTAAGCCAGCCCCAGTTAAGTGTTTCCTTTATAAAAGTTGCCATGGACATATGCAGCAGAGGGCTGCCTTATCTGGCCTCAGTGGAAGAGGCTTGGTGCACCAGGGTGGGGGAATATGGGTGTGGGGGCATGGGGGAGGGGCAGATAACCTCTTAGAGGCGAAGGGAAGGGGGAATGGGAAGAGGAACCCTGGAAGAGTGGACTGGGATGGGGGAGCATTTGGGATGTAAATATATAAATAAAATTTTTAAAAAGTTAATTGAAATGAAAGAAAGAGATGAAAGAAAGAAAGGAAGAAAGAAAGGAGGAGAAAGAAAGAAGGAAAGAAAGAGCGTTAGTTGCCATGGCCATGGTGTCTCTTCAGCAATAGAAATCCTAACTAAGGCAAGAAAACTCATGAAATGATTTAGTGCTCCTAAGGGGGGGGGGGCATCCTCTCTTATATCTGCACACTTCCCTTCTGTATGATTGCAGCAAAGGTGCCATGTGTGGAGCGGAAACGTGGCTCCCACCAGACAACTTATCTACCAGCTTCCAGATCTTGACTTCTCAGTCTCCAGACCTCTGATAATGTCTTATGTTTATAAATGCTGTTTTCTAAAATATTTCCTTAGAGTAGTCCTGATGGACTATCATGACATTCTAGGGGAGTGGAGAAGGGAATGAAATGTGAAATAGTTTGTTGTTTTAACAACGATTTTTAGAAAGGAAGCAAAGCTACCCAGCTGTCCTCTGGAGTGGCCATTTCATCTGCATGCATGCCGGAAGTGACTGAAAGCTGCCGTCGCAGAGCACTTTCTCCCGTGTTGTCAGGGCTGTGGGCTTGGGCCACCAGTGGAGATAGCCTTGTGATGAGTGAGGCCGCCTGTTTGTGTCTTCCCCTCAAGAAGTGGCAGCATGCTTAGCTGCCATGGGTGTATACTCTTTGATGGAGTGTGTTCAGGTCTCAAGCCTGTGTTCATTAAGTTTTCTTATTGCTGAAAGGTCTAGAAAGACGTTTCAGCTATGTCTTTCCCTGCGGTTTACAAGTCAGGCCCTCATCTCTGCTTCCTCTCTCCTTCCCTCCCTCCTCTCCACTCCTTCTTTCCATCTGTTCCATTTTTTTTTTCTTTTTTAAAGATTTATGGGCTGGAGAGATGGCTCAGTGGTTAAGAGCACTGACTGCTCTTCCAGAGGTCATGAGTTCAAATCCCAGCAACCACATGGTGGCTCACAACCATCTGTAATGAGATCAATGCACTCTTCTGGAGTATGAAGATAGCTACAGTGTACTCATCACATATATAAAATAAATAAAAATCTTTAAAAAAAAGATTTATTTATTGTTATATGTAAGTACTCTGTATCTGTCTTTGGATGCACCTGAAGAGGACATCAGATCTCATTACGGATGGTTGTGAGCCACCTGTGGTTGCTGGGATTTGAACTCAGAACCTTCAGAAGAGCAGTCAGTGCTTTTAAACGCTGAGCCATCTGTCCAGCCCCTGTTCCATATTTTGTTTACAAATAAATCTGTAGGGTTCTGTTTGTAAGTTCCTTTTGTGACGGTAAGGACTGATTCAAGGGCCTTGCCCATGTGGGTAAATGCTCTACCACTGACTTGCATACTCAGCCCTGAGAACATACATTTGCTTTAAGTTTAGCTTCTCAGGTCTCTCTGATATGTACCATGCTTTTGGTGTCTTATCGAAACGTCAAGACCTAGGACATATAGATTTTTCTGCCATGCTACCTTTTTGATTTGCACTTTACATTGAGGCCTGTGATCTGTTTAAGTCAAATTTTGTGAAAGGCGTAAGGCTTGACTCAGTAAGTCTAGTTGTTCCAACGCTATCTGTTGAAAAAACTGCCATTACACAATGTGACTGTGTATGGGTCTTTGTCGTAGATCAGCTGATTGTATCTCTTCTGTTCAGCACAGCTGGCTGCTTTCGGTACTATAACCTGTCTTCATCTCTGTGGCATTACACTTGCATTTGAAAACCAGGTAGTCTGTGGCTTCCAACCTTGTTTTTCTCTTTTAAGAATATACTTGCTATCTTGGATTTTGCTTTTCATATAAATAGTAGTCAACTTATAGATGTACAGAAAACAGTGCTCTGGGGATTTGATTTCACTGACTCAGTAGATCAATTTTGGAAAAACTCTTATCTTCAAGATTTTGTCTTTTTATTCATGGGCAGGGCTAACCCTCCAATTAATTTAGTTATTATTTTTCTTTCATAATTGCAGTTTTGCCTCTATAGTTCTTTTGTATACTTTGGGGGCTTATGCTTAATTATTTAATATATGTCTTATGGTAATATAATATTGTTAGGAATCATTGGAAACTTGTTCACATCCTTAGAGTATAGAACAGCGGGAGAAGACTGTAGCATCAGCACTGTGTTCATATAAGCTCCCTAACAATAAATAGTGCCCTGCTAGAGATATTGATAATGGCAAAGATTATGGATGTGTGAAGATATGGGAGGACTGTATGGTTTGTGCATTTTGCTGTGAACATGTCTTTGCCATAGGTAAAATCTCTATTTGCCCAAATATTTCTTTATGATAATCTCTTGATTCTGATATTAAAGAAATAACTGATGGATTAAAGAAATTGCTAGCTAGTAGTAATGTAGATTCTTAGCATCCTTGGGTAGTAAGTATTAATCTACTGAAAGACTATTGAGCTGTGAGATTTATTAATTGTAAAGCACACAGATGATTCTTCTTCCTTGGCTTGTTACTGGTCTCAATTCACTCCCGCACAAATGTTCTGGCATATATAGTTTCCTTAGCACTCCTTTATTGTCTTTATTTTGGCAACTTAGTGCTGTATTTACATGATTCCCTCTCTTTACAATTGTGGAAGGGTTAAATGTAGACTCTTTGCCATCCTCTGCAGCTGATCCACTTCCTGCCAGATCTCATTTCTTCCCATCTTCTGCATGCTCTGTCTACTCCGAACAGCATCCCCATTGCTCTGTGCGAGACCACATATGTTCTGTGGCAGGATGTTGACTGCTGTGCTTCATTCACAGAGAATGTTCTCCCCAGGTTCACAAGACTGTTTGTTCTCTTACTTTACATGGGCCCCATTTAGTCACATCCGAGTTGTCCCACAGTCCTCTGTCTACACAAGCGTCTCTGTTATTCTGTATGTCCACTGCTTTAGATTTCTTCATAGCATTTCTGACAGGTTGAATATCCTGTGTCTGAAATATGCAATACCAGATCCTGTGTCAGAAATAATGCAGTACATTATGAAATATTTGAGTATAGCATTTGAATCTCAACAGAATTCGTTCAACTTTCATATATTCCTTGGATAGGAAACCTGAAGGTACTCTTAAACAATATTTTTAGTATACATGCACTTTGACTGGAACCTGCTACATGAGGTCAGGTGTGAAGTTTTCCACTTAATGTCATATTGGCATTTAAAAAAAAATAAAAGAATTTGGAGTCTTTTGGGGTTTGGAGATTTTAGATAAGGATGCTCAACTTGCAATGTTGTCTTACTGTTAGCCTTCCCCACATGTAAACGTCATGAAGACTGGGTCTCTGTATGTGTTTAGCAT
The DNA here is from genome assembly GCF_947179515.1 of Apodemus sylvaticus. Taxonomy (NCBI): domain Eukaryota; kingdom Metazoa; phylum Chordata; class Mammalia; order Rodentia; family Muridae; genus Apodemus; species Apodemus sylvaticus. The sequence goes on from NC_067483.1 coordinate 45,676,265, forward strand.
TGTGTCTTTGTCTTGTGGGATAGCATATAGAAGGTAATATTTTTTTCTGGTGTAAGCAAAGAAATGTTATGATTTTTCTTATTTCATAACTAATAGCAGGCTTCAAAACACTTAGACTTAATATTTGGATATATTTTGTTGGTAGACTATATACATACTATAAGCCATCTGGTTCAGATAAGAATCTTTGACTAAGAATATGAAATAATATAATTCATGTCATCTAAGTATAAAGGGTTTTTGACCCGTGACAAAGAGTGCTTATAGCACATCTACTGTAAACTTTTTACGTTAGTGATCAGACCCTTGAGAGCAGCCGATGTGAGCGTGAGGAGTCGTAGGCCCTGCAGCAGCTTGTCAGTAGTCCCTGAGCTCTACATTTGGTAAACTGAGTGCTAGATTTCATTCAACCTATATGTGTGTCTTTAGTTTCTTAGTGTCATTTATTTTCTTATAATTGTGATTGTATTTACTTGTAACTTTGGTGCCTTCTCTTCAATTTCATGTTATAATAATTGCTCAATTATTAAAATTTCACAGCTCTTGTGTACTGTTGGTTGAATAGTGCATGTTGGATCTCCTTTGGTTTTCTGTATTCATAAGTATGTACTCAAATGTCATACTTGAACAACTTTTAATTAATATTGCTATCATTGGGAAAGTATAATTCCTTATGGACCTACGTAAGCCTAAGTTTATGTATAGTGGATAAATAAGCCCTGTGGTATGTACATTCATTCAAGTGATGCAGTGGGGTTCACTAAAGCAGACATGAGCTGAAAAGAGATTGTCTTATGTTCTTACCTTCTCCTCTTCCCTGTTCTTTTGTCTGGAACGTTCCCAAGGGCTGTATGATAGTTCTCTGGTAGGCCTGACTAGCCGAATGCTGGACAGTGTGGGGATTTGTGACGCAGTGGTTATGGTCTTAGAAGCCATCTTCTGAGAAGCCCATCCCTCCCACAACGCAATGCCGTTGCTTGTTGGTGAACGTTGCATAGCATGTTGATGAGCCCTGGCTATGGGCAGGGTAGCTACGGGCTTGGCTGGCTGCAGCCTGTGCGCTCACTGAGACCCTGCCAGTGTGGCGGGGCCTCCTCTGTAGGTAACTTCTATCGCTTCATGCTCTTTTCTCAATAAGAAAGGAAAGCTTTCCTTTTTAAAATTTAAATGAGATGTTACAAAAGTAATGTGTTTCCACCTGAACAAAGCATATAGCTATGCTTTTCAAAGGGATGCAAACTCTGTTAGCTTAGAAAGACTTAAACTGCACAGTTTATAACCAGCGTCTGAAAGCTCTTGGAGAATGAGTGTGCAGTTCAGCCTTGTTTTCAGTCTCTAATCTGCTTTATAATCTACGCAGATCCTTGGTCTCTCCTTGTTAAATAGAAGTATTTGAATGCCTCCTAGTGGCATAGTGTTTGCTGTAATTAAGGAATTAAAAATATTATTTATTGAAAGATTGCTGTGAGAAACTAACAAAGCGTGTGTGCAAGGTACTTGTGGGCTTCTGGTTTGGTATCAGAGTCTGAGTCAGACTGCATTATTTGTCATGAAACATTGATAAAAGTCGTACTGGAAAATACCTAATATACATGAAAAAGGTGATTGAAAATTGTAACGTTTGAGATCACACTATCATAATTGATTCTTATTGAATAAAGCCATTTTACACTTACATGTAGAACAGTGGCGCTGTTAATGAGATTTTGACTGCTCTGAGTACATGTATTGTTTTAAATGTAGTTATTTTGTGTATATTTTGTCTTTCAAAAAGATGGAGCTACTTTCTCATGGAAAGCATATGGTTCATTTTCATAAAGTTTTAGAAGATTCTTACTTTCAAGTTAACTAAATGGGCTTCTTTGGGACCCTTGACATAGAGACTGTAGGAAATCACTGACACAATGAAAAGGAACACTGGATTAATTACTCCTTTAATTACCAAGAATATACTTTATAGCTGTAATCATTTTAAAAATAAAAGCCACACAGAAAATAATGTGAATGAGGATTAGTTAGAGAGAAAAAAAATGGTATCCCTTTGTTAAGCATTAAAATTCTTTTAATTAACTGCTTGCCAAAACACAACAATTAAAATGGCAATTACCTCTAAAGTAGCAACAGTGTAATTGCAGCTGCTGTGATATAAAGCTAGGAAACAAAATGTTAATCTGGAGTGAGCAGTTTAAATATGAAATTATGATATCCTCGGCTTCCTGCAGTACAGCTGCCAAGCTTGGGCAGCTTGCTGGTCAATCGTGACATTCTGTGTGTCAGAGAGCAGAGTCTCCTGATACCATAACCCACGGGTCACACGTTCCTGAAGCTCCAACTGTCGAACGCCAAGTCCCCTGGTATCAGTGCAGCTTCCAGGCTCTCCTGCCTGGCTCATGTTTCATTCTTTGGCAATTTGCCCTAATGATATCCCTCAGGAGCTTCCAGCCTCTCTTCTTCCCATATTTAATCGTGTTGTATTAATCTGAGTGATGCGCAAACTGTGCCGCACAAATTGTCATTTCCTGCAATATTTTCTAAGAGACTCACTGATTTTTTTTCAGTTCAAATTTTATTTATGGTCCAAAATTTGACCCTAACTATGTTTTCAAGTTGAATATAGCAATCTGCATATGATTCCCAAGAAACCTCTTTTCTGTTTGTGTGTTTCTCAGAGGGACCTTTGAGACACAGACGTTTACATGTAGACTTGGTACAAACAGTGTGAGCTAGGTCACTGTGGAAATGGCCCTGTGATGATCACTCATCGCTGATACTGGAACATGCCTTTGTGTTTCGAGGGTCAGCAGCTCCTCCTCACTGTTACCCTTCTGTGCATTGTAGTTAACTGCCTGTATCCACGGATCCGCTGCTCTGCTCTACCCGATGTACTGGCAACACATATATATCCCTGTGCTTCCTCCACACCTGCTGGACTACTGCTGGTAAGCTGGCCTTTGCCAGATTTCACCGTCGGAAAAGACCTTTCGATTATGGTCGGTATAGATTAAAGAAACCACAGAAACTTGACTTTCAGATTGATTGTAAGTATTAAAGAGCACTTTAGTACCTATCAGAGCATTTCCCCCCAAAGGTAAAAATTCAGATTTGACAAGCATAATTCTTTAAATTTTGTAAATTTCTTCAATAGTTATTTAGAAAACCAATGTGTAAGTAAGAAATAAAATATAATTTTGTGGCTCAAAGATTATCCAAGGGTTCTAATCTACCCATAATCCATTGTGCGCTATCAGGGTGAGCTTCCGTACCTTTCCCAGTCAGCAGCTTCTCCTTTACACCTCTCTTTAGTAGCACTCTACAACCAGCATTGTCAGAGAGGTCTGAGTCTTGTATAAGGCATAGTTCCAGCCTAAAGCAAACATGAAAACAGTGTGGAAAGTGTGAAAGCCAACTGTGAGAACCGGCTGGCTTTTGAGACAGCTCCTTATGAACTCAGTAATCTGAGTTCCCTCGGGCCAGTTGAAACTAGAACAATGGCCACTGGCCTCCTTGTTCTCTCGGACTGGAATCTAGCAAGGCTTGTATATTTTAAGGCTAGACAAGGAGTAGATAGATTGTGGAGCAGAAGCTCTGACTGTATTTGGTGAAGCAACAGAAGAGCTGGACTCCAGTGCAATAGCTTTGGTATTGGAGGGTAAAGAATTGTTTTAATCTTATAATCACTTGCAGGCAGAGCTTAATTTTAAATAAATTTGTTGAGATTTCTTTCTTCAAATGATGGCATTTGTATACATGTATGATTCATACCCCCTCCCCCCATACACACGGCAGGGCAAAGACGGAAAGAGAAGAAGAGAAATCATTTGGCATTGATAGTTTCCTTATATCTAAAAGCCCATATTAGTAAAAATCAAAGTTCTTTGGAATTGATGTAGTTATTTAAAATTTTCATGAAAGATATTATTTATTTAAGGGATGTTATTATTTAAATATACCATCTTTATACAAAGAATTGGTAGGTGCTCTATTAGGTTTCTTTGACAAGCCGGCTTCAGAACAGTGCATGTACTTTTCCAGATTGACAACACTGCTGTAGCATGTGTTTCCATAGTGTAGTAGTAGGATTGCTCATGCTGTGCAGTAGGTAGGCAGTGACTCACCGCTGCTGCTCTTTCCTTGGGGAACCTGAGAGGATAAATAGTTTGGGAGACTACAGGATGTAATTTAATTATATTGTGAAGTGCAATACACAACAAATCTCAAGTTGAAAGCCAGATCAATGAGTAAGCTTTCCTGTTATTCATTTTAGAGTTTTCCTTTGACCAACATACTTAAAATCTCTTTTCTTATTCAAAGAATGTAGTTCATTCATTTTGACCAAGACAATAGATTTTTATATACAACACTCTAAAACTACACATTCAAATATCTCTTTCCTATAAGTTTTATACAATTAAAATCATTTTGAGAACTAGTGCTAGAATTATATTTTTGCAATATTAGTTGCATCATAATTTTTTTTGCTTACGAGTTCTGGCTGCCTATGATAACACACATTTGAGGTCAATTCTTTGTAGTGTTACGTATTTAAATTTTCTAAAAGTTAATTTAAAAATATTCAGTAATGCACAAATTCTTTCCAGAACTTTTTCTTGATTCTGATCCAGCTATCAAATCTTTACTGCTGCTTCTACTATAAGTACTAAAAGCTCCTCCCCTTTTCTCTCTTGTCACTTGCTTGATTGCTTGCTTCTAATGCTTAGAAACAGTCCTGGCCTTCATGCCAGGTACTCCTTAGTTCAGAGTAGAGAGTAGTGCTCATACAAGGTATTACGTGAAACCTTCCGAATCTTAAAGTCACATGATAGTCTCAGCTTTGTGTCTACCCATCTATATAATTTCCTTCTATTATCAGAAAATATGGTAGATTGAGCAGTTGCCTAGGAAAGTGATTCTCTATTTATATTCTTGAATTAGGATTATACTGATATATGCTGAAGGAAGAAAAACTATTTCCGTGGGTCTCAAGGTCATTGAACACATATCTCACACCAAATCCCAAATGGGGCCCACATTTTCTGAGGAGTACATATATCTTGGTTAACTTTTCAGAATGATTGGGATATTGCAAATCTTGACATAGTACAAACATATCTATGTTTGTACCAGGCGTTGGTGATGTGCCCAAGACTTTGGAGGGCCATAATGCCCTCTTGTGACCATAGATGAATATCACATCTTGGTCCTTTGACAATTTTACTATATTGTTGGTCCATTCATCTATTCATCCATTTGTCTACCCACCAACCCACCCATCCACCCACCCACTCACCTATCCAACATTTAAAGACCACCTATTTGGCAAACTGTGAATATGTATTGCAATGAATAAGCTTCCTTTCTTGTTTATTCACTACAAGTACAAAATGTATATACATGGCTATGTGTACAGCTCTCTCTATACATCCAAGTATAGAATAGTCGTATAACATTCCAGAGCAGTTGTCACACAAAAGAGACACAGGTGGCAGGCATCTAGAGCAGTAGTGAACAGCACTCCTGCTATGTTGAGAAAAGCTCTTGGGAGGAAGTGTGTTTTCTTCTTAAACAAAACAACAGTACTCCACTATGGCACATCTATTGTCATATACTCAAAAACTATGAAGTGTATTGGAAGAAGTGTGGCTGCCAGACCACCAGGATTATGATAGATTTTTATTTGTTCAATTAGTTCTTAAGTTGGTCATTTAGTTGGCTTCTCTGATTATTTCTTTGAAATATTCAAATTTAGCTTCAAAGAAAAAAATTTAAAAAACCACATTCTTTCAGACTGCCTGATTGCTGCAATAGTATGTGTCAGGGCAACTTCTCTGTAAGTAAGCTTAGAAAGGGAAAAAAAAAGTAATTTTGAGTAAAGTTCTATCACAAAGAAGAATTAGTTTTGAGCCTTCTGTACTGTCTTTTCTAAATAATTCCCCAGACAGCAGACCCTGAGACAGCTTTACATGTGGATAATAGAGCATCTTGGTCAATAATCATGTACCAAAACCCTCATCAAAGTAGGACTGCACAATGACTTTCCAGGAGACTTGGCTAATGCCGTGGTAGGATGTATACCATCTAGTGGGAAAGAAACACCAATCCATCTGACTCTATCAAAACTGAACTTTGTCAATTATGATTTTAGAAAATTATACTCCAGTGTATTAGTTCAAGCATGTGTACATTGTGGATTTTGCTAAAAACTACTAAGAAAAAAAATAAACTGTACAGCGATTGAGTGATCCTACTTGTCTTAGGAACTACAAAAAGCAAAGACAACTCGTAATGTGAATTACTAGAGTAGTAATGAAATATCACATGTACATAGTAATGAGAAACTACATAGCTTATAGTTTCAGGGATCTTGCTTGTATGTATGTATGTATGTATGTATGTATACACGTATATATGTATGTATGTATGTGTATTACTGTTAAGTCATTCTTAACTTTCTGAGATGACTTGAAAAGTCTGCAGTGGTCAGGATGTCTGGTAACATCCCCTGTTACCGCTTTTCTGCAGCGAAGTGCAGATGTAGGAGACTGAGCAGTTGTGCAGTAGCAGTGATGCTCAGAACATTAGAGAAGTCCTTTAGAAACAGGGTTTGCACTAGTACAAAAGGTCAGAGGTATCTATAAAAGAATTCCCAAAAATGTGTTTTTAAAAAGTTGTTTTCAGATTTATCATTTCTATGACATTTGTCTGCCCTCATGTTTTTCTTTTTTGATAATTTAATTTGAAATTTCAAGATGAATACATTTCATCTTCTATTTCCTAACAATGATTTCTAGCATCATATTAAACTGATTTAGCATCTGTATTTTCTGCTGGCATGTAAGATCCAGGAGGAAGTGTGTCACTTTTCTCTCTGCATTCCAAGTTTCTTTCCTGGTACCTGGATCTTGTATGGCCCCAAAGTCATGACCTGAAATAGTTAATTTAAAATCATTATTAGACTTCAAATTTTTTATTACAACGATTATATTAAAAGCAGTGAAAGTCTAATGACTATGAAGGAGCACGAGGGAAAGAGCACAGAGGAATAGAAAATGTTTGCCTCACTGATCTAGAGCAGGGAGAACACACGAGGCAGAGTTGCGCCTGAGTGTCCATGACATCATAGGTCACTGACCAAGAAATATGTGTAAAAGAAATGTAGATACTTTTGATAGTTATTTAGAATTTATTTGCTATCAAGTATATGACCTACACCCTGATAGTCTTCTTAAATAAAATGTTATTTAGGTATAGAACTCTTGACTGAAAAGTAAGGGATTTAGAGATTTTTTTAATATGAACCAACCTTAAATATATTAATGGTCTAGAAGATGAAATTTAACTTTTAAACATTATGTAATTTTGAAAATCTATAATGTCTTATGGTGGGCATTTGAATGACGTTAATGTTGTTTCAGTTTTAATGAACTATATGAATCTATACACACATATATTTTTAATTTAGTGCCCCAATGCCATACCTGATTGGAATACACTCCAGTCTCATAGAGGTGAGTATCTTTTACAGTAAGATAGTTATAAAACTAATTAATTAGAAGTAATAGATGAAAGAGGTTTTTTAAAAAAAGCATTTTTGACTAATTCTAGGACATACGAGATTGGCATTATGGAAACACTCAAGGGAATACTTTGAGAAAGTATCCCTCCAATGCATTCAGTTGATGAAGTATTCTTCCCTGTGACACTGTGACACCTATGGGAATGGTTGTGCTTTAAGTCACGTGGTTAGTTTTAAATAAGAAAATCATTGTTCCCTGATGAACCAGTGATATCTTACAACTTGAGATTTTCTGAACCTTATATTTGGTACAATATTTTGAAATTAAATTTTATATGTTTATGATTCACCAAGTCAGTTTTTCTATTATACTTCATTATTTCCAGTTTAACAGTTGATTTGTAAAATGTGAGTTTAACGTGATAATAAACATATTAATCAGCCATGGTGGCTCATTCTTGTGGTTCAAGTCTTTAAGGTGCTGAGCAAGGGTCCCCTAGGCTAGGCCTGCCTGTGGGTGACAGGCAGGAGAAAGCAGAGGATAAGAATACCCTTTCCACGCTCAGAGTTTCAGTCCTACTGTGGAAGATGAAGTTAGTAGGGATTTTTCCCCCTATTTTTGTTGCTTTCTTTATCCTTAAACTGAAATTCCTTAAACTGTAAACACTTGAGTCTGTTAGATTTCTAGACAGGACTTCTTATAAGATTGGCATATTAATTACCAAAAGGCTGAAACATAAGGCTTGAGTCAGCTGAATGGCATCATTATGCTAGCTGATGTCAGTTTCACTCAAACAAATTTCTCGGTTGCCGATTGTCCAGAGTAATGTTAATAATGCAGCAGCTGCTAATGAGCACACTGACTGGTTAGGTGTGTCTTCCTACTAGTGTCTAATGCTAGGCTTTGCTTTGGTCTGGGAAGATTATGCCTAAAATAGAGCCCAATTCTTTTTTTTCCAATTATATTCTATTTTTTATTGATATATTTTTATATCCATTTCAAATGATTTCCCCTTTTCTGGGTCCCCACTCCCTGCAAGTCCCATAAGCCCTCTTCTGTCCCCCTGCTCCTCCATCTACCCCTTCCCATTTTCCTGTTCTGGAATTCCCCTATACTCTTGCACTGAGTCTTTCCAGAACCAGGGGCCACTCCTCCATTCTTTTTGGACATCATTTAATTTGTGGATTATGTCCTGGGTATTCAAAGAAAATCTTTGATTATATAATTCTATTTTCAAGTTTGGGATTTTTTTTTCAAAATCTAATAATTCTTGTTTCATTGTTACTAATGTTTAGATTTTAATGGATTTTTATTAGGTTTAACATTTTTTAGTATTGAAGTCAGAGTGGGATAAATTTGTGAATCCTTATATTTTATTAGTTTTAAGAAACTACTCTAAAACAAGGATGACGTATATGAACTGCTGCATGAACAGACAGCTGTTATTGGTGATTGGATTAGATAGCAAATAACCCCAATTTCACTACTTTGACTTTCATTTAATTAACTACTCAGATTTTTCTTATTAGTAACTAATAAAGTTTGATTTTCATCATTTGTACATTAAATGTATTAATAGCACACATAATTTTATAATGTATTTACTTAGAGATGAAAATTATTTAAAGTTGGAGAGAGTGCTTGGTGATCTTATGTTAATTTTATGTGTGGAATACATACCTATAAGACACATAATTAGTCTTTTCCAAATTATGATGGCTGAGAAAGCACATTAGATATTTAATTTATCACATACTTATTGGCTACTTATAAAGTTTAAATTTAAAATAATTTTTGAAAAATGAAGATATAATTAAATTATTTTCCCCTCAATCAATCTTTTGAAATTGATTTTTGATTTTTTTTTTTTTTAATATTTGAAAAGTACTGTTTTAAAGAAAAAGAGCATTCTAACTTTCAGCTGGTTTCGTTAATGAAGTGGGACATTTCGAGCGATAACTAGACTGCGTGGAGCTGCCACGTCTTTCCGTGCTGTGCTTCCCTTGTTTATCTGCCTGTGTTCAGCTTGGTGACGGGCAGAGAAGGTGCCTTTGAACTTCCTTTAATCGAGGTGCACGGGAACTTGAGAGTAGCTCAGTAGTTAGGAACGCTGGCTGCTCTAGTGGAGGACCCAGGTTCAGTTCCCAGCACATCCATGGCAGCTCACACACATCCGTAAAGTCAGTTCCAGAGCTTCTGACACCCTCATGCACACACACATGCAGGCAAAATGCCCGTGAACATAAAATAAAATCTCTGGGCAATTTTCTGAAACTATAAGAAGATGATACTTCACCATTCCACCATCAAACAGGTTTAAATTAACATTTTTATTTTATTTTATTTTATTAGTTTTATAAAACATGTTTGAAACTGTATATGTGTAGTTGCATAGTAAATATAAGAGACAACAATGAATAATTTTCTGCCTTTTTTTCCAATTGCAACTATATTTTAGGAAATCTAAAAAGTGCTCTCTTTTTTTTTTTTTTTTTGGTCCTAACACGTCTCAACTATTATTATTAATTGAATAAAGCCTCCAGATTCTAAAGCATGACTTTATAACGTATAAACTTAGGTTCTTTGAAACTCCCTTTCACTTGTTCTTTTTTTATATACAATTGTAAGTAAAGAATGTTGAAAAAGTATCATTTCAAATTGCAAAAATATTTCTGAAATAAGGGAAATAATTTTTATTTTTCCCTGAGCCCCAGCCTTCTGTGTGTAGGTAAGTGCTGACTAAGTCCTTGCCTGAGTAACTTGGAAGCTACAGACACAAGGGCAGCCTCCTTGTTTTCTTGGGAAGGTTCTGTGACTGCTGCCCTGTGTCATTTCAGCACACCAGTGCCCAATGTGCATAGACACAGTGTGTAAGGGGTGACTCTGCAGGACACGAGAGAGGCTTGCACACCCAAGACTTCACAGTCCTTACCAACTTCTCACTCTGCGTCCAGCATTATGCTCTTACTTTTCTGAAAAAAAAATTATTTTCATGTGTTCTTTTAAACTGCACCCCATTAAAAAATATAACGATATGAGACAGAGGAAGAGGCTCCATTTCTGACTTGCATGCCAGGTCAGAGAAGAGATAGCTAACACTTTGGAGGGAAACAAGAGAGTACCTGTCTCAGTATTTTCAAGTAGTTAAATTGCAACCTACTTTCCCCCTTTTGCTTTAATCGATTTATTTCAGTATTAAAGTTTTAGTTTATTAGTTATGAGCAGATTTTCTATGTCTTTTCAGTATTAAGTCCCTTGAATAAAATTTAATATTGTTATTATCTGCCTTAGAAACTAAAAATAATAGGAAAACTCTATATATCACATTAATACTTTTATTCAGACTTTTGTGCTAATGTCATCAAAAAGGTTTTGATGGTACACAGTCATTATATCAGAGTGTTTGGACATATCCATTTCTGACTGGAAAAAATAGATTTAGTATTATGTATTATGTCAGTTTTTGTGACATGAGACAGCCACATTGTTTTATAACATACTGAACATGTCCCAAAAGTAGCATTATATATTTTTGCTTATAAATTATTAAAGTATAGTTAATATATTCAATAATATAGTTATGTGTTTAAACCTTTTATATATCCAAACACTTGAAAGGCAAAGGAAATAAATATGCTTATAGACATGTATATATAATTTCAATTGTATCAGAAAAATGATTTTTTCATAATAACTTGGAGGCAGCTATCTCCTAACTCTGAATTTATAGTAATCATAATATCTTTTACAAGACAAATTTTAGAGCCAGTGTCCCTTGTGAACGCACGGTCTACCTTGTGGATTTCTAATCACATGGAAATTCCTCACCCCAGTCTCACTTCTGTAGGAAATTTAACACTTGAAATCCAAATGGATCAGGCACTTCAATCGGAATCAACTTGTAACCAAACAACTGGTTAAATTACTTTGAATCTGAAACACTTAAGTAGTGGAACATTCATTTAATCACAGCATTTGGAAGGCAGAGGCAAGAGGACCTCTGTGAGTTCAAGATTGGTCTGGTCTACAGAGCATTCCAGGACAGCCAGGGCTACTTAGAGAGACCTCCTTTCTTTTTCTCTCTCTCAGCAAAAAATGATGATGCGCTTAACTTAAAGGACAAAGTGCCTTGTGTAGAAGGACACATAAAGGTGCTGTATTGAAATTACTGCCTCTCTCCGGTAAGCCTACATGAATGTGGAATCCTGGATTTGTGGCTGTAGTGCATTCCTTGAGTGCATCACTTACCTCTGACGAGTGTTGTGATAACTGTAGATTCAGTAATTTAATTAGATATGTTAAACAGAGAATAAACTACAAGTATTTCCCCTTTAGGTATAATTTGATAAAATTGTTTTAGCTTGCTATTATTTGTAAACTTACTGAGATACTCTTACTAAAGTTTCAAACAACATGAAAAGGTAGGCTAATCTGATGGACTGTTAAATTTTACTCTTTACCCAGAAATTTATATGAAAACATGCTTGGGAACTTACATGATAGTAGTCTCTCCATAGTCTTCCTATTTCACTGTTAGTCCTACTCGTTGATGCATATTGGTAGAGCAGCGTAAACATTTTTTCACTTGAAATGTACGTCAGAACAGTAGTCATAGTTATTATAAATATGATTATTTATATATAGATATTATATAAATATAATCTCTCCAGTGTATTATGCTATAAGAGATGTAAACCTGGAAGCACCTGACCGTACCCTAGGACGACATTCCACTGTCACAGGCTGCAGTTTTGTACTTGATGGACCTCGATCTGTTTTACAAGTTTTTGTTGGGCTAAATTTTTGGCAGTTATATTAATTTGGTAGCAGATGAGGAAATTATCAAGTGTAAGCATTTTAAACAAATCTCTCTGAATGAATTATAGTCAGATTTTCTTTCTAAGAAAGCAAAGTTGTTTACATTATTTTATAATGTTGAATTTACCTTTTTAATTTTCCCAAGCTGAATGTACCAAGATAATATTTTTTTGTTTCCAAACTCATCTTAATTTTCTAAGAAAAATATAATAAGTTTTTTTTAATAATTGTGTTTTTTAAACAGAGAGTGAAAAGCAAATCATTGGAAGATGTGGTTGTGTTAAATGTTGACACAAACACGTTAGACTCACCGTTTAATGACCTGAACAGCCTGCCCAGTGATGTGGTAAGTCCAGGAATGTCCATGGTGAGCAAGAATCTTTGTTACTGGACCCTCAAGTTACAGTTTTTCACTTTGTATCTGAACCTTTAAAGTCTGTATATATGAGGGTTGTAAGAAAAATCAATGTAGGCTCTATTTTTAATATTTTTTCCTCTTGGCAGTTGAGATGTTAAATGGAATACCATATTCTTTATTGTAAAATGGGATCATAATTAAAAAGCTAGATGCATTCATTAGGTAGAGTTTCTTTAAACATCAAGTCTCTTCATCTCATCTTAATCATTATATTACAAAGTAGGCATTCTGTCTGCCTAGTGGCATGTCTTGCGAAGAATGAGAGAGTTTTTGAAGGCAAGAAGAAGAAGGGGCCAATTATCGGCTCTTGCTTCCCTGCCACCTGCCAGCGCTTTTCCTTTTAATTAATGATCTGATGGCACTGGTCAATATAATCAGAAATGCTTGTACAGTTGGGGTCAGAAAATTCTGGCTTTGATCTCTCTCAACTTTCTGAAACATTTATTTGTTTTCTCTAAATTATTTCAGTTTTATTTTAATCTTTCCTGTCCTGCTGAGGGCCACAAGAATGAAAACCTACAGCTCATCATCTGCTTTGGTAGAGCAAAGAATGCTTACTTAGAATTCTATTTGTAAATTAAACTGCAAACCCAGTTTGTCATAAAAGACATCTGATCCTTTTGAAATGACGAAACTGTCTTTTGTCTGTAAAGCTGATAAATTAAGTGCCAGTTCTCTGTGGGTCTTTGATCTTGCAGTGTGTGTGTGTGTGTGTGTGTGTGTGTGTGTGTGTAGTATTTGCAGTTTTTAATAGGATATATTCTGTATTTTGTATTAAATAGTATATAATTTTAGTTTTGGCTCTTAGACTCTTTAATATAGGGCAAAATTGCAAACTAGTGCTATTTCTCTATATATTTAGTGGCTATTTAAATATCTTAATAGCATCATTCTTACATTTTTGGTTGTGAGCCTAGCCTTTAACGGCTGAGCCATCTTTCCAGCCCAATAGCATCATTCTGTTTAAAATAACTCTCTTCTTTAAAAAAAAAAAACCTCAAATGCCCATTCTTTTGAAGGTTATTAAAATTTAAGAATTGAAAGTAAACTTTGCAATATTTTCTCTTTATTTTTAAGGAGTTTGAAAAAGTGAATTAAAAATAGCCAATTAAAAAAATAAACCACTTCTCACCTAGTTTGTTCTTATAGCCAGTGATAGGAAAGTGAGAATTCAATATCAAAGTAAGATTACTTATGCTTATCAATAGCCAAACCATTCTCTGATCTTTAAGTTCATTCACTGAAATGTGTCCTCATTGTAGTAAAGTTGTTCTGTGTGAACAATGCAAACTCAGAGCAGCAGACACTGAGCTGTCCTGTTAACCTAATGCAGCCAGATGCAGCTTTACGGAGTTCTGCAGACTGCTGGGAGGGATTCGCTATGCATTCAGAAATCCATCCAGTAGCTTTCCTTGGAAAATTATGAAAATAGCATTCCAGCTTTTCTAAACATTTTCCATATGCTGTGCACACTTCCTACTCTTGTGCTTGAGGAGCAAGGGTTGTTTACTGAAAAGAAAGAGAGGAACTCAGCCTTCCTCTACATGATATTAAAATCGGTGTACTGCAGTGAGCTCCATCCTTGAGACAAGCCTTTGAAGTCACAGCTCAATGGGATTTCCTTTGAACTGAGAAGTACTTCTCTTATATAATTTTTGTAATTAAGATATTGATATAAATGTATAGGGATGCTAACCGGCATTCAGAGATGTACAGATATAAATATGAGGTTCCAAAAGAGTCAGTATACAGCTTACTTAGCTCCATGTTAGGCTAACTGCCACTGTGAGCCTGCAGGTAAAAGGAGGCTTGCCAGCTCGCCCGTTCGGAGTGCAGAGAGGCTGCTGGCTGATAGCCTCAGACTTGCGGATAGCTGAGGACTCTGGTGTAAAAGCTCTGAGATCGAACGAGAGCCATTTGGTGAAAATAGGAAAATTAATAGGTGTATTAATGCCTTTCTAATGTAGGCTGCTGTTCAAAGCATCTCTAACAAGGTTCCCTTTTGCATCAGTTTTCCAGGGCTGCCCTTTTAGAGCTCTGGAGGAGACACAATAAAGTTGCAACACAGTTTAAAATGGCAAATGTTTTAAGTCAGGTCTGATAAACTCCTGAATGATAACTTAATTTTTTATGTGTGATTTACATTAATAAATAGTTTTGAAACCTGAAAGGTATTACTATTGGCATTGTTTGATTAGTTAAGAAGTTAACTGAAATTTAAAAGGAGGCCCTTTTAAAATCATCCTGCAAAGCATTTAAATGATGCTTACAGGCTGGTGACTGTGTGCATGTGCACTCTATTACTGTGTCACATTGACCAGTGGCCGTGGCTGCTCAGAGGTCAGTGGTCACAGTTGTCCTGAATTACTGCCCTTTTCTCCTGTGGACCCTCTGGTGCGGTGCATGCTGTAATCTTCTTAATGGCTTCATTCCAATATTCACACATAATATTTTAGATTTATTGACTGTTAGAAATACTACCACGCCAGTAGCACTTCCGCTGCTCTTAAGGTATTTAAAATTGGAAAAATAAATCAGGGCAGGCTTCAGGAATCCTTTGTTTTCCTTTTGGGAGGGAAAAAAAAAACCTTTCTTCCTGTTTTCTGACAAGAACACTTGTTTTTTGATTCCATCATTTCACTATAGATTTGGATCATAAAAAAAAAAAGAAGAAAGAATGAGAATAAAAAAAAGAAAAACAGTGAACTCAAATGTTGTATGTTAAGGATATTATTTCACAGAAAAACTTTTGAAGACAGTGACACACTGAAACATGTTGTTGTAGCTTATATTGTGACTTTATTTTTAATAATATTGCATGTAGACATTTTCAAACATATGTAGTTAGAATATTTTGAAATAAAGAATTAAACATTAGGATTAAGTAACCATCAATCAAAGTTAGTGTTATTGTAGTGTGTTTATGAGAGTGGGGAAAAGGCGCAATTATGTATTACAGGGGAAATTTCAAATGGGTTCATTTAATTTCAGAAAATGAACTATTGAAAACTCTCATTTCATATATTTATAGACAAATTTAGTTTAATTGTATAGCAGTTTAAAATTTTGTTTCTTAGTTTTACTGTTCATTTTCATTTTTATCATTTTTAATATTTTATAATAATTTAGAAATTTTTTCTGTTCATAAGGTAAGAACATAACCTATTTACTTGCTGGAAAATAAGGCTGATAATTAGAATTATAGTATGATTTAGGAAATATGTTTTCATAGGAGTGCTAAGACCAGCAATTGTAACCCAGGCGTTAGAGATGAGTGCTTCTGAGAAGTGACGGGACACAGCCACAGTGTGCATAAGCATCTTTAGATGCTGTAATCCACTGAGGAACATGTCCTCGCTTTAGGTAAGAGCATCGAAGCACGGACGTGCTGTTAATAGCCAGGGCGTTAGTGGGTAGGGTGGGTCTCTGTGTCTCTGTCCTGGCGGTCGACGTCAGGCACATCCGTAATGAGTAGCTGGTTTGCCGGTTCATTCAAAGGCAGCTTGCCATCCTTGCCTTGTGGAAGGAATCAGAACTTGATATATTTGATTTAAATTCTTTCAGCACCATTTTTTAGAATTTTTTTCATTTTGCAAATAGTATAGCTGGAAAATATTTTTCCTATGATAGAAATTTATAAAAGTATCTACTGCCTTTAAATGTTATGTATATAATCAGTATAATTAAAATCACAAATATCAAACATCCACTGTGTGCCTATTCAAACTTATGGGCTGCTATACTAGATAGCTATGTTTGGCATAAAACCTTTTAAATTACTAAAATATTAGGAAGTGTTTCTTATAAATTGTCTTATGTAAACTCATACTCTTGTTACACTTATATATTAGAATATCTTTTGAAGGAATATGTTAATGATTTTATTTCGATATGAAAAAGGAAAGGCATAATTTTCCAATTGTCAACAAAAATCATGAGGAATCTGAAGAACTAGAGAAAACCCCAGAACACAGAACTTATATTAAATTTTTGAGTAGCTATATTTAAGAGAGTTTATTTGTTTGGGAATCAGTTTAGAAAAGAATTGGCTATTTCAGAGGATTTCAAAATTAACTTAAAATTATAAAGTATATAAATTAGTCTCTTGTGGTCATGAATATTATCAATAAATGTTTAATTCATTGACTGGATCCTCTAATTTAACATGAAGGCTTTAACAAGTTAAATGTCACAGTCTGTTATAAAGAAGATAAGGCCCTCAAGAGTATATTAGTTCCAGGTGGGCCACTGCTCTGCTATAATCTTGAGTGTGCTGAGTGGTCAGTGAAGCCTCCAGCAAATGCTTGTGGTAGTCTATACTGGAGAGAAAATAGGACTTTCTTCAAAGGATAGCATAGCATGGAGAACGTTTAATGGCTAGAATAGAGTTGAGGAAATAAACCTGGCTCCAGTGTGTCCCTGAGGAAGTGTACGCCTACTCATCCTCAGCCCCCAGGACTCAGGCGTCAGCTATGCACCTCGGCCAGACCTGCCTCTGTATTGTGCTCTATGAATTAGTAAGCATTCGATGAGTGATTACTGATGAGAAATCCAGGTACTCTGTTTAAATTTCTTGACACAGAAGTTTGCTTCTAAAAATCTCAGTGTAGTTATTATCTATAATATTACATAAGAATACTTTTATTTGGCTTTCAGAATGGAAAAAAAGAAAGAAATCCAGAATGTATTTTTTTCCTATAATATACAACATAAGAAGAGGGTTTTTTTATTTGCTAGTAGGTAAAATATTACAGATATTGCTATTTCTCTACTCTTTTCTTCTATAGCTTAAATATTTAGGACTCAAATATAAGAAGAGGACAGGGAAAAATAGACACGTCCCCAAACTTCGATGCGCTTATGAATATTTCACGGGTCTTTGTTTTCTCTCACTTGAGTAAGAGCTAGCCCCAGCTTTAGTCAATCTCTTTATATATATGCCTCTCTTTGTCATTTATGAAGTTTCGTGTCTAGAAGTGCTCATGGATTCCATGGGCTTCATTTAAAGGATGCTAGTCCCCTGTGCTGTGTGAGTGGCACGCTTCTCTGCTTTCTTATTGCTAGTTAGGAGTGCCAATAGAATGGCAAACTTCCATTTTCATCTGTCTAAGTCTTCTCCCATTTAATCTAGTCCTATAAAGCCTTGACTCCCTGTACTGAAGACAGTGTTGTGGTGAGTAATACTGAGTACACTTCTTTGGAACTGTTCTAAACTTTGCTCATATCATACTGATTTGGTGAACTTTGAAATGAATTATGATCCTGACGCCCATCATAGATGCTCTAGTTGAGAAAAGTAGAGTTAAGATAACATCGTCTCTGGAACAGTCAGTTTTGTTTACTTCACTTGGACACATTCATTGGCTCAGCATGTATTCATCAAGCACCTACTATGCATTCATATCCTGTTGAGAGCTGATAATAAGTGGTAATGAAAAAAAACATTCAGTTTAAAGACCCTTTAAAAGATGGGGACTCTTCTAGTTTTGTAGATGCAGACAAAAGTTATAAAGAGAAGGAACAGGTGCAGTTGAAGAGATTGACATGGCAGTTCTAGTTCCTTGACACATGGAGACTAGACCTGTTCTAGGCTTAGATGCAGGGAAAATAAATTAGGTGTTAGTCTTTATGGTCCCTGAAGGCCTTGCCCTTCATAGTATTGTACAGGGTTTTGAGATGTAATGCTCAGAGTTCTTCTCTGACTTAGTATGATTGTTTCCTCCTGGCCTGG
This sequence comes from Apodemus sylvaticus, assembly GCF_947179515.1. NCBI lineage: Eukaryota > Metazoa > Chordata > Mammalia > Rodentia > Muridae > Apodemus > Apodemus sylvaticus. The sequence continues at coordinate 45,694,746 of NC_067483.1, forward strand.
CTGGCAACTGATGATGTGTCAGTTCATTGAATGCTAAATCTCTCGGTCACCAGTGTGAGGAACTGCAGAGTTTGGTCTAACGCTCTTATCTTATGAGGAACATTCTGATGTGTAACACTGTTTCTACTTTAAGTGATAAATCAATTAGGGTACAGGTTAAGATGTTGTAGCAAAGAGAACTCATCAGTCTTGATCAAAATATTTCTTTTCTCCAGTACCAAATTGTCAGACCTGAAAACACACATACACGTAACATTATACAGACTGAGAAGGTTATATTTAGGACTATACAGATGTATACATATATGCATGTAACAACTATTAATGAAAAAGGAGGCCGTGGATTCGAAGAATGTATGGGAGGGCTCGAAGGCGGAAGGGAGCGGGCATACTATTCTAATTGTATTGTAATATCCTGAAAAAGAGCAATCACTTACAAAATGTTAAAAGTTATTTGTTGTATAATAATTAAAAGGAGCATTGTTCTGAGCCGTGAGGTAGCTTCTGTCTTTAAGACACAGACAACATCCCTTCTAGGGCTAAGGTGTGTACCCCATCATTTGTTTTCTACTTTGCTTCAGAAGAACTGAGAAGACTGGGTAAGGCACACCCACCCCAGTTCACATTCCATTGGTTTGGACCGACACTAAGTCACAAAGGAAATAGCTAGGTTATGCATGCTTTGTGGAGATTTAGGTCTGCTGCTACAAAGGACAGGGAATATGACTGGCTGGGAACTGGTATCTGTCAGCTCTACTACAACCAGGAAGCTGAAGCGGAAATAATTCTGACAAAGCTTGGATACCATTTTTATCTGCACAAAAACTTACATAAGCCTCAATACAGCTAAGCCCATTGTATTTTGTCCATTTCAGTGGCTTACATAATGATCAAAGTATTCCTCTTTTAAAAAAATTATTGTTACATGTGTGTGCATATTTTTGAATATGTAAATGCAACCTATTCGGTTACTTGTATGTGTACGTTTCCAGGGATGATTACTTGTTATTAAATAATTAATTATGCTCTTTCCACTCTTAGAATCTCTTAATTACCTGATGTTCTTTATCTAGGGTTGAGATCTTGGGATTTACTCTGTCCACATTATCCTGCCTATTGGTGTTACTTTTCTTCTGCTCATGTCTAGGCATCCATGTTGGTGAGACTTTATGGCCATACCTTCTAGCATTTGTAGGCATCACACCCTCACAGCAGGCCCCCTCATTCTCTGCCCCTCCTTAGGCAATGATTCCTGAGCCTTCGGTGCGGGTGTTCTCTTGTAGATGTGTCAGTGGGGCTGGGCTCCACACTGCCGCATTTTGGTCAGTTGTGTCTTTCTATAATCATCTCCATTTGTTGCAAGGAGAAGTTTCCTTGTGAAAGGGTGAAAATAATATTTATTAGCAAAACTTAGACTATAGTTAGGTATTTAGCTGTTTTAATGAAGTGCTGGTTTAATATCCATGACTTAACTATCTCTAGGGAATTACCCAAGGTACGCATGCCACTTACGATTCCTTGGGGTTATGCTGTGCTGATCACTGTGGCCAAACATTTTTTTTTAATATTTTATTTTCTATATTCTTTGTTTACATTCCAAATGATTTCCCCTTTCCCGGATCCCCCCTCCCCATATGTCCCATAAACCTTCTTCTCTCCATTCCTTCTCCAATCACCTCCCTCCTTTTTCTTTGTCCTTATATTCCCTTCCAATGCTAGATTAATCCTTTCCAGGATCAGGACCCTCTCCATACTTCTTCATGGGAGTCATTTGTTATGCAATTTGTGCCTTGGGTATTCAGGGCTTCTGGGCTAATTAATATCCGTTTATCAGGGATTACATTCCATGTGTATTCTTTTGTGATTGTGTTACCTCACTTAAGATGATATTTTCCAGATCAAACCATTTGCCTAAAAATTTTGTGGTAGCCAAACATTTTCATCCTTGCTCTTTACCACAATGCTGAAATTAGAATTAGAATATCTAGGTAAAGGAGTCAGTTTTCTTGATTCGAATGAAGTGAAGAGAAACAGCCACAGTTACTCTAACAGACACCCTGCTGACATGCCTGTCCAACAGACTTCTGACTTCCTTGCCCGATTGTAATGAACACGTGGCCCCACACTCTGTACCATTCGCCCTGTTCACGTGTGGACTTTTGTCTTTTTCTTCATAGTCACTTCATTGCTAAGAGGGACAATGTGGACAGTTGGTGTCAATATTATTGATTTTGCTGTAAACTCCCACTGCTAAAACCCTGCTTCTAACGCTAGGGATAGTTGCTTCAACACACCGATTCTCCTTATATATGTGGAATCTAGACATTTAAGATAAGAAATAAAATACTTATTTCTAAAGGTTTTTTTTATTCACTATTTTTTGACCTGTATATCTAACTAGACCGAAAATATACTTATAGGCAGAAAAGTATCTAAAATAAAGTGTAATAAGAGTTGTGATGTAATCTTTAGCAAGCGAGGGTTCAGTGTAGCTACTTTTCTAAGGAAAAAACCGATTCATGCTTTTTTAGTGTAACAGGATTTGTGGTAGCCTCATGACTAAAGGTCTAAATATTTTTCTGAATTCTGAGTTATATGTTAATTAAGTTTTCCAGTTATATAGGAAGATGTACATTTATTTCATACCTAAAGGTAGAAGCCTGGAACTAAAGTAGAAAATGCTATTTCCCAGAGCAGATATTACAAAGGGTTCAGAATAGACACCATCAGATTATAGATTATAAACTGCTAAAAGCTAATTAGCACCAAAGGGCAATGGTCACCAGTGTTGATTTACTTCAGTAATCTAAAGGCCAGCGAACACAGCAAGGCTCAATACAGTCGGTTTATGTTAGATTAATTCACTTATTTCTAAAATGGATTTTTAAAACAGTTTCATTTGATAGACTATTTATTGAGCATCTGTATCCTTACATAGAAATCTTGAATTCACCTGTCCCTCTGCCCCTTGGAACTGCTTATATCTAGTGACAATTGTGGCAAAGTAGAACTAGCCAAAAAAAAAAAAAAAATCTTCGTGATGTACTTGAACTAATACAGAAATAAACAATGAAAACATTAGTGTATTTCTCACTGGGAAATCTTAACTCCTACATATTTCTATGACAGAACGGTCATTTACCATAGCACTAACCAAGAGAAACACGACGAGAGCCACAGCATAAGCATCACAAGCTCTCTAGAAATCTGATTTACAAATTCACAGAAGAGGAAAAATTGATTTAGTAATGTATTTTATTTAACTCCATGCTCAAAATAGTCTTTCAAAAAGACAGTGAACATAGGATGTGTTGTGCAGTTCCCTTGTGTGCAGTTGTGCAGTCTGGGCATGGTGAAGCAAAGGCGGCAGTGTACGATGCCCGCAGCCTCCACGACTGCGACCGACTCTCCTACCCGTACTGTTTCCTTGGTCCACAAAGAACGGAAATGTCACTTTTGCTGAAAAGTATAAATCGAGGAACTTTGTTTTGCAAAGATACAAGGGATGGCTTTTGTAAATAGGTGGGAGCTTTTTTCATTATTTTTCGTAGAAAAGATGTTAAAAACCAACTATTCATTTAGCTTTCATAATGTTCTTAACCACTGGAAATATCTTCCTTGTATCATAATCTTTATGGGGAGACAAATTATTGAATCTATAGTTTGATAATTGTCTCTATTTTTCTTTAAATACAGAAAAATAACATTTAAAAGTAGAATAAAGGACATTAAGTCTAATATGTGTTTGAACTGCATTATTGTTTGAATTTGTGGATTACCTAAACTGAGGTTAGATTTTAAAATAAAAGCTTTCTCTGAAATGAATCGGGTTTAGCACTTTGTGACTAAATGAATTAGGCTCTAAACTTTCATCTAAATCTGTGGAGCTTGGATGTAAATTGAAAAGATCACAGCTATGGGGAGAAGACCTATACCACAAAGGCCTTTCTGCATAGATTATGAATACCATAACTCGATAATTTTTCAAAACTATAGTTATAATTGGACCCAATGGGGGTCTGTTTCTTTGATGAGATCACAGTAACTGTGACTTTACACTGGAAAATGTCACTACTGTGAAGGTTTATCACCTGTAGAGCTGGTCTTTCCTCTGATGCTGTGTTCATTTCTCATTAGCATTATTCAAAGTTTAGTTGTTAATTAGGTTCACCCTTCAATTACAATCAGCATCTACAAGAGTAGGAGGACTACTTGAACAAAGAAATAAAAACATGTACATAAAGGATAAATGGCATTATTGTATTACCTAGGAATCTATATGGATAATATGCTGTGTTGAGGGAGCAGTACAGTTAAATTTAACTAAATTTATTTTTTTTATTTCTATAAGAAAATAGACTTGTGATGCAATTTCACATTTTTTCTTTATCTTTATAAATTATTTTATTTATTTATATTCCAAATGCTGCCCCTGTCCGCCTCACAGAGTTCTTCCCCCCATTCCCCCTCTCCTTTACCTCAGATGGTGGCCCCCACATTTTTCCATTTAAAACATTGATAAGGAATGTATATGGAATTTTGTATTTTCAAGAGCAGAGACTTTAGTTTTCTATTTTGATTGACAGTAGTTAGTGAAATGAATAAACAGAGTTAACATCCCTAGTGTGAGCTCCCTGAAAATCAGTCCCTGAGTGTAGTTGCATTTCTAAAGTGCAGAGCACTTGAAATTAGAAGATAGAATTGGCTGAAAATATTGTAATAAACCAACAGTTTTTCAAGGTTTGCAGATTCCCAGATAAAATACCTCTGATTTCAAACCATTAGTATTTTGTTCTGATCACTGATTAATGTGACAGTGATATAGAACTCCAGTCTAGTATGTGGTAATGAGAAACAGCGGACACTGGCTTTGTATCACAACTTTGCCTCAGAGTAGCCAGTTGTGAAAAGAAAGTGGTTCCTATCATTTGTCCCACCTTTTTTCATTTAGAAATGAGAGCATAAATGTTCTTTTTAGGAAAATGTGATGAGATGTAAACGAGACAATGTATAACACATTACATGATTTTCCACTCATGATATGGTCTCTATAACTTTATCTCTTCTCTCTTGTCATCTGTTAATGGCAAAAAGTGAAAATTACTTATGCAAATGGCAGGTCCAAACTGAAAATAAAATTGTAAATGATCTTTAAGGACTCATAACAAATAACAACGCACAACAGAAATGAACGCTCATGAACCAGCTTTATCTCCAAACAAGTAGACACACGTTATAATTGCTAAAAATCTGCAGAGAAGTGCCTCACACGCAGTTTACTGTAAATAATTAAAGCTTATTTATGTCAAGAGGCCTTGGGAGAAAAAGAGAGCATAAACCAATTTGCATTAGCACATTGCTATCCTCTCCTGCTCTTGTTTCAATTAACAGAGCAGCAGGTGCTCTGTGCAGCTAAAAAGATAAGCTATCTGGGAGGAGGATGGATTTTGGCTGACCTGCAGACATTGCGCTTTGCCTGCTGATTGGGTTCGTACCTCGCTGTACCAATTTCTGAGGTGTTAATTTAACTGTTCCTCTCTGCCATGCAGGTCTCGGCCTTGAAAAATAAGCTGAAGAAGCAGTCCACTGCTACGGGAGATGGAGTGGCTCGGGCCTTTCTGAGGGCACAGGCAGCTTTGTTTGGCTCCTACAGAGACGCTCTGAGATACAAGCCTGTAAGCAATCCCCCATCACTGTTGGACCTGCTTTCCCACAGGCCGTAGGATGAGGCAAGAAAAAGGAAACATCCTAATATCACAACTGAAGGAGTCATCATGGCTCTCCTGTAAAACTCAAAACGTGCTTCCAAGACTAGTTCAGTGGCAATTCCCCAGCTTCCGCGTTAGCTGTTTTCATGGTCGCTAGCTAATATCCCCGCGATCTTGGGCCTGTCACCAACTTAGATTTCTAGAAGTGGAATATTTACTTTTGAGTGAATTGATAATTTATGTTCAAGTACTTAAAATCACTTACCGTGTCTTCTTAAAATCACCATGAAAGTCAACAAACAAATAGTAGAACTTAATTAATAGCTTAGGGCAGAAACAAAGTGGAAGGTAAGAAAATTCACACTTTAAATTGTGGCTGTTTTTGAATATTTGGTGTCTTCCTGGTTCATAATACTTTCTGAAATGGCCTTGCCTATTTAGCATATCTTGTCACATCTTGCCTTTTATTTTAATTCCCTAAACTTACTAAATTATAGCCAAGAATTTAGCTGTTCTAGAATTGTACAAGTCAAATACATTTGTTTCTCTCCAAAGGCTCTAGGCTGATTTTATAAAATAAGATCCCTAAAAGACCATTGCAGGACCAGATGCTCAGGTTGCTAATGTGCTTTTACACTTGTATTCTGTGTGCCACAGCATGCATGTGGAAGTCAGAGGACACCTTCAAGGTGTCCTCTCTTTCTCTCTATTATATAAGTCCTGCAAATTTGGCCTCAGGTTCTGGCATTTGGGGACATGCACCTTTCTCGGGCCCAAATATGTACATTTTAAGGGTTAAACACATTTGATTAATAAAAAGTAACACAAAGGCCTGCCATTGCTAGATTACTTTTAACCCTTGCTCTGTAGCAGGTTTGGAAAGTGAAACCTTTTATGTCTTCCTGCTCTGTCTTCCGCAGTTGGTATGCAAACCTGTTGGCCATAACCTGTCTTCTTAGTGGTTCTCATAGTATAGCTCTTAGGCATTTAAAGGGGTTTTGAGCTAGTAGAGAGTTTTTTAGTGGATAAATATATCTACCTTCTATCTATCTATCTATCTATCTATCTATCTATCTATCTATCTATCTATCTATGTATCTATCTATCTACCTACCTACCTACCTACCTACCTACCTACCTGTCTTTCATCTATATCTTATTTCTGTATTTGTCACTATAACAAAATACCTGCCAAATCAATTATGAAAAGAAAAGGCCTATTTCCATTGTAATTCAGGAGGTTCAAGTCTATGATGGTCCTATTGCTCTTGGGAATCAGGTATGGCCATACCAGATGACAAGGACCATACTGGGGAGTAACAGTCCACACAGAATGACCTGGACATGATGAAGATAGAGGAGGAAGAGGATAGGTTCTGTGTGTCCCCAACAAGGGCGTGACAGAATGAACAGAAACCTTCTCCTAGGTTTCCATGTCTTTTCAGTCCTCCATTTTCTTCTTGGACGAATGTCCATTCCTTTAATGTATCAGCTTTTGTGGGAGGCTTATCTCAATACTAGCACTAGTCTTTCTAAAGTATGTACATTTGAAGGTATTAAAGAATTTTAAGTATTGTACCTCATTGCTTATATAATGTGGAAAGTCTTAAAAATTCTAAGATTCTCATTCTTTGAAAGAATGGAAACAATCACCTAAATGCAGTTGAGTACATTATCAAGTAAAAGAAAGGTGAGTTTGAAAGATAAAATGATTTTTTTATTTAGAAGTTTATCAAAATCAATTTTTAAAATAGGAAGAAAGGAAGCTTGAAGAAACTACTTTGCTCTTTTTATTGTTGTTATGTTTAAATATTCAGAGTTTCTCATTGTTGTTGTTTTTAAGGATTTTTTTTAAATTTCATGTATATGAGTAAACTGTAGCTGTCTTCAGACACATCAGAAGAGGGTATCGGATCCCATTACAGATGTTTGTGAGCCACCATGTGATTGCTGGGAATTGAACTCAGGACCTCTTGAAGAACAGTCGGTGCTCTTTACAGCTGAGCCTTCCCTCCAGCCCTAAATACTTTTTTTTTTTTAATAAATGTGTACAACCATTTTTTTTTACTTTTTTTATTAGATATATTCTTCATTTACATTTCAAATGTCCCCTTTCCTGGGTCGTTCCCCCCCCCAGCCAAGAAAGAATACTTGTTTTTATAAACTAAAATCCCCCCCCCCTTTTTTTAAATATTTGTGGTAGACTTCAAGTCTACCACAAATTGAAGAAATGAATAAGTTGAAGTAAAAGATTATGTTTTTAAATGATTCAGATTGTCAGTGTGTAGGGTGCTGGATAAGATAATGCACCCTAACACTAACATGAATTGCCTTTGATTGTACAGTTCAGTATTTATCCATTAGACTTCATTGAGTACATAGAAGCATGAAGATTTCTGTGATTCAGATCCAAGTATCCCAAGAGCCGTATTCTGGTGCCTGTTGAAAAATAATTTATCACAGAGTATCATTCCTGTTAGCAAGTCAGAATTTCTTTTATATTCATTTACAAATAAATACTTAGTTCTTCCTTTGGCTTTTCTACTCTAACCTATTTTGGGACTTGGGAAACAGTATTTTTATTTTGCGTGTCTTTATGATTCTCTGACAATCTTGTTTTCTCCTTATGAGGAGTAACTTTAACTATTTTAAGGAAATCATGTTTATCAAGGAAAACAATTTTGCTAGAGAAATGATCAATAATGTTCCTTAAGTCCATGTAAAAATAGGAACCAAGACTTTAAGATTAGTACAGAATTGATTAATAGCAGTTTTAGTGGCTCTTGTTTCATTCTTATAACATAGTTAATGAATAATATTTAATTTATTTTTATATCATAACAACAAAGAGCATAGCATTAGAAAGTTGTGCTAATTTCAAAATTTGTTTTATTATATTTATATGAACTTGTTGCTTGCCTGTATGTATGTGCAGTAGGTATATGCTTGATTTCTGGAGAGGTCAGAAGAGGGCAGCAGATTCTCTGGCACTATAGTTATAAGTGGTTGAGAGCCACCATGTGGGTGCTGGAGATGGAGCAATTATTCTTAACTGCCAAGCCACCTCTCCTATCTGCAGAAAATTCAGTTTTGATAGTGATATCATTTTAGGTCAGAGTTGAGTGAGAATGGAGGTAGCTATGACTCTCATCCTTATTGAAGAAAGAAGAAATCACTCTAGTGAATAGAATCAAGGTTGAGCAGGAGGCCCAAATCTGAAGCATGCTATAGAGGTAGAAGTGGTATTTTGGTACTACTTGGAGGTAGATTTTGAGGGGATTTCCAGCAGAGTAATTTATGTATTCCTACATAAATACTAAATTTGTATACAAGCATTTCTAAATGAAACATATTTTAAAAGTTAACCACTTCAGATGTCTGAGAAGCAATTCTAACTTTCCTTTGATATTTAACTTCGGCTTTCTTATAGCATGCTTGTGTGATTGAAAGTGATTGCTGTTGCTCTTCTCTACAGAGAAAAACAGAATCAAGTGTAGTTATGGGAAGAGACACGAAATAAAAGATATTTTGTTTTTTTCTTTTAGCCAGCAACAAGTTTGTTTTCTTTTTTTAAAGAATACAAATATATGACCTCAAACTTCTCTGCTATATGACTTGAAGAAAATTGCTAAGAACAGAAGATCTGGGAACCATACAATCTGTGTTTGAATCTTGGACCGAGGAATTTTATAATGTCATGCAAACTGAACTCCCAGTGCTTTTGTTTTGAGAGGAAATTCTGTTTCCCGTGTTGTGTTGTGTGCACAGGCTGTTACTTCTCTTGCTATGACAAAATAAAGAACAGAAGCAACTTAGAAAAGAAAGATTGGGTTTAGCACATAGAGGCCTAGTAGAAGTTGTGGTGCAATTCATGACAAGAATGCATGTGGCAGAAGTTCCTTATATTTTGTAAATAAGGAAAGAGTCAGGCTTGAATCAAAATGCACCCTACAAAGCCTGTCCTGACCCATTTCTGCTAGCTGGGTCTCAGATCCCGTAGAGTTCTCAGTCTTCAAACTAAAGCACCTGAGTTGAAGACTAGCTGTTGAAACAAATGAGCCTATTGGGGCTTTATGTTAAACTATTTAATGTTGCTGGTGGCCTTCAAAGTTCACTGCTGCCTGATAAGGTTCCAAACCACTTAATATCGCCCCAGCGTTTTTATGATCTTACTAGTCCAAAGGCTGTTCCAGCCCAAATTGCAAAGTCTATAAACTGTTAGGTTTGACCCAGTGTAAAAGAAAAAAAAAAGCTCTATATTTCTAGTATACAACTAAACAGACTAATTGTTCCCATTCTCAAATGGAAGAGTAACTGTAAGGAAATTCTGGATGAAAGAAGGAAACAGCAGGGTGACCACTAAACTTGAAGCTCCACGTCTGATCCATGTAGGCTGGTGGTGCCTTTGCCTTGGCCCCACCTAGGTGGGTAGTCCCACCCAATGTGCCTGTTACCTGCAGCACACACAGTCTCACTCTTACCACGTTCAGTCAGCGCCTGGAGCTCTCTCCCTGGAAGATATTCTATTTTCATGACATCTATACCCTAGATTCTGTTGCATCTTAGGCCACAGTAAATCCAACTCACTAACAATTTGTTTTTACTTTTTTCTGACACCTTGGTGCAAGCCTTGATCCAATAATTTTTACATGTTTGTACTATCAACACCACATGGTTGACACCAGTTCTGCAGCCTGTATAAGATGTATCTGGGAACTTTGGAGCCATTGGTGTAGTCATCTCTGCATGCCTGCATAGCTGAGTCCAGCAAAACCGTTCCCTAGGTGTCTCTGAGCAAGACGCCTACACAATAGCATTCTGTGTTCAGGCATTCAGGATTTTTTTACCCCACCGACATTGTCCTTTTCTTTTATTTTGTTTTGTTTCATTTTGTTTTTCGAGACAGGGTTTCTCTGTGGAGTCCTGGCTGTTCTGGAACTCACTCTGTAGACCAGGCGGGCTTCAAACTCAGAAATCCGCCTGCCTCTGCCTCCCAAGTGCTGGGATTACAGGCGTGCACCACCACGCCTGGCTGACATTGTCCTTTTAAATGAAATTTTAAAAAATGAATTTGGATCCTTTAACGGGTGAAGTCTTGTCCTTGAGGTCCCTTTGCTATAGTCTCTGTTATCTGAAGTTCTCAAGGAATAAATATTTATAAAGTTCTACTGAATAAGTGTTTCTGAACTTTAAGTTTCTTTCACTCATTGATTCACTGACTATTAATTCTACTTCCAGTGTAAGTAGTTATGATGTGGGCTCTAGTAACTTGAATACAGTTGATACATGTTTAACAAGATTGTCTTTTGTTTTTTGATTTTTGTTTTGTTGCCCTTGTAACCTTAAGTGAAATTTTTATGGGAGCAGTAATTATGGCTGACTTCATTAACCCAGAGATTATTTGTGTAAATCCTTCCAGTTTGTATGTGTAAGATTCGGAAATCTTCCATAGCTCTGTCAAAAATCACTGTAAAGTATGAAATATCATTTTTGTGATGGGTCCTTGTCTGATGAATATTAATTTATGATAATATTTGATAGATTATTTCAACATTCCTCATAGTTTGTATTATCCCTCTTTACTACACACACATCACCAAAGACTTAGAAAAAAAAATTAAGAACACTGAGGTCCAGTAAGATGGCTCAGCTGATAAAGGGGCTCAAAGCTAGGCCTGATGACCTGAGTCCTCTCTGCCTTCCAAGTGCTGGGATTAAAGGCATGTACCACCACCTGGCCAGAAATTAAATTTTAGTAGTATAAAAATAATAATTTGAGGGCAGCATATACTACCCATGAAGTGATGGATGAACGCTTCAAATGAGGCTACTGTAGACACATCAATAGAAACTGAATCTTTGATTTCATCTAATTGTTATGTTTTATACTAATGCCTATATGTTAGCTAATTTCCTTGGAATGCTCATTGTCTGACATCATTAATTCCACCAAAAAAGGGCAGCACTTGAATCACACTGTTATTAGTCATTACTTTTATCCACATCAGAGCCAATTAGTAGCATTTTACTTACAGACTCCTATAATCAGAGCCCTGAGACTCTTTAACAATTAAATTATAATTGATAGTTTTCAAAGTGTTCTAGTAAGAATTTTAATGCCTTACTGCCACCTAAGGCTTGCTAAAAAATTTCCTTCTAGCGGGTGAATTGTCATTAGCCTCCACTCTCATTTTGAACATGAAATACAATCACTTATCTGTATTATGTCAAGTATGCCAAGTGGACTGTGGAGGTGTTGGGGAATGGGTAGTGGGAATCAGCCAGTGAGGGATGACTCTGCAGGTGATGAGGCTGACTGGGTGTGAAGCATGAGTCCAGGTAGCTGAGGGTGGAGCCTCTGGGGAGGGGAGCAGCCCTCAGACACTTCAAGGATGTCATTGACTGCATGAAGGCAGTTGTCAGTGGAACCTAACCCAGAGCAGTGAGTCAGAAATGTATTTGCAATCGTTGAGAGAAGGTAAGCATAAAAATTCCAATTATTTGAAAACCAACCAGTGATCGTGAGTAATATAAGTGGCACAAATCAGGAAGCTGGCTTTACAGCAAGAATAACCTTGGGGCTGGAGGAAAGACACGCTCAGCGGTTAGAGCACGCACTGCTCTTCTGGAGGATCCTGATTTCCAGCACGCACATGATAATTCCAACCACCCGCAACTCCAGATATAGGTTATCTCAGGCTGTCATCTGACTTCCAAAGGCATCACACATACATGCAGGCAAAATACTCAGATATCAATACAACAATGAATAAATCTGATGTGAGAAAAATGTTTAAAAATGTCTAATCAGCAAGAAAAGTAAGCAGTAGACTTTTAAGTTGTTGAAGCATACTTGATATTTTTATACTTAAAAATCAAGCTACCAGTGTTAAATATTTGCATTTAAGTGAGATTGAGCAGTCAGTTTTAAGAGCATCAGGGCTTCCGAGAGGAGGCTTGTTGCACAGGCCTTTCAGTAGAAGGCCATTCCTACAAGTGTGCGCTGCTTTGCAGGGTCCAGTTTTGATTCTGTATCTAATCTCCCCTTGACACTCAGTGTGTCTCCTAGAGACTGGTTCTCTCTGACTGGCCTTTTATTGATGTCCTGACCATCTTTACTTCTGTCTAGGGCGAGCCCATCACCTTCTGTGAGGAGAGCTTTGTAAAACACCGCTCCAGTGTGATGAAACAGTTCCTGGAGACTGCGGTTAACCTCCAGCTCTTTAAGCAGGTAAGAGTGAGCCTACATACCCTGGCTCTATACACGGAACGCTGCCGTTCAGCACATATCTGCTGCCCTAAAACTACATCCAGGTTTAAAAAAAACAACCAACCAAACAAGTCCTGAGAAATGTCTTCTCTGAATCAGAGGTTGGCTTCGTATGGGAGAAAGAAGAGTAGTGCTCCTGTGGCGAGCACTCTTGAAACATCCCTAGCTGATGGAGTCTAGGGATGGTGAGAAGGGGAGAGTGCTCCTCTATCCAGGAGGAGCACACCAATGCTTGGTCCTGAAATCAGATATCTGAGTAACAGTATATGGGCTAAGCAGGCTGTGTTTAGGGGTGTGCATGTGTGCATGAGTGTGCGTGCAATAACAATGACAAAAGAGGCCATGAATTTGAAAGAGAGCAAAAGGGGAGAGTTTGGAGGGAGGGAAGGGAAGGGAGAAATGATGCAATCATATCATAAACTCAAAAGTGAAAGAAAATTATCTGAAATGCCTCGGGAAAAGTCACTAAGCTCAGGGATGCACTGTAGAAGGCTGGATATCCACAGCAATGGACCTGCATGCGGAACACACTGAGGTCATCAAAGATCATCCAGCTCCTGAGGTAAAGTTAAGTCACAGCTCCAGTCTATGTTCTAAGTTTTGTTCAGGACATCTAATTATTATTTCAGAGTAGCCAAGATTGATATCATAATTTAGATATTTTAGTTTTCAGAGACACTAGGTCTGTTTTTTTTGAGGCAGGGTCTCACTATGTGCCTTACTCTGGTCTGGAACATCATATGCAAGCTAGGTGGTCTTTGAACTCACAGAGATCTGCCTGCCCATGTTGCCCAAGGGCTGGGATTGAAGCCATGGGCCTCGTATGTTGTTTTTGTTTTTATGTTTATAAGTATATGATGTGTAAGTTTTTATATATCAAATGTTTACAGGGATTTTGGAGGCCAGGGTAGGTCAGATGTCCTCTGGATGCTGAAAACTGAACCCTGATCCTCAGCCTTCTAACTACTGAGCCATCTGTAGCCTTGGGCACTGTGCTTTGTTTGTCTGATATGATCACAAATCTCTTAGATCAGGTTGTCTTAGTTCCTATTTGCACAATCTAAATTTCCTTATAGCTACTTGCTTATCTTGGTCCGCATAGCAGTTTCAAATATAAAACCAGCTCTGCATGCAGGATGTACTCACACTCGCACTGTGTTGTGGGCAGTTTGAAGCTAAGATCCAACATCAGTGCCTTTGAGAAGCACCAGACTAACAAAACTGTTAATGCAGAAAATGCCATCCTGTTGAAAATTACCTTCAAATTAGGTATGAATTAGGTATCAAATTAGGTATGACGATGAGTTAATGCCATTCATAATTGATGAATTAATAATTTGTGACTAAATGTACTTTGTGGTATATAATTGTCTTTTAAATAGTAAAGTTTTACCTCAAGGAGAGGCATATATGAATTTAGAACAGAAATCTTTGTATTTGCTAAGATGAAGCTGTTCCCTTGAGCTCCCTCTCTTGTTGTCTCCAAGGTGATACCAAGTTAAGTGCTAGGCCTCTGTATTTGTCAGGCCCTGGCAGGGCCTCTCAGGAGACAGCCATATCAGGCTTCCATCAGCAAGCACTTCCCTGCATCCACCATAACATCTGGGTTTGGAGGCCATCTGGGTTTGGGCCCCCTGTGGGGCAGTCTCTGTATGGCCTTTACTTCAGTCTCTGCTCCACACTTTGTCCCCATATTTCCTCCTGTGAGTAGTTTGTTCACCCTTCTAAAAAGCACTGAAGCACCACATTTTGTTCTTCCTTCTTCTTAAGTATACTATCATATTATCTGCAAATAGTGGTATTTTGACTTCTTCCTTTCCAATTTCTATCCCTTTGACCTCCTTTTGTTTAATTGTTCTATCTAGAAGTTCAAGTACTGTGTTGGATAGGGAGAGAGAGAGCAGTCTTGTCTAGTTTAGTGGGATTGCTTCAAGTTTCTTTCCATTTACTTTGATGTTGGCTACTGGTTTTCTTATGTTTAGGTATGGTCCTTGAATTCCTGATCTTTCCAAGACTTTTAACATGGTTGTTGAATTTTGTCAAATGCTTTTGCAGCATCTAATGAAATGACCATGTGGTTCTTTTCTTTGAGTTAGTTTATGTAGTGGATTACGTTGATGGATTTCCGTATATTGAATTATCCCTGCATCCCTGAGATTGTGGTGAATGATTGTTTTGATGTGTTCTTGGATTCAGTTTGTGAGAATTTTATTGAGTATTTTTGCATTGATATTCATAACGAAAATTGGCCTGAAGTTCTCTTTCTTTCTTGGGTCTTTTTAAGGTTTTTGTATCAATGTAACTGTGGCTTCATATGGATTAAGGCTGGTCTTCAATAGCAACAAAAACAACAGAAAGCCCACATACACATGGAAGCTGAACAACGCTGTACTCAATAATATCTTGGTCAAGGAAGAAATAAATTAAAGACTTTTTAGAATTTAATGAAAATGAAGGTACAGCATACCCAAACCTATGGGACACAATGAAAGCAGTGCAAAGAAGAAAACTCATAGCTCTGAATGCCTCCAAAAAGAAACCAGAGATAGCATACACTAGCAACTTAACCACACACTTGAATGCTCTAGAACAAAAAGAAGCAAATACACCCAAGAGGAGTAGACAACAGGAAATAATCAAATTCAGGGCTGAAATCAATGAAGTAGAAACAAAAAGAACCATATAAAGAATCAACCAAACCAGGAGCTGATTCTTTGAGAAAATCAACAAGATAGATAAACAATTAGCCAAACTAACCAGAGGGCACAGAGACAATATCCAAATTAACAAAATCAGAAATGAAAAGGGAGATATAACAACAGAAACTGAGGAAATTAAAAAAATCACCAGATCCTACTACAAAAACATATACTCAACACTTGTGGAAAATCTGGATGAAATGGACAATTTTCTAGACAGATACCAACTACCAAAGTTAAATCAGGATCAGATAAACCATGTAAACAGTCGCATAACCCCTAAGGAAATACAAGCAGTCATTAAAAGTCTCCCAAGCAAAAAAAGGCCCAGGACCAAATGGGTTTAATGCAGAATTCTATCAGACCTTCAAAGAAGAGCTGATACCAATACTCTTCAAACTATTCCACAAAATATAAACAGAAGGAACACTACACAATTAGTTCTATGAAGCCACAGTTATGGTGGGGTACTTTCTTAATTAGTGATTGATGTGAGTGGTCCTAGTACATTATGAATAAAGCCACCTCTGGGCTGGTGGTCCTGGGTGCTATCAGAAAGCAAGCTGAGGCAGCCATGATGAGCAAGTGGCACTTCTCCATGGCCTCTGCATCAGCTCCTGCCTACAGGGTTCTTTCTAGAATTCCTGTAGTAATTCCTAGATAATGGACTACAAGTGAAAGATGAAATAAAGTCTTTCTTCCCCAAGTTGCTTCTGCCCATCGTGTTTTATCCCAGTAAAGGAATCCCTGAGACAGAGGCATAGGAAGGGACATTTAAGTCCTTTTGGATTATTTAATTGAAGTATCTTATATTTACCTTGAAAACTTTTATTGACAAAACTAACTGTTTTAACAGTTAAGGCTTGATGCACATTTATATTGACATGTATATATCCATCGATGCAGCTTGGAGAGATCACATTCTGCTAGCTAACTCTAATCTGACATAGTTTTGGTAGTAAGCACACACAAAATTTACTCAGCAAATTGGGAGTACATAACTGAATTATCATAAACTGTGGTGACCATGTTGTAAAATAGTTCTCAGAAACATGTCTTGATTATTGACATACCCTGTGTTCAGCATCCCTGCTCTCCTAGTCTAGCCTGCAGCTAAGTGGCTTCATTAGCAAAGCGCCAGGCGCTACATGGTTTGTTTTATCGTCAGCATCGATTATTGAGTATTTAGACTCAATATTAATTTTGGTATTTTATGAAGGCATTTTTTGGCTGTGACTCCAGATTATGCTCTAATGGATTGAGTTTTTATTGACATTTGACTTGTAAATCCCTCTGAGTCTCTGTTTCCACATCTGTGACAGGAGTTGAACTGGAATACTCAGCCTCAGATGCCTTTACCTCTTATATTACATGATACCATGAAATAAACACAAAGCTTAGAGAGAAGACAGTGGGTTCCATTTACATTAATTCCTGTTTAGATAATAAATTTGAATGGAATTCCAGAAATAATTCCTCAAATCCATGATTTTGACATCACCATACTTCTCTGCATTGCAGCCTTGTGAAGAGTTAAGCCATATTTTAAGTTTCTAGCCTTTATTTAATACTATACTAATATAATGAGGAAACAATTTTTGTGTGTATTATTTACTATTAAATCTACTGGTTGAAAAAGTTTCTTTGCTTACATACTTCCCAAGGCTAGAATCATGGCTGAGTTTAGCATGTTAATCTTAAAATCTAACTTTATTCTGTGACTAAGAGCTCTCTATGACAATAGGCCCTCTTGACTTTCAGTGTAGATTACTGTTAGGATGGCTGATCTCTAATTTATAGTCAGTCTACCCCCCTCCAAAAAAGGAAAAAAAAACAATTTAGCTTATGCAAATGCTAACTCATTTGAGGAAGAAAATGGTAGGGAAGATATCAGTTAAAAATTTGTATTTTATTAATCATCTGAAATCTTCCATAAGCTAATATAAATATGTATTTACTTAATTTTTTTTTATAAAACAAGTACCTGTTCATGTACAAATGTACAAGGAGCGTACACTGTTTATCAATTCAGTTCGTTCTTAGATAGCTCTTATGTGTGAATACTGGCCCCTCTCAGCTCGCCCCTCTTCATCTGCCAGTCACTGAGGCCCACCAAGGCCACTGCTTCTCTCCACAGACGTGGTCCTGACACTCACTTCTGTGAGTTTGTGACCCTCTGAATTTAACCAATGTCATCTGTGTGATGAGGGATTTGGAGCTATCTTTGGGGGCCTGGTGGGCTCAGTCACAAATGCATAACTTTCCTGGAATCTGTCAATAGTGGGTGAGTAGTAAGGAGCCACAGGAATGCCTTCCCCTTCCAGAGCTCATTGCTTAAAGGGCCAGTATGGTGTGGGCCCAGTCCAGGAAACCACAGTCCTTTTTCAGAGTATGGGGAAGTGTCTGTATATTATGTCCACTTTTTGTTTTGCTAAATCACCTCTATAAAGTACAGCATTGTACATTTTAAAACAAAACATCTCAAAAATTACTGCTAAAATCACCATCCTTTGACTGTAATTTGTAAGGAATGTTACAAATTCAGTTAGACAGGCCCTATTTGTCTTAGTGTGTACACAAAGCCGAAAGTAAACCCACAACCTGTCCTGTGTCTAGTGACATGCCTGTCCCACTGTCAGTACCTTCAGTTTTTGTCACGGTTCTCTAGAGGACAGAGGCTAAAATGAAACTCTGTCTACACCTGTGTATCTTTATATCAGTAATAACACTTACCCTGTGTTGCTGTAATTTTTCTCTTTTGCATACCTGCCTTCACCTTTGGGACGCATCCCCTCGTTCCCTATGTTCCCTAGCTCCTATGGCATTGAATCTGCAGTATTTTTCTATGCCTATGTTTTCCCATTTTGTTAAGAATATATTGAACATTTGTTTTATGTCACGAGGAATCACTTTAAATACTTGAATTTCAGCTGCTTTCATAGGGCTGAGAATTAGTGACAGAATGGCTAACAAACAGAAGATATAAAAAATACTTAGTACTTAATAAATGGAAATCAGAGAAGGCTCCATACGGGCACCAGTTCCACTTCTCCACATTCAGTGATCTATATGGATGTTGTCCTAGGCAACAGGATTCCTCTGTCAATTTGCTGAAAGCAACCCTCAACCCTAGCATCAGCTTGCTGATGCAACCAAGGTCTGCTTCTGGGAGACTTGCCTGGCTACAAGAGATGGCTACTTCACCCTCAGTACCCTGCATTACTAGGAGTCACCACTGGGACCCTCATTATTAGATTGCAGGACTTGCCATTGCAGTGTCTGTCTGTTCACACTCCTCCTCCACATGGCTCCCTCCCCACTTTCTCCCTACATCCCATCTCTCCCTCTTCCTGTTCCTTCCCAATCCATTCCCCACTCTCCCCCACTTCACCTGCAAATCTATTCTGTTTTCCTTTCCCAAGGGAGATCCTTGCATCCTCCCTAGAGCCCTTCTCTTCACCTAACCTTGATGCATCTAGGGATTAAAGCTTGACTAGTGTTTGCTTAGTGGCTAATATCCATTTATAAGTGAATGCATGCCTTACTTGTTATTCTGGGTCTGGCTACTTCACTCAGGATGATTTTTTTTTCTAGTTCTATCCAATTCCCTGCAAATTTCATGTTATCATTTTTTTTTAATAGCTGAATGGTGAAAATGTTCCTGACTTTCTTTATCCATTTTTCTGTTGCAACATATAGAATGTTTTCCTTTATTGCTGTTATGAATAAAGCCACAGTAAGCATGGTTGAGCAAATGTCCTTGTGGTAGGAAAGAACATCCTTTGGGTATTTGCCCAAGAGTGGGAGAGCTGGGTCTTAAGGCAGATTGATTTCCAGTTTTCTTTTCTTTCTTTCTTTTTTTTTAATTTTTTTTATTCGATGTATTCTTTATTTACATTTCAAATGATTTCCCCTTTTCTGGGTCCCCACTCCCCGAAAGTCCCATAAGCCCTCTTCCCTCCCCCTGTTCCTCCATCTACTCCTTCACACTTCCCTGTTCTGGAATTCCCCTATACTGTTGCATTGAGTCTTTCCAGAACCAGGGGCCACTCCTCCGTTCTTTTTGGACATCATTTAATATGTGGGTTATTTCTTGGGTATTCCAAGTTTCTAGGTAAATATCCACTTATCAGTGAGTGAATACCATGATTGATCTTTTGAGACTGGGTTACCTAACTTAGCATGATGTTCTCCAGCTCCATCCATTTGACTACGAATTTCATGAATTCATTGTTTCTAATTGCTGAATAGTACTCCATTGTGTAAATATACTACATTTTTTGTATCCATTCCTCCGTTGAGGGACATCTGTGTTCTTTCCAGCTTCTGGCTACTACACATAGGGCTGCTATGAACATAGTGGAGCATGTGTCCTTATTACATGATGGGGAATCCTCTGGGTATATGCCCAGGAGTGGTATAGCAGGGTCCTCCGGAAGTACCATGCCCAGTTTTCTGAGGAACCGCCAGACTGATTTCCAAAGTGGTTACACCATCTTACAATCCCACCAGCAGTGGAGGAGTGTTCCTCTTTCTCCACATCCTCGCCAGCACCTGCTGTCTCCTGAGTTTTTGACCTTAGCCATTCTGACTGGTGTGAGGTGAAATCTCAGGGTTGTTTTGATTTGCATTTCTCTAATGATTAATGATGTTGAACATTTCTTAAGGTGTTTCTCAGCCCTCCGAATTTCTTCATGTGAAAATTCTTTGTTTAGCTCGGTACCCCACTTTTTAATGGGGTTATTTGGTTCTCTGGGTTCTACCTTCTTGAGTTCTTTGTATATATTAGATATTAGCCCTCTGTCAGCAAACCGGTAGCCAACATCAAACTAAATGGAGAGAAACTTGAAGCAATCCCACTAAAATCAGGGACTAGACAAGGCTGCCCCCTCTCTCCATATCTTTTCAATATAGTTCTTGAAGTCCTAGCTAGAGCAATTAGACAACATAAGGAGGTCAAAGGGATACAAATTGGAAAGGAAGAAGTCAAACAATCACTATTTGCAGATGATATGATAGTATACTTTCGTGACCCAAAAAAACTCTACTAGAGAACTCCTACAGTTGATAAGTTCAGCAAAGTGGCTGGCTACAAAATCAACTCAAGCAAATCAGTAACCTTTATATACTCAAAGGATAAGCAGACTGAGAAAGAAATTAGGGAAATGACACCCTTCACAACAGCCACAAACAGCATAAAGTATCTTGGGGTGACTCTAACCAAACAAGTGAAAGATCTGCAGGACAAGAACTTCAGATCTCTCAAGAAGGAAATCGAAGAAGATCACAGAAAATGGAAAAATCTTCCATGCTCATTGATTGGCAGGATTAATATAATTAAAATGGCCATCTTGCCAAAGGCAATCTACAGATTCAATGCAATCCCCATCAAAATCCCAACCCAGTTCTTCATAGAGCTAGAAAGAGCAATGCTCAAATTCATCTGGAATAACAAAAAACCTAGGATAGCTAAAACTATTCTCAACAGTAAAAGAACTTCAGGGGGATTCAGTATCCCAGACCTCAAACTTTACTACAGAGTAATGGTGATAAAAACTGCATGGTATTGGTACAATGTCAGGCAAGCGGATCAATGGAATAGGATTGAAGACCCAGAAATGAACCCACACACCTATGGTCACTTGATCTTCGACAAAGGAGCTGAAAGCATCCAGTGGAAAAAAGATAGTCTTTTCAACAAATGGTGCTGGTTCAATTGGAGGTCAGCATGCAGAAGAATGTGAATCGATCCATTCTTATCTCCTTGTACTAAGCTCAACTCCAAATGGATCAAGGACCTCCACATAAAACCTGACACACTGAAACTAATAGAAAAGAAACTGGGGAAGACCCTGGAGGACATGGGCACAGGGGAAAAGTTCCTGAATAGAACACCAATAGCTTATGCTCTAAGTTCAAGAATTGACAAATGGGACCTCATAAAACTACAAAGTTTCTGTAAGGCAAAGGACACTGTCAAAAGGACAAAACGTCAACCAACAAATTGGGAAAGGATTTCCAGTTTTCTAAGAAGCTGCCATTTTGATTTCCAGAGTGGCTATATGTGGTTGCACTTCCATCTCCAGCCCTCCCCCCAAAAATGAAGGAGTGTTCCCACTGGCCCATGTCCTCACCAGCATGAGCTGTCATTTGTGTTATTGATCTTACCCAGTCCAACAGATGTAAATTGGAATCTAAAAGAAGTTTTGATTTGAACTTTTCTGATGGCTAAGGATGCTGTAATTTTCTTTAAGTGTTCTTAAGCCATTTGAGATTTCTGTCCAGAATTCTCTGTTTAGATCAATACCCCATTTTAAAATTGGATTATTTGGGTTTTTTCATATGTAGTTCTTGATGTCTTTATATATTTTGGGGATTTCTATTGGATGTAGAGTTGGTGAGCATCTTCTCCCCTTCTGTGGGTGGCTGATTTCTGATTTGTCCTGCTGTCAGTGTCACTAGCCTACACAGGCAATTCGGTTTTATGAGATACCACTGGTTACTGAGTTCAGTGCCTGTGCTCTGTGATGATCAGTGTTCTGTTCAGAAAGTTATCTCCTGTGACAGTGTGTTTCTGACTGTTTTCCCACTGTCTCTTCTATCAGGTTTATGATGTCTGGTTTTATCTTTGGGTCTTTTTATTCATTTGGACTTGAGGTTTTTGCAGGATGATAAATGTGGATCTATTTGTATTCTCCATGTAGATACCCTGTTTGACTGGCACTATTCATTGAGGATGATGTCTTTTTTCCCTGTGTATTTCTGGCTTCTTTATCAAAACAGCAGGTGTCCATAGGCGTGTGTATTTATGTTTGGGTCTGCAATTTGAACCCATTAATTGACATGTCTATTTTAATGTCAGTGTGCTGCGGGTTTTATCACAGCTACTCTGTAATACAACTTGAAATCAGGGATGCTGATAACATTAGTAGTTCTGGTTTGGATTGTAGCAGTCACGATTTTTTTTTTTTTTTTTTTTTTTTTTTTTTTTTTTTTTAGCTGTCCTGGGTTTTTTGTTTTCCATATAAAGTTAAGAATTGTTCTTTGAAGGTCTGTTAAGAATTATGTTGGAATTTTGATAGGGATTGCATTGAATCTCTAAAAACCCTTGGATAGGATGACCATTTTTACTATGTGAATCCTACCAATCCATTGCATGGGAGATCTTTCCTTTTTCTGATAGCTCCTTGAGTTTCTTTCTTAAGACTTAAAGTTTTTTGTCATACAAGTATTTCACTTGTTTGGTAAGAGGTACTCCAAGATAGTGTATAGTTTTTTAGGCTATTGTGAAAGGTGTTGTTCCCCCTCCTCCCATTTCTTTCTCACTCTGTTTGTTTTTTGTATAAAGGAGGGATACAGGTTTGTTTGTTGGTTTGTTTATTTTAGTTAGTCTTTTATTTAGCTACTTCATTCAAAGTGTTTATCAATTGTAGGAGTTCCCTGTTAGAAATTTGAGGGTCACTCATGATTACTATATCACCACTATATGTGGAGAGAGTGGAACAACTTGTCTTGTTCCTTATTTTGATGGATTTTGGTTTTGAGTTTCTCTCCATTTAAAGTTAAGTTGGTTATATAGGCTTGCTGTAAGTAGCCTTTATTATGTTTAGGTATATCCTTTGTATTCCCAAGAATAGGACTTTTCCAGGACTTTTATCATGAAAGGGTGTCAGATTTTGTTAAAGGCCTTTTCTGCATCTAATGAGATGCCGTGTGGCTTTTGTCTTTCACTTTGTTTATATGGTGGGTTATATTCATGATTTTTCGTATATTGAACCATCCTTACATTTCTGTGATGAAAATAACTTGATCATGGCAGATAATTTTTTTGATGTAGTTTTGGCTTTAGATCACCATTTTATTGAGAATTTTTGTATTTTTGTTCATATGGGAAATTGGTCTATAACTCTTGGTGATTCTTTGTGTGATTTGGGTATCAGGGTAACTGTAACCTCATAAAATGAATTGGACAATATTTCTTCTGTTTCTATTTTGGGAAATAATTTGAGGACTCTTGGTGTTAACTCTTTTTTGGAAGTCTGGTAGAATTCTGTGCTAAGACTGTTTGGCCTTAGGCATTTTTATTTTTATGTGGAGACTTTTAATGGCTGCTTCTATTACCTTAGTGGTTATAGGTTTATTCATATTGTGTATCTGGCTGTGATTTAACGTTGGTAAGTGTTACTATGGTGAGAATTATTGATGTCTTTTAGATTTTCCAATTTCATGGCGTATGCAATGATTGTTTGGATTTCCTTGGTGTTTGTTGTTATATACCCCTTTTGTTTCTGATTTTGTTGATTTGGATACTCTCTTTCTGTCTTTTAGTTAGTTTGGATAAGGGTTTGCTTCTCTTGTTGATCTTCTCAACAAACCAACTCTTTGTTTCATTGATTTTTTTCATTGTTCTTTTTGTTTCTGTTTTATTTCATGCCTCAGTTTGATTGTTTCTTGTCATCTACTTCTCTTGGGTGTGCTTATTTCTTTTTGTTCTAGAGCTTATAGATGTGCTGTTAAGTTGCTAGTATGTGATTATCTAAGTTTTAATGTAGGCACTTAGTACTATGAGCTTTCTTAGTACCATTTTGATTGTGTCTCATAGGTATAGGTCTGCTGTGTATTCATCTTCATTGCGTTCTAGAAGTCTTTCTGTTTTTTCTTTATTTCTGTCTTGACCCACTTTTCATCAGGAGAGAGTTGTTCAGTTTCTATGAATTGTAAGCTTTCAGTTGTTTCTATTGTTGATAGCTTCAATGTGTGGTAGTCTTATAGGAGGCAGAGAACTATTTCAGTTTTCTTGTATTTGTTAAAACTTGTTTTGTGTTCCAGTATGTGGGCAATTCTGGAGGATGTTCTATGATGTGCAGAGAAGAAGGTATATTCTTTTGTGTTTGGGTAAAATGTCCCCTAAATATTTGTTAGGTCCATTTGGTTAGTTCCAGTATTTCTCTGTTTAGGTTTTATCTGGATGACCCAACTGTTGGTGAATATATGGTGTATTGACATTTCTAACTACCATTGTGTAAATGTCACTATATAATTTAAGCTGTAGTATATTTTCTTTTAGAAGTGTGCACCTTTGTGCTTGGGGCATAAATGTTAAGAATTGAAATGTTATCACAGTGGATTTATTTTTCTTAATATATTATGAGCTTCCCTAAAATTGAGAGCACACCTGATTAAAATATTCTCCTTGAGTTTCTTGCACAAAATGCTGCCTATGGTCAGTGCTAACTGAGCCAGAGGAAAATTTATCTATAACACTTTTTTACTTATAGGGAATTCAGATCTAAAATATTCATAAACTACTGTGTTAATGACCATAAAGGATAAATGGTGATTCTTTGATTAGTAAGGAAGATTACTATTTCAATAAGGAAAACTTTAGTATTATCTAAGGGGAAACAAAATCACAGATAATGTACACTAAATAAATATATAAATAATTGCATTGGGGAAAATTTTTGACCATCAAACCCCAAGAAAATAGTCATTCTATTTTTTTAGTAATATAACAGTTCTATCAAATTGTTATTGTTGGAGGAGCATCTATTTGTAATATTTATCTCTTTGGGGTATTTGTTTTCATTCTTTTTGGGTTTATCTCTAGAACAAAAAAGTCTTTAATTTTTTTCTTTTCATCTCTTACATTTGCCAAATACTTTTGCTCTAGCCATAATGAGATAGTTGGCATGTATTCTGTGACAACATGTCATATCTTCATGCTTCTGAGTCTAAATTGTAATAGAGGACTAAAATATTGAGTTATGACATAAGTAAATAAAACTGAGCTTTGTTAAAAGTGACTGTATAATAGGTGCTTTTCGAATGCCTCTTTTAATCTGTGTTAATATTCAAGGTAACCAAATGTAACCTGGCTGTACTTCTGAAGTTATAAAGCTAACTCCAGTGGTTAAACAACTTGGGGGTAGTCTAAGCCGTCAGTAACATGCAGTAGGTGTTTATTCTCATTCGACCATTACCCTACGGATGAGATATGCCTGCGTACTTGTTATTGTCTGCCGTGCTTATCACTCCACGTCTGCTCTAAGTACTCCTCCTGGCGGCGTCCCTGCCGAGTCCGTAGACGGGACGGTGTCTCTGTCCTGGCTGGGCCTCCTGTCCTTTCAGAATTCCTTCCCTCTTAAGATTGTTGGCCTTGTGCCATGTAACATTTCTTCTTTTGTTTGACTTTTTTGAGTTATAGACTCTTTAATGATATAGATGACAGTTTATGTCTTAAATACTTCTATATCCTAGTATCTATTTAATAGTAATGAACAAATTAAAAACAGTGGAGTAACTATCTACTTTATGGAATAGGCCTAAAAAATATTGTGACAATTTTAACATCTAAGGAATCTGAAGTTGAACATAATAAAACTCATCATAACTAGTACTGCTTTAGCATTGTAGTTTCTTGTTCTGTGTAGAAATGGAAAATCTGCAAGATTCTTACCTCACTGTATTTTGTGATATTACCCCTTTTCCCTGACTTGGTAAGCTCTTGGATAAAAGGAATGGGTCAGAAGCCAAATATGTTCCTTTGATGTTAACTAGGGATTTGGGGAGATGTTTAAAAAGCTTTTAACCTAAACAATAAATTGTTATAACTCTCCAGTTTTCTTATTGACCTTTGTCATGGTGGCTATTCCTGGTATGTGTTTTGCAGCTAAGAGCAACACTTATACGACTAGCTCTGATGGTTCCGGACTCTTGCAGCATTAGGTGGCACCTGGCATGTATTCCACAGTATTAAAACGGATAAAGCAGCAAATGAGGCAAAGGGGCACACCACTTGGGTGCAGAAGAATTCACAGGACAATAGCATAGCAGGACAAAAGATGCAATTTGAGCTCAAGTAGCACTCAAAATGGCCGTCAGAGTTCTAGAGGGTCTGCGAAACAGACACGTTATTGAATCTTACCTTTAAATTTGCCAGTTCAGATCTGCCTTTAAACTGCAGTGTCAATGAAGTCTCATTAACAAGATAGAGACAGCTAAGCCTTCTCTCCCTTCTCCATTCCACAGTATATGTGAGTAGCCGCTGAAAGGCACTGCTCTGGATGGGCTGTCTCAGAGAGCAAAGTAGGGGTGAACCTCCTTCATTCCTAAGGGGGAGGCAGTGAGGCAACAGAATGAATAGGTAGAGCTTTAAGTTGTAAGTACTGTAGAGAAATGAACAGAGCAGGACAAGACAGGGGAAATGGTACTGGCAGAAGCAATGGAATGTACACCCAGCCACAGCCACATCCTGTCTGTATCTGCGTCACTTAAAATGGTGTCATCTGAGCATAAGCAGTGCCCTCCTGTGGGGTAACCAAAGGCAGAGCCCCAAAGAGATTCAGGCAGCTTGTATAATGGGGATAGCAATGGGGGACAGATAATGGAATGTAATGATACATGATACATCTGTTTTGATGAGGAGGCAAAAGACTTAAAAAGATAATTATATGCTTTCTGAGTAGGGACTGGACTGGTGCTGGTGTCACTTTAAGTGAGCTTGGTGGGAACTGTGTTTCAGAAATGCTAAACTCAACATGTTTATGAGATATTCAAGTAAGATATTGGGTAGGCAAACAGATAACAGGGCACAGGAGAAAACTGGACTGGAGATAAAGAACCAGGGTTCCTCAGCAAATAGAAGTGTTTTTACAGCCGTTAGATTCCACCCTATGAGATGAGCAAGGTGAGAGCAGGGGAGGGTAGTGCGGCCTGTGGGAGGGAGGGTGGTCCAACAGTGAGGTGGAGCAGAAATCAGGGAGAACTTAGCAAGTAAAGAATTTCAAGGGGGCTAAACTGTCAGATGTTCATGGTGTTAATCAAATAACAGAGGCCTTGCTGGTGTGGAGGTGGAGCTGTGATTAAAGACCAGAGGGTGAGGCCATGGAGGCCAGCTGGCCAGCTCCTCTGCCTGCTTCTGTGAGGAACGTCAGAAGTGGACTTAGGGAGGTGAGGTCAGGGGATAGAATAACAACCCTTCTCCTCTCCCAAGTATACTTTCTTTTTCTACTCGATCGTTTTTTCTTTTTGTAGAAATTAGGAATCAAAATCATCTTCCTAGACTCTAGGGAGTAGGAAATGTCTGGACATTGCAGTATAAAGAAGAGAATAATTACTAAGCCATCTCTTCACACTTTTAGTATATATATATACACATATACTAAATTTCTCTTTTCTCCTTTTATTGAAAATAGATTCTTTTTTCACATAATGTATCTGGTTTTTCTTCCTTCTCCTACTCTTAGTTATCCTCCATCTCCCCTTCCATCGGGATACCTTTCTGCTGGGGGGTGGGGGAGTAAGGGAGGGAGGCAGGGAGGCAGGGAGAGAAGCGGAGAGGAGACAGACATAGAGACAGAAACAGAGAGACAGACCAAGTCTGGCATGGACTTTTGAAACCTCAAAGCCCACCCCTAGTCATATACTTCCTCTAACAAGGCCACACCTCCTAATCCTTCAGTCCTATCAAAGAGTTTTATACCCTAGAGACTATGAATTTAAGCCATTCTTATTCAAACTACCATACTTGCTAAATGACTGCATCCCTGACTGCTATCACAATGACTTTTAAGAGTTTTTTCCCCAAAAATGAAATACTATACTTTAAATATCAAAATCATGAAGTCCAATTATTGACATCTTAATTTTTATAGGTGAATTACAATGAAATATTTCTGTCCTGTATAGACCCTAAAGGCAATGGAAAGTTCCTAATAACCTATATTGGATTTTTAGATTTATTCTGGAAATAAACCAAAGCTGGGGATTGAGTAAGGGAGAGCATACATTTATTTCTTAGAGCCTATTTCAGCTGACCCTTCATTTCAACTTTAATCTGGGAATCTGACCAGAGCAATACATTAAAAAAAAAAAAATTGGACAGGGGTGGGGAGGAAGTCTGCCCTGATGTCTGTTTTCTAAAGTGTATTACATTTTCCAATTAATTGAATTTTAATTATATTTCGAAACTCAATTTTCCTTTCCTTTTTCTCCCTCCCAATCTTCCCAGATACCCACCTTGTTCTTTTGTAAATTTATGGCCTCTTTTTTTAATTAGATATTTGCTTTATTTACATTTCAAATGTTAAACCCTTTTCATGTTACACCACCAAAAACCCCCTATCCCATCTCCCCTCCCCCTGCTCACCCTCCTCCCCAATTTCCTGACTTGCATTCCCCTATTCTAGGGAATAGAGCCTTCACAGGACCAATGGCCTCTCCTCTCATAGATGTCTGAAATGGTCATCTTCTGCTACATATGCAGCTGGAGCCATGGGTCCCTCCATGTGTACTCTTTGGTTGGTGGTTTAGTTCCTGGGAGCGCTGGGGGGGGGGGATTACTGTTTGTTACATATTATTCTTCCTTCTGAGAAGATGCAAACCTCTTCAGCTCCTTGGGTCCTCTCTCTAGCTGCTCCATTGGGGACCCTATGCTCAGTCTATTGGTTGGCTGTGAGCCATGGGTGTTTTTATACATTTTCCAATAAGGATCAAAGTATCCACACTTTGGTTCCTTCATCTTGAGCTTCATGTGGTCTGTGAATTGTATCTTGGGTATTCCGAGGTTTGGGGCTAATATCCCCTTATCAGCAAATGCATACCGTATGTGTTCTTTTGTCATTGGGTTACCTCATTCTCAGGATGATAGTTTCTAGTTCCATTTATTTGCCTAAGAATTTTATGAATTCATTGTTTTTAATAGCTGAGTAGTACTCCATTGTGTAATGTACCACATTTTCTGTATCCATTCTGCTGTTGAGGGACATCTGGGTTCTTTCCAGCTTCTGGCTGCTATGAACATAGAACATAGTAGAGCATGTGTCCTTATTACATGTTAGATCATCTTCTAGGTATATGCCCAGGAGTGGTATAGTTGGGTCCTCAGGTAGTACTATGTCCAGTTTTCTGAGGGACCACCAAACTGATTTCCCCAGTGGTTTGACCAGCTTGCAGTCCCACCAGGAATGGAGGAGGCCTCTTTTTCTCTTTCTGGATTTTTAAGACTAGTTCTATTTGCTGAAGTGGCTTTAAAGCAAAGATTTCTTTACATTAAACCATTTTCCTATAAAACAACTGTGTGAAGATTAGAAATGATTAGACAGGTTTTAGTGATAGCAGGTTCAAAAGAACAGCAGGAAAGTCTTTGCTGCTTGAGAATGTTTATCTAATAAACTGCGTCACTATTTGTGTTATGCCATACGGGTTAACAAAATGTAGTTCTTGCCACTATTGAAGATGTAGAATAAAAATAGTTCCTTACATATAATCTCACTTGTCTTGAGAACTATGTGTAGTGCATCTATCAATTTGTACTCATGTGTGAGTATACTTATCTGTGTATGCATGTTTGTGGACGGAGGCCAGAGGACAATTTCAGATGTTGTTCCTCAAAAACCAGCTTCTTTTGATGATGTTGGTGTTGGTGGCGATAGCAGTGGTGGTAGGGTATGCATGTGCACATGTGTACATGCATGTGAATTTTAAAAATACTTTTCTCACCAGTTCTCTCCTCAGCCCCATGCCAATTTATCACTTTATAATTTATTTTTTAAAAATTATAGAATTCAGTATGCCATCTTTCAAAACAGACTTTAAAATTTTTTCATAAATCTACTCATTGCTTATCTGATGCTATATCTGTCACTACTGCTGAGAGCATTACTGGTTATTACTAACAGTAGAAAAGAAAACTAATTTAAAACTGTCTTTCAGTTATCTGAAAACAACATATTTG
This sequence comes from Apodemus sylvaticus, assembly GCF_947179515.1. Classification (NCBI taxonomy): domain Eukaryota; kingdom Metazoa; phylum Chordata; class Mammalia; order Rodentia; family Muridae; genus Apodemus; species Apodemus sylvaticus. The sequence goes on from NC_067483.1 coordinate 45,725,160, forward strand.
CTAAATGAAATAGTCACTATAACTCAAACAATATATTATAAACTCATTTTTTCAATAGAAATCAGTTCAGTTTTATTTGTTTAGTTTTTGGGGTTTTTTGGTTTTTTGGTGTGTGTCTGCATGTGTGCGTGTGCATGTGTGTGTGTGTTTCTGTGTGTGTATGTGTGTGTGCATGTGCATGCGTGCGTGCATGTGAGTGTGCGTGTGTGTATTTGTCTCTCTGTGTGTGTATGTCTGTGTGTGTGTTGTTTTCAAAATAGCATGCAGCTGTTTTGTCTCTTGCTTACTCTGAATGAGTGTAGAGACAGCACAGTGGGATGACCACAAGCCACATCGATTTGGGAAAAGGAAAAGCTGTTACTGAAATATACATTGTTAAAGGAGTTCAGAGAACTTCCTGTTCAGTTCTCCCCTCCATTAATACCCTTTTCCAGATATCTATACCTGGTGTCAATATTTGTATATCTGTATTTATAATCTACATATGTATTTGAAAACATGACTTACTCTGTGTACATTGAGAAGTATCTGATTCTCCCTGATGGGATGTTGGCAAAATCAGTGAGAGCACATGGCATTTCATCAAGAGATGGGTTTCTGTCAGCCCAACTCAGTGTCGTTATATAAACTAGTTCCTGATACTCAGAAGTGCACAATCCCTAGATAGGTTTGGGATTTATCTCTTTTTTTGACTCAAACTATTCCATCCATTTAATACAAATGAATGGATTATGTTCTATAAACAAAAAGGAAAACCTTTTAAAAAGTCTTAAACTCTTAATCTTATAGAACAAATTAAGTCCTTTAAAAGGATGGCTTAGTTTGTTTTCTTTGTGAGTAATATATTGCTTTAAATTTATTATTTTCCTTTCACCCTATATTTAAAAAAAATGATTCTTAGTCAATGGAATTACATCTCTTTAATGATTTATACTGTGTGTTAAAACATGTGCAAGTGAAATTTTACATGTCTTTAACTGTCTTATTTTTAAATTACTTACTTACTCTATACAGTAAAGACACCAACATCATATTACTGACTTTGATCTCCAGATAAAATGTTGATATGGCATAGTAATATAATTATTTACCTTTAAAGTCAAGTAAAAATTTATGGCCCTTAACATCTTTTGAACATTCTTTATCCCTTCAGCTGCATTCCATTTTAACTGTGTGTCTGGGACCGAGCAGAGTAAGACTGTGTGTTCCACCTAGCACTAAAGCACAGCAGTAACGAAGCGTGTGCCAGGACTCCGTGCAATACAGCGCTGTGAAGCCAGTGCTCTCCCTCCCAGCTTTCCTCTGCAGACTTGGGGCTTCATGGGCTTTCCGCATCCACGTTGGCATGCCCACTGCTATCATTTTTCTTCACTTAGTGTTTGGGCCATCATCTTGGTGAGACTTTATGGGTGGAGCTTCTAGTATTCCTAGGAGACACAGTCCCACAGCAAACTCATTGATCCTCTGGCTCTTAGAATCTTCCTGCCTCTGTTCTGCAACATTCCCTGAGCCTTAGGTGTGGGAGTATTTTGTAGATTTATTCACGGGACTGGGCTCTACAACTCTGCCTTTTGTTTGGTTGTAGTCTTCTATTGTGATCTCCATCTGTTGAAAAGAGAGGTTTCCTTGATGAGGACTGAGGACTGTGCCCACCTGTGATTATAAGGACAAATATTTATTGATTGTTGTTAGTAATTATGCTGGTTTAGTAAATTAGTGGTTGGAGGCTCTCTTCCAATTACCATGATGTTACTAGCACTGATGGTTACCTAGGTTGCCAGTACTAGGCAGAGTTTCCCTTTTATTAAGCAAGTCTTAACAATTTGAGAGCTGTTTATATGAAATGTGTGCCACTTCTGTACCCTTAGGGCTATTGTGCCATGCTCATTATTGCTGTGGTCCTAGCTGGGTAAGACTGGTTGCCTCTCTCCTCTGGAAGTTTCCATGGTGCCTTCTCATACTGTAAGAGCTAGTCCTCAGGGTGGAGGCACTCATGTTAGTGCCAACTCACGGCTCTGCTGGCTCCGTATTTGTTGTTATTATTATTGTTTGTTTGTATTTTTTAGTAGTCCATGGAATGATTTCTACCATATTATGTGTTACTTTTTCATTAATTTATTTATTCACTTTATATCCCAGTATCAGCCCCACATCTCCTCCCAGCACCCCTCCCCATAGCTCCTCCCGCCACCCCCCTCTCCTTCTCCTCTGAGAAGGGGGAACCCCCTGGATGTCACCCTCACCCCCCAGCACATCAAGTCACTGCAGAACTAGGCACATCAAGTTAACCCTGTTCTTTAAGCGCATGGTGTCTTCAGCAATAGGGACTCTCCTGTCTCTGAGTACAGTGAAAGGCAAATGCCTTAAGTTGTAGGTTTGGGGAGTCTCTGACAGCCCTGGCCAACGACTTAAGAGAAGGCTTCTATTGGTATTATGGTTTTTGTTAGGTGGTTTGGTTCTTGGATTGAACATCATCAGTCTGGAAGAAAAAAGTTTATTAAAATTATATATGTATATCTTATACAGAGAATTACATGTAGTATATGGTTTTCTTTTAGGTAAATTATTAATAACATTGCTCCTATGATTGTTATAAACATCGTTATTTTACCCATTCCCCTCATTTTTCTCTGTTTACAAGTAATTTTTAATGTTAAATTTTTAATGTTATAAAAATGAAAAATTAACATTTGAAACTTTTAAATTTCAGTTTATTGATGGTCGACTGGCAAAGCTTAATGCAGGAAGAGGTTTCTCTGATATATTCGAAGAAGAGATAACTTCGGGTGGCTTCTGTGGAGGTAAAGATAATCTTGAGAGTAATTACCTAGATATCTGATTTTTGTATCTGTCTCTGATGTCCTTTTTTGGAAGATAATTTTGTAATTATATTTGTGTACAGAAAACTTAGTGTACATTTAACCCAGGTTAGTGGCGAGTTCTTTAGCCTTTGCCCTTTCCAGCTTGGCAATGCGAACCACAGACTTAGGACCCAGGATGTTGCCTCCCCAGTGGCAGCGGATCTCGTCATATCTGTCATTATAGTTGGTCCTAATAGCTTCCACCAGCTTAGCCAGAGCACCCTTGTCTTCAGAGTTAACCTGTGTGAAGGCAACAGTGGTGCGTGCCTTCCTGGGGACCAGGTGCCCCGGCCTGGCCTTCCCCTTGATGATGCAGTCGAGCACGCCCATCTTTCCACACAGGGCAGGCAGGAAAGCCACCAGCTCAATGGGGTCTACATCATGGGCATCACCACCAGCTGAGCCTTCTTGTTCTCCACCAAGGTGGTGACTGTGTTGACTCCTGCTCGGAGGACAGGTGGTCTCTTAGTCAGGACGTTCCCTTTGCCAGCGGCTTTCTTCTCAGCACGGGCCAGGAGCCTTTGTTTCTTGTCCTGCTTTGTTTCTGGCCTGTAGTTGTGGGTAAGCAGCTGAGTAGCTGTTTGCCTGTCCAGGGCAAACTGGTTAATGGCAGGAGGTACATTGAGCCGCTTATAGAGGATGGCTCTTTGCCGCAGCAGCCTGACGTAGTGGGGCCATTTGACAAAGCATGTTAGATCTCTTTTGGGCTAGATGTCCTGCCCAATGCTGAAGTTCTTGGGCCTTTTGTCAAATAAACGATTGACCAGCTTTTTGTCCTCCTGTTTCTTGATGACGGCAGAGGGCCACCTTCTTCCCCTTGGCCTTCTTTCCTTTGGGCATCTTGCTTGACTGGAGGAGAGAGTGATATCTGTCTTTTATAAACACTTATTTTCTCCTACACACACACTGTTTTATGTACAATTTTCATCTTATATGAGCTATGCAATGGGCTTATTTTTGTGATATTATCAAAGCAGGAAGGTTGTCTCACAAATTAGTAGTTATTGGTTCTAATCATCTTGGAGTATTATTGAAAAATAAATAACAATATGAAGTAATTTATAGTCTTTACCAATTTCCCACCTAATGGTAGCTTCTGCTAGAAAGTGATGAGTGCTGTCTGCCTGAGTCTGGGTTTGGAACTGAGACTCTGGTTGAACTAGTGCACTGCAGTGTAGTGTGGCCAACAAGGCAGGAATGCCTGTGTGCATGCTGTCTGCCCAGTAAGTGCTAAGTGGGAATATGTACAGTTTTTGGATTAGAAAAGTTTTAACTTTACCATTCCAAAACTAGAATGTCTTCCAAATGGGAATATTGTGTTGTATATATCACGTAGGCAAGCAGTGAGTTCTGGGTTGACATGCTGTCGGCAGATGTTCTACTCTATAGTCCTGGCCTGCAGAGACGTTTCTATGAGTCTTCTAGTGTCTTAGTGATTCTTCCAAGCAGGATTGCTGAGTGTACACTGTGGCTGCTCTGTATGTTGTGAGAGCCACGTGGTGTGAACAGCGCATCTGCCCTCACAGTCCTGCTGTGTTCATTTTGACCTCTTTGTTGGTTTGCTTTGATAGGCAGGTTTTTAGTCCTTTGAATAGTTACTATAATTGAGAAAATTAAAAGAAATATCTGTACATATCTTCAAGTTTCACCCCTTACTTTTATTCTTAAACAATACCTATTGTCTGCCATAAGGCATAGAAGAGAAATGTCTCAAAGAAGAGCAGCTGACCCTGGCAGCTGTAGGGCTTCACCTAGTAGAAGTGCAGCACTCAGGAGATGCACTGAGCTGGGAAAGTTAGTCCCTCCGACTCAGCAACTCAGCGGGAGCTCTGCGGTGGGCTCCTTTGGCTCCGCCCCCTCACCCCTCACCCCTCACCCCTCTCCCCTCACTGGTGGACATCCAGCTTCAATGCCGCTTTTGTGTGAAAATGACGCCTTTATACTTTTCCACCCAGACAAACGAAATATTGTCAGCTTATGGACACATTGCTTGAGGCATCTACACAGTATTTACATAGCTGCTGTCTCATTATCTTTATGACCCGTGGGGCTGGTAGCTTTTGTAGAATTGAAGATGACATCTTGTGACAGTAATGGGGGAAAGCTGTGATCCTTTTACACACTTAAATTCTGTAATAACTGCTAGTCCAGAGACCACAGAAAGAAAGATGAAGGCACATAGGATGGCTGGTTCATTTTGTTTTTATTATGTATTCACTAAAAATAATAGTGTTATAGCGAATATGGTGGATATTTGTAGTCTGTCATAGAAGGATATGAAGATATGTCAGTGTCTGACTTAGAGAGTGCTCTACTTAATTCCAGTTATTTATTTTAATTAAAATTTCCAACTCCCATGTTCTAATCTGAGGGAGCAGATACTTAACTAAAAGGATAGCCCATTTTCATAGTTATCAATTTCAGTGAATAAAAAAGTACTTTTAAAAATTATGCCAATCAAGTGCTATTTTTATTTGTATTTTACATTGTCTTATAAATACATAGATTGTTGGTTGTGAAAAAATGTGTAATTCATGAAGATTTGGAATGGAAAAGAAAATAGGAGTTCTTTTTTGTTTTTTAATTTGGTACTATCTTGCATCTGCTGTTGAGAAACAACATTGCACCCCTGTATAAGGCAACTCCACCTAAACTGTTTACATTTAAGCATATTTTGGGAATCATCTGTGTTTGTAGGTTCCTGTGGTACTTTCAGAAGTGTTTAGTGTTGGTTACTCCTTCCCTGCTCTCTTCTCTACCTTGCTCTCCTATTGGTCCCCCACTTAGCCCAGCCTTCTCCATCACTCCTGCCTGCCTTCTAACCCTGAGCTTCCCTGACACCCAACATCCCAGTTCTTACTGTTTTCCTGACTGGTATTCTTTTCAGAGCCCCAACTTTGAACAACCCCCTTTCTTTAGAAACTATCTTTTTTGAAACAAGGAGGGAGTCAGTCCTGTATAACTTGATCTGTTCTATTTTGTTATTAAGCAGTCCTAGAGGTGGCATTTTGGCATTGAAGAAACAATCAGGATTTAAAATACCTGATTCTTAATTTTTGTTAGCTGCTAATGGAACTAGTCACCCATCGGGTGGCCATGCACACTAGAGGTCCAGGGCACAACCAGAAACCTTGTGTTTTTCATTGGTACTTCCTGTTTTGCATACTTTACAGTAGGAAAATACAGACCATATACAGTAGGTAAAATATCTTATGACCTATATATAACATGCTGAATATGAACTTAAACCTCATCATTTCAAGTAAGACATTTAACTTCCTCCTATAACTGCTATGCAGTTTTATCACAATTCTTTCTTTGTTTTTAATACATTAGTATTTTTTTCTGGGTTGACAATTATTCTTGAATCTTAAGTTATTATCATACTGTTCTGTTTTCCTTCTGCTTTCTAAAATTCATTCTGGAGAAATAAACACTTTAATAGTAAACAATGCGTAAGCCCTAAGTGGATAATTTCTATGTAGTCATATGTGAGGAAGAAGTAGCAGACACATGACCAGATGAGGATGTGTACACACCTGGGATTCCACACCTGGGGCTGGGGCACAGGGACTGAGGGCCAGCGGCCAGGCTCAGTTTACAATGAATTTGAGACCAGCTTGGGCTAGAAGAGACCCTATCCCCAAAAGTTTAAAAAAATGTAAAGAATAATCTAGATGAATGATGAAATTTTATTGGTAATAAATTAAAATGTATTTGAAAAATAAATTGATAGGATAACTTGAATATTTTCTATCATTTTGTAAAGGAAATATACATCTGAATCTTTGGGGGTGAAGCCAAAATGTTTTTGACCCTGGATTTTCTTGTGCAATAAAAAGGAGAAAATGCTGCAAAATATCTTTATTACAGTGAAGTTGTTTCTTGGATTTTCTTTTAAGTGAGGGAAAGATTTGAAGGGGATAAAATTAATTTAGAACCAAACACTTTCAGTGCCCAATTTTTGTTAATATTTCAAAAGTAGTAAGAAACTCCTAGGCTGAGGTCACAGTACCAGTTTTGAGCTGATTCTCCTATGTCAGGTGGGCTCCTGTTCTAGCACTGGTTCACAGTAGCAAGGTGAGAGCAGTTTTTACATCAGTTACCAATTGGGCATATGTGTGTGTTCGTGTGTGGGTGTGCGTGCGCCCATGCATGCCATTGCATGTGTGTAAGTTAGTGGACAACTCACAAACTCAGCTCATTAGTTTTAGCTATAAGCAGACTAATGCCTTTAACATCTTGCTAGTCCTGATATATTTTCTTTCATAAAACAAAAATACAACCGCAAAGAAAGGTACATGCTGTATTTTGTGAGGTCCTTAGTGCAACAGTGATTGTATAGCCATTGAGACTTTATTTTTTAATAATGAGTTTTTCACCTTTATAATTTTGGAGATTATGCATCATAAAAATTAAGAAAGTAGTTTAAAACCTAACTGAAATCAGTTGGTTTCAAAGACTGTGCCAGATGTGTGTTTCTTTTTTTCCCTAGGGGTGAGGGTTGTTTGTTTATGTGAGTGAGTGTTATAGCAACATGTGTGTATGGTACCACATTCATCTGTGGTTCCCTTAGAGACCAGAAGAGGGGGTTAGATCCCTGGATCTAGAGTCACCGACAGCTGTGAGTTACATGTGGGTGTTGGGAATTGATCCTGAGTCTTCTGCAACAACAAGGTTGGTTAACTGCTGAGCCATCTCTTCAGCACCAGATGTGTTTTTCTTTTGGCTAATAATATTTCATTGGCTAAATAATGTTATTTGTAAGTGAGAATGTTCATTAACAAGGGTTTTGGTGCATGTTTGTGTACCTCTGGTATCTACCATGCACTTGGACAAGGGGCCACAGGACAACTGTGGACGTTCCTTAGTCCTCTCTCCATATACCTTGGCTTGTGAGACAGGGTCTCAGTGGCCTGCATCTTGCAGAGGAATGTGCTTATGTCCACCGTCCAGCACTAGGATTACATGTGTGTGCCACCACACCTGGCTTCTTTACTCACATCAAACTCAGGTCCTGTTTCACAGCAAGTGTTCTACCCAGGGAGCGTCCTCCTCAGCCTGAACTGTCAGATTGTTTAGAAGTAATTCTGTGAGAGGCTCATTCTCATCACCATGACATTCGCTTTCTTCATATTTTCTTCCAATGATTTTTTTTTCTGTTAGAAAGTTAGAGACTAGTGTTAGAGATAAAAGTGTCATTTAGTCACATTAAGATACAAGTACCTATTAGTGTACATTGCTAATTAAAAAAATACAAAACCATCTCATTTGTCCTCATGGTTTTCTGCATTTCCTAATGTCCTGTTTTCCTTGATTCTCCACGCTAGTAATGTTTTAAGTGAGCCTAAGTGTATAAAACTAACATTTTTTAAAACAATGGACATAAAATGTTGAAAAAAACTTATTTTTTAGATGTATAGGCATGTTGAATTTCAGTAGGTTGTATTCTCCATTGCAAGGCAGATATTTGAATGAGAGAATATAGGGAAGCCTTGGGTCCATGTGTGTGAATGAAGAGCAGTGCCTATTGGTGTGAGTCCTGATGGCCTGGCGCACTCACTCTTAGGGCCAGGCCTGGTTTTACAACAGGCCAGGAAAGGGGCCTGCGCACTGCTGGGTGGGACGCTTCTGGGCTAGCTGGGTTTCTGGTTTTCCCTTTTTGCAGTATCCCTGGCATCTAATTCTTATGTGTTCCAGGGAGCCCGCGGTCATATCAGCAGTGGGTGTATACAGTCAAGGTAAGCATGTGCCTTTTGTTTCTGCCCTTTTCACTCTAGAAAGTGCAGTGCAATGTTGAGAAAAGGTACTTCGGATGGCGGAGAAGCATCTTAAAAAATGCTCAACTTCATTAGTCATTAGGGAAATGCAAATCAAAACAACCCTGAGATTTCACCTTACACCAGTCAGAATGGCTAAGATTAAAAATTCAGGAGACAGCAGGTGTTGGAGAGGGTGCGGAGAAAGAGGAACACTCCTCCACTGCTGGTGGGGTTGCAAATTGGTACAACCACTCTGGAAATCAGTCTGGCGGTTCCTCCGAAAACTGTGCACCTCACTTCCAGAAGATCCTGCTATACCACTCCTGGGCATATACCCAGAGGATTCCCCACCATGTAATAAGGACACTGTTTAATTTGAAATGCATATATTTTATCACACTAAGTATTTTTTGTTTATACTTTGTTGATAATTATAAACAAAATTTAAAGTGAAGGTGTTGAGTTCAGATGAAAAAGTCTTACTCAAAGCCAGCATTTGCCTGCGTATTGTGTTATAGGTCAGCACAGCCACGTGCTGCTCAGTTTCTGACAATGGGGTACTGTGGGGAACAGGGAACCTCAGTGGAGGAAAGGCACTATCCAATTGGCCTGTGGACATGGCCGTGTGACATTGCCTTCATTTATGATTGATGGGCCAGCCCACAGTGGGCAGTGCCACGGTGGGCAGGTGTCCTGGGAGGTGTAGAAAAGGCAGCTGACTAGGAGCTTGGAAGGGCACCAGTGAGCCACGCTCTCCCTTCAGGTTCCTGCTTGAGCGCCCGCCCTAGCTTCCTTTGAGGATGGACTCTGACCTGAGTGATTGTAATAAATCCTTTTCTCTTGAAGGGGATTTTCATCAGTGCCATAGCAACAGAAAGCAAACAAAGGTCGGGGGTGCAGCCGTGGGGTTTGAGGGGATTTCGTTGGATAACAGTGTTGTTAGTATGACATGTTCTAGTGAAGAACATCGCTCGCCCAGCAGCGAAGCAGCTGATCCCCATCAGCTTCTGTCTATTGAGACAGAAGCTCTAAGTGTATGTTCAGTAGTGTCATTATTACTTTTATTTCAACCTCGTGCTGAAATGACCCTGAAATGATGCTTTTACACCAACTATAAAGAACTGAGTAGAATATTTAAACTCTGTTTTAAATCACTATAAAATATAAGATATTAAAGATACTTGACATAACTTCATGGGTCTTTAACTTACAATTGTTTTTCTGTATTACTGCCCATGTTTCTTTTTTCTAGGACAATTTGCCCACAAGTCTTTAAAAATGTTTTTCTTCTTTCAGAAAGGAGGTGCACTGTTCAACACAGCAGTGACCAAAGCTACTCCTGCTATGCGGACGGCGTACAAATTTGTAAGTGTGCCTCTGACTTTCAAATTCTACTGATAAAATTACATGTTTGGTGTGTGTGTGTGTGTGTGTGTGTGTGTGTGTGTGTACGCACTTTCATACATGCATACATTTATTTTTTCGTTTCATGGCATTTTTACTTACTTAAGATCAGTGTATAATTACTTTCTATATTTTTATTTTTGAGAGTTTCATATATGAGTATTATACTTATATCACTCTGCTCCTCCTCCTCTTGTTCCTCCTCCTCCTCCTCTTCCTCCTCCTTTCCTTCCTCCTTTCCCTCCTTTTCGTTCTCCTCTTCCTTCTAGTTCCTCTGGTGTTACTTTCATTCCTCAAATTCATGTCCTGCTATCCTTAAAATATAATTGTTACATCCGGGTGTATTATGTATGCTTATTTAATCATATATGTCTATAAGTTATAAATACAACCTGCTGAGTCCGTATAATGTTTCTTGTGTGGTTAGGGCTAACCTCTTGGCCTTGGCTAACCTCATTGTGAAAAAGATAGATTCTCTTTCTCTCTCAGCTGCCAGTAACTTCTAGTAGCTCATGGTCTATGAATCAAGTCTTGTTAGGACTTTTCCATCCACCGACACATCAGTTGTTGTTTAAGCAGCCCTACTGTTGGGATTTCCTGCGTGCAGCTTCCCTGTCCTCTGCAGAGATTCTGTCCTGCAGCACACAGCCTGCCCTGGCCTCTGGCTCTTAAGAGTGTTCCCATGTTGCTTGTTGGTCCTCAGCTGTAGGGTTGTGCTGTGGATTTATCACTGGCCCTTTGATGGTGAGCTCCTGATAAGTTTCCTAAATATTACACAATTATATTGGTCTTCCAAATATGTGCTTGTCTCTACTTCTTTTCATTAAAGTAATAAGAAAGTAAACAAATTCAGTTTGTCATCCTAGAAACTGTGATCACTCAAAGCATAGACTGGTTTACTTTGAACCTTCTCTGCAAGGCTGTAATGTCTTCCCAAGCTAAAAATTTTACTCTTGAAGGATTATTTCTTCAAGTAATTCCTGGCAATTCAGGTCTTCAGAATATACTTTGTTTATCTTGTGATAATATCATGTGACTTGAATCAAGAGGTTGGAAGATATGATTAAGTCATTTTGTGTCGTATTATTTGCCCAAAGTGGATCGTTCTGGTATGTCCATATTTTGAAACTTAAATGCTGAAATGTCTTTTCTGACCATATTGCAACAAATAAAACTCTCTATTTCTTTTATTTGGATTTGACACTCTTTGTTTACCTAGCTTTTTTTTTTTTTTTTTAATAATTGGGTGTTTTTTCAAAACGTAAAGACATGTTTTTACTTTAGCTATTTATTAAACAAGCAATTTGGTTGCCCTTTTGCTAGAGTGAAGTGTAAGAGGAGCCTCAGTTGAGAACACACCCGCACCAGCCTGGCCTGTGTGCAAGCCTGGAGCGCATTTTTCTTGATTGACAGTTGCTGTGTGAGGTGATGGATCCTTGGGCAGGGAATCATGCATGCCATAAGAAATCAGACTGAAGAAGCCAGAGGAGCTAGCCAGCCATCCGCACTCCATCATGGCTTGTACACCATCCTGCCTTGCCTGAGTTCCTGTCCTGACCATGCTGCTTGATAAAGTACAAACTATAAGATGATATAAGCCCTTTCCTCCCTGGGTTGCTTTTGGTCATGGTGTTGTTCCACAGCAAAAGAAACCCCAACTCATCAACTGTGAGTTAGGCCTTCTGCTCATCTTGAGTTAGAGCAGAGACCATGAAAGGTACTGTAGGAGAGACACTGTCAGTGGTGGCCGTCGCAGCGCCATTGTTACGTCTGTGCTTTCATTTAAGTGAATATGATTTCTGTCTTTCACTTTTAAGTTTTCTTTATACTACAGCCTGCTTACATATTTTTTTAAGCTCACTGAACTTGTTCCTTTTCATGCTTATAGGAACCATAAACAAACTAAGAGACAATACACACCCAGTCATAAACAAAAGAAGTACAACCAGATGACAGGCATATTTAATCTGGCTAAATGATCAAAGTATGTTTTGATTAGATTATTTTATTAGTGAAACACAACTTTGTGTGCCTCAGCTAGCTGCAGGGTAGGTGGAAACTTTACTCCGTCTTCCAGGTTGATGTTAGAGCTAACAAGTGGACAAATTCAGACACTGCAGAAGAAGGTGACACTAGATTCAACTTTGTACACTATGGACAATAAGGAGGCTATGAGATGCACAAGCTCAGAAAGAACTGAAATACAGTACAAGGAAGGCAAAGCTGGTCTCAAATTCTAAGAGATGAGAACAACAGAATTTTTCTTTGATACTTACATACTTTATCACAACATAAGGATGGATATAGGACTCTTTTATTCAGTTGCTTAACGAATAAAATAAGGAATGAAATGTCTTTAATGATTCCCCAAAATACAAAAACAACAACAACCACAACCACAACAACAAAACCAAACAAACCAGAGGATATATTCTAATGTTAGATAGAGACTGTCTTCTGTTGTAATATTTTTCAACTGCGTTTTTAAATAATAGGAATATAATTGTTATATTCAGTTCAGAATATTGCTTGAGTGCTTAACTGTATGTCAGTGGTGTTCTGAGCTTAGACTTGCTGATGCGGAAAGGTCCTTTCCCTCAGAGAACTTGAGAGCCGTACTTTGACTCTTCTCACAAACAGCTTAGGAAGCAGCACAGGTACTAACTGTGAGTTAGACTAACAGTGGGAGCAAGGGCTTTGGGACTGACAGCCAGACTGCGTGTCTGTAGATAAGACTTATGCTGTCCTCTTTTTGGTGAGGCTTTAAGCATTGGTGTGTTTTAAAAACATTGTTTGTTCCTTACTCCGTGAAAATGGAGTAATGGAAAATAAAACCCAGATTTGAATCTAGATGATATAGACCTAATCTTCCTGGATCTCACCGTACTCTCTTATATGGTGTCTTGGGAGCAGTGTAATCTTGGAGTTGGGACAACAAACAGTGCAGTGTATCTAAGCACCCAGCACACAGTCAGAAAACAAAAAAGTAAGTGAGGCTTCCTTTTGCTGTTTTTACCTGGAGTACTCTGAGTAAAAATCTCCAGTGCAACAAAGGCCCCACCATTGTGAGCTCCCAGTTGTCTTAAGTTGGACCCCACAATTTACAGCCAGACTGGAGACATTGAATGATGAGGATAAACCTAGAGAAATATGAAGGTAATGTGAAATTGTTCAATGACTTAATTTTTGCTGGAAAAGCTATGCATGAAATAGTGAAATAGCACTCCCCTAAGATGCCTGTGCTAGTGTCTGTCTGCAACAGCACTTCAGCAGTGCTCCTTAACATGTCTTCAGGTTCGTGATGCTACAGATTTGTCCAAATAACTTGATGCTGTGATATATATACACATACACACTCTCTCCTCTCCTCTCCTCTCCTCTCCTCTCCTCTCCTCTCCTCTCCTCTCCTCTCCCCTCCCCTCCCCTCCCCTCCCCTCCCCTCCCCTCCCCCTCCCCTCCCCCTCCCCTCTCCCTCTCCCCTCCCCTCCCCCTCCCCTCTCCTCTCCCCTCCCCTCCCCTCCCCTCTCCTCTCCCCTCCCCTCCCCTCCTCTCTCCTCTCCTCCTCCCCTCCCCTCCCCTCTCCTCTCCCTTCCCCTCCCCTCCCCTCCCCTCTCCTCTCCTCTTCTCTTCTCACTCCCCTGCTCTCTCCCTCTCTCTCTCTCTCTCTCTCTCTCTCTCTCTCTCTCTCTCTCTCTCTCTCTCTCTCTCGTTGATCACAATTTTAAATTAATAATGGGGATTAGGTACCCAATTGATTCTAGGTTGAATGTTAACCTTTGTGTGTGTTTGTATGCAATACTGAATTGACCCTTTTAAACAACAGTTTAGGCTTAATAAAATGGTGGAAATAGTGTTAGGATAGAATTTGTTTCTTTTCTAAGTAATATGCATAGTTGGCAAACCTTATTAGAGATAATCTTGCATGTCTGTTTATTTAGGAAATGATAATAGAAGTATAAGAAGCATTGTTCTCATTTCCTAGGCAAAGAGTCACGCCAGACTGGGACTGAGGGAGGTGAAGAGCAGGCTGAAGCACAAGGTGCGTTTGTCTGTCGTCTGGGTCTTCAGACTTGCCCTGAGTTTGTATGAATTTCTATCCCCTGATCCTCAGACTGAGTAAGATTTGTAAGATATGCTCTTCCTTTGTTCAAGAATGTGTTGTTTTTTTGTAACAACTCCTCTGGCAACTAACCCTCAGCTATTCTAAATGCATCCACCGAATAATCTTTGTATTGTTTGCATATTTCATCCCAGAACGTAGAGTTCTTCAAAGATGCTTTTTGCAGGATGTATGTTCTCATAACATGATGCCTTTGTACTACGGTTGGAGATCTTACTTCAAGCTAATCATTCTTAAAAAATATATTTGGGTTGAAATTAATCAAAAAATGCTACCATTTGGTTTTATAGGTTCATTCCAATGGTAGTTACCACACTGAGGAATGTTCCTAATTTATAAAAGATCACATATGATAATTTGATTTTGAATCTATGGGTATTGTAGGTATCATGTGAGTGTTTATAGGTCTATATTTATGTGTTTGGCTTAATTATAAATTATATCTTTGCAATTTTATTAATAATTTGTTTTCTGAATTTTTACTTTTGAAGAAAATAAACTACTTAAAAATCTTCCATTCTAGTAATGGTGAATGTTTATCTTTATATAAATTTTATTTCAAATAGTCAAAGTATGGATTATTTTTTAATTTAATTAAATCATACCATAGAAAATCATTATTTCCTCAGCATATTCTTTAAAATTATACCTATAGTGTTTTTTTCTCATGTTTAACAGGCAACTTACTAATAAAATAACTTTGGTTTAAAAGTAGAGTATTGTGAACTAATTCTACCTTTCTTCATGTGTAGGACAATGAGGAAGATTATGGGACCTGTTCTGGCTTGGTACAGTACACACCAGTTTACACATCACACAGTGAGAAAGGAGAGAGCAGAGAGAAGCAGAAGTTTTCCCAGGTAAGGATGCTTGTCCTTTGTGTCCCTGGCCTCAGATTACACCATTTCAGCAAATTCTTTAGGAGTAATGTAAGCCGTTGATGCTTCTCTTATTCAAAAATCAGCATTGCTGGTCAAGGGGGAGAGTCGTGCACTTAGGACTTAGATGATGGAGAAACGAATAGCCCTACTCTGAAGATCCCACCCTGATGCAGGCATGAACTATCCACTCAGTCCAAACACAATTTTATTATAATATTTATTACAATATTGGCTCTGTGCTTGTCTACAGACATTGTAGCATCTAAAACAAATACAAAATATAGCACAGTGCTATTCCCAAGCCTTTTGCATATGGGTTACTTGTGTTTCATCATGTCTTCAAAGTCATATACTTCAGTAAGTCTGAGAGACAATTAAATCTGTGATTATGCACACTATGAACAGAGTAACATAGAACAACAATGATAAAATGCCTTTATTGCAAACATAAAATGCATCTTCCAGACATCCAATATTAAATCAGTATCTGGAAATCCAAGGGTGAAGCACTGTGCAAATGATCCGTATCCCGTGATGGGTGCCACTTGATGGACCCATCATAGCTGTTCATGTTGTATTTGAAAATGCTTTGAAGATGCTTCCCTGAGAATATCTTAACTAACAGCATTGTACACTGTTGGGCTGTTCCCCTTTGTGACAACATGTGTGACAGGAAGCTGAGCCCCTATGCTGCCTGAATCGAAGAATCATTTCTGTATCATTTATCACTAGCTGGGAACAACTCAAAAGTTGAAAGATCATTTTTACTTAAAGTATATTGCTTTTCTCCATAGTAAAAGCTCATGAAGCCAAACCATCATAGCATGGGGGCTATATGTATGGTTTTTCTGCACCTAGATACTTTATTTGCTATCATTATTTAAAACTTCTGTTCAAATGCTGATATCACTAGAAATATAGTGATATGCCAAGAGGCAAACTGTTTAAAAAAAATAGCAATGTAATCTCTTATTTTAGAGTAGGCTCTGAAAGGTTTTTAACCAATTAAACCTTGCACATCAGATTTCAGTTGGTTGGGCATCCTTAGAAATCAGCTTTAGAGTCAAATTCATATAGTGCCTGCAAGGCTTCTTTTACAACAGCTGCCAAGGCTGACAGCCAGGCGAGTCGGCAATGTCTGTGGCTCATATGAGTTTCAGGCCAGAAAAGGATACCTTAGGAAGGAAGGGTTCGCTTGGCCTCATTTCGGGGGTACAGTCCACTGTGAAGGAAGTCTGCATGGCAGGGGCGTAATCAGCAGGTCCCATGGCCCACGCTGTCAGCAGAACAGGACGAGAAGAGCGCTGATACTCAGTTCTGCTTTTCTTCTCTAACTCACTTTGGCCCGTGCATGGCCAAAGTCACAGCCTGTGCATGGCGTCACCCAGCACTATAGAAAACCTCGCCAACACAGAAAACCCTCACAGATCCCTCCAGAAGCTATTTCCATGGGATTCTAAACACCATCAATGGGGAAATACAGAGGAACCTTTTCAACTCAAGATTTCATCATCTTGACACCCAAATATAGTACTTTAAAACCATATCCTTCCTTTCATCTTTTGGCCTCATATAGCTATTCCATAATCTCAAATGCATTTTGCACACCACCAGAAGCCCCTATAGTCTTTAGTAGTGCCAGACTCTTAATCACATCTGAGACTCAAGGCAATCTCTCTCTCTCTCTTTCTCTCTCGCTCTCTTTTTTTTTTTTTGCAATTTTTTTTTATTGAAAAGAGAAGTAAAAACACTTTATGATAAAGATAAAGATTTACATGGAACATATTTCAGATAAACACGTTAAAATTGACAATTTTCATGGAAAATTCAAGAGTAAAGTGGTAGACATGTAAAACATTGCTAAATTAATTGAACTATGGAATAGAAATAGAAATATTTTATGATAGAATTGAAGACTTAAATGGAAATATTTCTGATAAAATTATAGAAAAATGTAGAAAAACATGTTAGAATTTAAGATTATCATGAAAATTTTATATAGATATAATAATGATAGGAATAAAAGTATTCCTAAGTTGATTGAATTAGAAGCATTTTCTGATAAACTTGAAGATTTACATGGAAAATATTTCTGATAAAATTGAAGAAATATATAGAAAAACATGTTAAAATTAAAGATTATCATGGAAATTATATAGATAAGATGATAGGCATAATGATAATTCTAAGTTGATTGAAGGTGGAATTATAAGCATTTTCAGATAAAATTGAAGATTTACATGGAAAATATTTCTGGTAAGATTCAAGAAACATAGACAAACATGTTGAAATTGACTATTTCATAGAAAATTTTACATATAAAATTAGATATAAACACTCTAAATTAATTAAAGGTGGAATTAGAAACATTTGTGATAAAATCAAAGATTTACATTGAAAACATTTCTGATAAAATAGTGGAAATATATAGAAAGACATATTAAAATTGAAGATTATCATGAAAAATAATGATAAAATGGTAGACATAAAAAATTACTAAATTAATTAAAAGGGGAATTACAAAGATTTTCTGATAAAATTGAAGATTTACATGAGAAATATTTCTGTTAGTCTATGTCTTTTTATTGGGGAGTTCAGTCCATTGTTGTTAAGACATATTAAAGAATAGTGATTGTTGCTTCCTGTTATTTTTGATGTTATTTTTATGTTTGTGTGGATATCTTCTTTTGGGTTTGTTGGAAGAAGATTACTTTCTTGCTTTTTCTAGGGTGTAACTTCCCTCCTTGTGTTGGCATTTTCCATCTATTATCCTTTGTAGGGTTGGATTTGTGGACAGATATTGTGTAAATTTGGTTTTATCATGGAATATCTTGGTTTCTCCATCTATGATGATTGAGAGTTTTGCTGGGTATAGCAGCTTGGGATGGCATTTGTGTTCTTTTAGGGTCTGTATGTAGTCTGCCCGGGATCTTCTAGCTTTCATCATCTCTGGTGAGAAGTCTGTTGTAATTCTGATAGGTCTGCCTTTTTAAGTTACTTGCCCTTTTTCCCTTACTGCTTTTAATATTCTTTCTTTGTTTAGTGAATTTGGTGTTTTGATTTTTATATGTCAAGGCAATCTCTTAACTAATATAATTCCAATATACAAAGGCACAGAATACACAGTCCATTTTTGCAACCTGGAGCTCATAGTATCTATTTTGAACCAGCTGCAGTAGGAATACTCAAATTTTCTTCATCTAGTGTTTCTTTGAAATTCAGGAATCTGCATTGTGACTTACACGAACTTATTTTCACTAAATGGCTCTGTAGGGTATCTTTTCAGGGACCGCAACCCTGTCACACATTGCCTCACCTCAGCAGCTCTCACGAACTTTGGTATTCTTTCCTGACACCCTGATTTCTCTCTCTTTTATGCCTGCACAACCAATACCGAGCAGCAAGTTGCCAAGCTCAGCTGCCAGCTGTGCATGTGCCTGGCTCCCTGGAAACAGTCTGTCTGTTGACCCTGAGAAAAAACACATCTCTGGGTAGTTCCTGTGGAGCACAGAACTCCTTCAGGAAAATTCTCAGTACAGGCCATCTTCTTCCAGATAAACTTGCATTTTCACAACCTGGAGCCTACGACAAGTTAGGTCTTGCCCTCAAAACACGTTTCTTATTGTCCCAGTGTTCAGTCTAGGTTTCCCCCTAATGTCATCCATCTCTGTAGCTATTCCAGCTGCTTTTAAATCTGCCTCATCTGTAAGGTGAAGTCTGCCCATGCTCTTTTTCTTACTGCATTGTGCTTTTTCCATGTTTGATGCCACTTTTCATTCTCACTGTGGAAGAAAGCAGTCCACAGCCTGAGTGCTCCTGCCTTGGCATTTCCCTCACATAGGAATTAGTTCAGTTCCTCCATATTCTGCCTCTCTTGAGTGTTGAGAAAATAGGCAGAATAAAGCTGATTCTTGATGTCATTACCACATGAATAGACTCGCTCAGATCCCAGGAGAGTCCTCTGTGTATACGTTCCTGTCAGCACTCCTGTCTTCCAGCTCCAGCTAGAATGGCCTGCTCTTCTCTACTTACAGCCTTCATGGGTTTTTCTGCCCCATAGTTTCAAATTCTTCCACGTTCTTCCTATGCCACTGTTGCAAAGACTATGACCCACATAGTGGGGTTGATCCCAGCAGGGTACGGCTGTCACCCCAGTGTTCTCATTAGTCACTTTGCTCATTTCTAGGACAGAGTGTTTTGAAGGAAGGAGGGAAGGAAGGGAGGGAGGGAGGGAGGGAGGGAGGGAGGAAGGGAGGGAGGGAGGGAGGGAGGGAGGGAGGGAGGGAGGGAGGGAGGGTGGATGGGTGGGTTTATGTTTGTCATGGTTTGAAGTCACTTTAAGGCAGCTGGTCACATAGCATCTGCAGTCAGGAAGGAGTGAAGTGCCCCCCCCGCCCCCCAGCTTCCTTCTTCCTTTTGACTCAGTTTGTGCCCCGACCTGTGGCATGGTGCTGCCCACATGCAGGGTGGATCTTCCAGTCTGAGTAGTTCAGTCGATCTGAAACAAGCCTCACAGACCTGCCATGATTATTTAAAAGCTCATCAAATTACCAGTCAAGATTAATAATCACAGTACTATAAAATATTTATGGTAATAAAGTGCTCTTGCATGTCTGATTTAGCCAGTGTTGTACTACTGTAATGGAAGACTTGAGCTTGAGTAATGCATAAAGAACAGAAAAACGTGTGGTAGATGTTTCAAGGCTGGAGAGCCTGGGTAAAGGCTCACATGCTCTAAAGACATAAAGATAATGCACTACATTATCACATGGCAGAAGGACTGGACAGAACAGGACATGCAAGAGGGGATGGCGGCTTTACATGGATTTGCGAAGGAACAATCACGCCTCAGCAATTTGAGGAATGAAGGAATCTGGGAGATTTTTTTTCAGAGAGGAAAGAGTTTATTTCATCTTCTTTTTTTTTTTTAATTAGGTATATTCTTTATTTACACTTCAAATGTCCCCTTTCCTGGATCCCCTTCCCCTGAAAACCCAGTAAGCCATCTCCCCTTCTCCAATCAACCCACTCATGCTTCCCTGCCCTGGTATTCCTCTACACTACAGCATCAAGTCTTTTCAGGACCAAGGGCCTCTCCCCCATTTGGTGTCCAACAAGATCATCTTCTGCTGCTGATGTGTCTGGAGCCATGGGTAACTCCAAGTATACTCTTTGGTTGATGGTTTTGTCCCTGGGAGCTCTGGGAGTACTTGGTGACTCATATTGTAGTTCCTCCTGTGGTGCTGCGAACCCCTCCAGCTCCATTGGTCCTTTTTCTATCTCATCCATTGGGGACGCTGTGCTCTGTTCAATGGCTGGCTGAGACTTTCCCCCTCTGTATTTGTCATGCATGAGCTACCCATGTCTAGTAGAGCCTCCCAGGTGACAGCTGTATCCAGCTCCTGTCAGCAAGCATTTGTGGGCATTCACATAGATGTTCAGAACTGTGAGTTCATCTTGGTAAATTTTTTTCCTTTGATGAGTATGAAGTGTCCCTCCTTATCTTTTTTGATAACTTTTGGTTGAAAGCCAATTTTATTGCATATTAGAATGGCTACTCCAGCTTGTTTCCTGGGCCCACTTGCTTGGAAATTTTTTTTCCAGCCTTTTACTCAGGGTAGTGTCTGCTTTTGTCATTGAGGTGCGTTTCCTGCATGCAGCAAAGTGCTGGGTCTGTTATTCTATGTCTTTTAATTGGGGAATTAAGTCCACTGATGTTAAGAGATATTAAGGAAAAGTGATGATTGCTTCCTGTTATTTTGGTTGTTTGAGATGAAATTGTTTGTTTGGCTATCTTCTTTTGGGTTTGTTGAAAGAAGATTCCTTTCTTGCTTTTTTCTAGCGTGTAGTTTCCCTACTTGTGTTGGAGTTTTCCATCTATTATCCTTTCTAGGGCTGGATTTGTGGAAAGATATTGTGTAAATTTTATTTTGTCGTGGAATATCTTGGTTTCTCCATCTATAGTAATTGAGAGTTTTGCTGGGTATAGTAGCCTGGGCTGGCATTTGTGTTCTCTTAGGGTCTATGTGACATCTGCCCAGGATCTTCTAGCTTTCATAATCTTTGATAAGTCTATTGTAATTCTGATAGGTCTGCCTTTAGATGTTACTGGACCCTTTTCCCTTACTGCTTTTAATGTTCTTTCTTTGTTTTGTGCATTTGGTGTTTTGACTGTTATATGTGATGGGAGGAATTTTTTTTTTCTGGTCCAGTCAATTTGGAGTTCTGTAGGCTTTTATATGTTTATGTGCATTTCTTTCTTTAGGTTAGGGAAGTTTTCTTCTATAATTTTGTTGAAGATATTTACTGGCCTTTTAAGTTGGAAATCTTTACTCTCTTCTATACCTATTATCCTTAGGTTTGGTTTTCTTGTTGTGTCCTGGATTTTCTGGATGTTTTGGGTCAGGAGCTTTTAGCATTTTGCATTTTCTTTGACTGTTGTGTCAGTGTTTTCTATGGTATCTCTTGCATCTGAGATTCTCTCCTCTATCTCTTGTATTCTGTTGGTGATACTTGCATCTATGACTCCTGATCTCTTTCCTAGGTTTTCTGTCTCCAGGGTTTTCTCCCTTTGTGATTTCTTTATTGATTCTATTTTCATTTTTAGATCCTGGATGGTTTTGTTCAATTCCTTCATCTGTTTGGTTGTATTTTCCTGTAATTCTTTAAGGGATTTTGTGTTTCCTCTTTTAGGGACTTCTAGCTTTATGTGTGCTCTCCTGTATTTCTTTAAGGGAGTTATTCTTGTCCTTTTTAAAGTCCTCTATCATCTTCATGAGATGTGACTTTAAGTCAGAGACTTGCTTTTCTGGTGTGTTGGAGTACCCAGGGCTCACTGTGGTGGGAGAACTGGGTTCTGATGATGCCAAGTAGCCTTGGTTTCTTTTGCTTATGTTCTTGCCTCTTGCCATCTGGTTATCTCTGGTGTTTGCTGGTCTTTCTGTCTCTGATTGTGTCTTGTCCCTCCTGCAAGCCAGTGTGTCCATACTTCTGGGAGACCAGTTCTTTCTAGGCGGGATTTGGGTGTGGAGAACTGTGGCACAGGGTCAGCTCCCAGTGCCTACAGAAACTGGAAGGATCCTGTCCCGTGCTGTTCCTTGGTTCCTGTGTCCTGGTGGCTGTGAGTGAGTCTCTCTTGGCCAGGAATTTGACCAGAAGTGGTGGGCTTACCTGTGCTCACAGGTGTGCCAGCACTCCTGAAGACCATCTCTCTCCTGGTGGTATTTGAGTATGGAGCGCTGTGGCACAGGATCAGCTCCCAGGCTGCTCCTCGGTTCTTGTGTCCTGAGGTCTCCAGGTCGTCCCTCAGAGCAGAAGTAGTGGTCTTCCCTGTGCTCATAGGTGTGCCAGCACTCCTGGGAGACCAGCCCTCTCTCAGCAGTTTTTGGGTACAGAGTGCTATGGCACAGGATCAGCTCCAGGCGCAGACCCTGGTAGATCTTTATGAAGAAGACTGCACATCTAATAATTCAACACCCACTGTGTCCAGAACCTTCCTAGGTACCAGCCATTAACAGAAGAAAATCATGGAAATAATTCTGAATTCATGAGACTATTTTTGTAGCAAACTAAGTGATTTCTCTATTTTTGCTTTTATTAAGTGTATTTTCATAGACTATTATTAATTTCAGATGTTATTATCAAATTCTGATTGTGCTACTAATGCACGTCTTTGAGTGAAGTCACATGTGTATAGAAAGTGGCCACTGACATTAAACCAGGTGGCATTCCCTGCTGCTTTTCTGACACCACAATGCGCTCAGGTCTTGGCTGCTCACAAGCTTCAGTGCTCTAAGTCACTCTCGTGACGTTTTCACAGCTCTGTAACAGAGCACTTAAATGATGATATTTACCATAGAGAACAGATTGTTTTGATGAGAAAAAACATTTTCAATAGAATTCCTTAAGATAAAAACATTTAAATCACAGGAATCCTTTTTCCAAATGTCTAAGTTAAAAGAATCTTCATATGCTAATTTTAAATTTTCCTTTTAAAATAGGATAAGACATTTCTATTATAATTTACTAACTTCTGTTTTTTATATTCATGCTAATTTCTAGAAATGCATTTTAAGTTGTTTATCCTAAGGTATACAAAATGGCAAGATAATTACATTTAAACAAATTAACCAATAAACAAATTCTCCTTCGCCTTCACAGGTGACTTTCTGTGGTTCCTAAAAGTACATTATACCTACACATAGCAGTTTTCCAATATAAGATACATTATCATTAACTTGGTAATCCTTCCCAAGTGCTTCTGATGGAAAAATTAGTATAAAGTTAGACTTGGTTTTAAAAAGGAAACTGCTTTTGACATTCGATAAAATAAAATATCCCTTTGTCTTGCTTTCTGCATTTTTAATTGATATATTGTTAATATCACACATTATTTCCTAGGCTGTTATAAGAATTATAGATAATGTGAATAAAATATCTTCATAAATAATAAGTACAATAGGTAGTCTACAATTAGTAGCAGTTCATGGACACACGTGTCTTAAGTGCCAAGTCCTTTATAACAATGGCCTTCTTAGAGTTTCTTCTCTTGTGAAATTCCTATCCTTAGTCACTTGACAGCACTGTGGCCACAGTAGTAGGTATTCATTTTCATTCTAAATGGGGTCCTGACTGCTGACTTTAGCATATCATTTGAAGAGCAATATACATCTTGTATCATGAATAAATCTCTTCTCTGTAACTTTGTAAGATGGTGTTGGTTTTATTGGCAGCTATATTAAAAAATGACTCTGAATAGACTTGTCTTATCCCATTCTGAGTTATTTTAATTAGACACAGACCCAACTGTGGAAAGAATGCAACTTTTCTAGTTTTCATCAAGACTTGCCAATGAAAGACTTTCTTTTTATTTAGTTTTCAGAATATTAAATGGAATTGTGATCTTTTGAATTATTAGAATGCATCTTTATTTAACACAAGCAAATAGTGTGGATGCTATAGAGAAGAATTTAAATATGTGTGTCCCATTACTTTGCTTGTCTTTGGAATAGTCTGTGAATCTATAATCTACCCCCAACAAATAGTAATTTGTGTGCTGGTCTGCTAATTAGTATGGCTATTTTCTGTTTTGTTGATGAGGCTTAAATAAATGTCAAGGGTACAGCCATGAAGAGCTCCCAATTAGGCTTCACATTTGTAAAATCCAGCCCTTCCCCTTTTGTGTGGAGATGACAGTTCTAACAGCCGCCCTAGCCTAACAGGACTCCAGGGAAAGGATCCTTCTCTGATTTTATTGAAAATAGGGCCGCTTAGTCCAGCGAGAATACTGCTATCGGTCATGGTGCAGAGCAGTTTTAATCCGATGTACTTACCTTTTGTCAATTTTTTATTAGTGGAATACTGAAGAGTTAGTGAGCAATATTAGACCAGGAAATCTAATTCTGTCATATGAAATTGTCTAAAATGTAATAGAAAATTTTAAGAATAAGAGAAAAATCCCTTTCAATAATAAATTTATAAACCTGAAGTAGGATCTGCTTTAAAGGAGAAAAACAGTTTTTGGCTTAGCACAGCACTCTCTCTCTGTTTCTGTCTCTGTCTGTCTGTCTGTCTGTCTCTGTTTCTGTTTCTGTCTATCTCTGTGTCTCTCTGCATCTCTGTCTCTCTCTCTCTCTGCCTCTTTCTCTCTGTGTCTCTGTCTCTCTCTCTCTCTCTCTCTCTCTCTCTCTCTCTCTCTCTCTCACACACACACACACACACACACACACAGTCGGCTAACAACTATCCTAGTGAACACGCAGGAGAGCTGCGCTGTAGCGTGAGTCAACCTGAACAGATGGACGACCCTAAGCAAGGCATTTCCCTGTGACAAAATCTTGTGGACGAGGCCCGAGCAAGCTTTCTGTCACTGAGCCTGATTAAAGCCCTGCACACATCCCGCTTTAACTGCTTCCTGCCTAAGGCAGCCGCCAGTCCCCGGAGCGTCTCCCTGCCTGCTGTCTACATAGCTTATATAAATCTTTGCAGGAAAGGCTGGCCTTTCCTTTGCGGTCAACAGTGTCCTTAACAATAAATATTCACTAGGAATGGAGTTGGGACTCTATACAGTGCTCACGAATGGAGCAGGTTTAAGAGCCTTGTCACTATCACATGCTGTGATACTAGTGGCCATGCTTGTATGCATAGTAGTGCTTTGAAATGAGAAGAGTTCTTGCTTCAGTAAGTGATGGAGAAACTTTCATCATAAGATATAAGTTTATAACTGATAGTGCGCTTTTATCTTTAAAAAATGTGCTCAAAAGGTAGGCGCATGTATATATACATATATGTATATATGTATACATTGCTCACAGAGAATTGTAAACAAACATTTCATAGCCACAGTAGGGTGTGTGGGGATATCAACAAAATCCCACCATATTATCATCTTCAATGAACATGATAATCAGATAGTTTATGGTTTATAGACTGTTTTAAATACTACAGATGTGTATAATGTATACTTACAAATGTAAGTAATTTAAGCAAAATTTAAAATATAAAACTTAGATACTATTAAATTGTGTAGCTTATAAAAAAAAGCAAGAAACTCATAGGAAGTTGTGTGTAGTTTATGATAACATATTAATGCCAAAGATTTGTTTATAAGAGTTAGTGGACTCTGAAGTAAAATATAACTGTAATAAATGGTAGCTTCTTGCTGAGACATAGGAAGTGTAAAAGGTTGGTATAGTTGCCACTTGTAGTGACACACATCAGGAACATCACAAGCATGATTCTGAAGGAAGTAGCCACTTACTTCTTCACAAGGAAAAAGTAATTATCAATAACAAATTAATAAAAATAATTCTGTTGGCATGGATTAGAGGATATGGCAAGTAAATATTAAGAATACTTGGTTTTGTAAAATAAGTTTTACCTAAGACATACAATTATTTTTATAGTTCGAAATTATATCATTCCCTCCAAGCCTTTCTACGTACCTGTACCTATTTTCCCTCAGATTTGGTGTCTGTTTTCACTAATTGTTCATACATATATATGTATATACATGTTCTGAATACAGTCTCCTCAGCCCGTACATTATTAGCTACACGTATGCTTTCAGGGCTGACCACTTGGTGTCCATTCCCAGCTGGCACTTTTCCGTGGAGAAGCCTGTTTCTCCCTCAGCATTGACAGTGGCCTGCTGTTCTTTGTGTGCTTTCTCCTGTCCGCATTCGACATGTCTGTTGCCCTTGTTCAGCTCCTGGCTAGGTAGTTGTAGCTTCTGATATCACTAGGAGACAGGGGACTCCCTGAACCTCTGGCTCTGCCCTCTCTTCCACAGTGTAACCCTGAGTCTTAGGTGCTGGAGTTGTTTTGTAGACGTATCCCATTGGAACTGGGCTGCACAATGCTCCATTTTGATTTGTTGTGGTTTTCTGTAGTGTTTCATCTGTGGCAAAGAGGAAGTTTCCTTGATGAGGGGTGAGGACTATACATATCTTTGGTGAAGGACAAATATTTAGAATGTAGTTAGAGTTTATGCTGGTTTAGTAAGGTCATTGTAGGCTCTCCTTCAAGACTGATGACTTCACTGGCACTGGGTCAATGGCTAGTCCCAGTACCAGGAATGGGTTCCTTCCTTCTGAACAGAACTTATGAAGACAAATAACTCCAAGAAACATGATAAGCAACCAGTTCTGATTTTATGTTTGTTTTGGCTCCATATTTAAGGCACTGTTAAGGTAAATTGCTAGTTGCAGTGATAGGGAAATGTTTTAAGACACTTTAAAGGATAAAACTTTTTGAAATACATTAAGTGAACATGACCATATAAAGTATTGTCTAAATAAAAACACATTATAACAATGTGCATTCCAGGGTCTCTTCACATGGATTTAACCTAATTTATTTTAATCTCAGTAACTTATACAGTTCATTTTCTGGTAAAAATATACAAGTAACATATTGTTAATTAGAAATAAGTTATTTTCTCCGATGGAACACTATTTCTTTCAAACATTTCATATTTGGTTATAGTTAATTATTTCAGAAAGAAAATGGGTTCTGGATTACAAGCATGCCCCCTAGTGGACGTTGTGTGAATCTTCCCTGAGAAGGTAATTTGTAGTGCCAGGCACAGAGTATTCAAGCTGTGTTCAGTAACTGGGATTTAACTTAATTTAACTCTGCAGAATAATACTCTGTATATTACAAAGTATAATGTAAAATGGTCATATTTATGTAAATATATATAATTTTTTAAAAATTTAAAGTTTAGCATTTTAATGTTACTCTTCAAATTTATTTGCTACAAATAACTATTATAAAATCCTGAAACAAACATAAAATGTGCTCAGTTTTTTCATTTAGTAAGTCTAGTTAATGAATGTTGCCATTTTAGACTTAATAAAAACATGGACACATATTTTTCCTCTGCTTTGTGTCCTTTAACTTTTTAAGGATTTTTTTTCCTCCTATTCAATCTTTCAAGGTTCCAATCAAATTAACAACAATTCTCTATTGCAAAAATACCTAATTTCTGTACATGAGTTTTTATTTTCTCTCAAGAATCTTAGGATAGGGAAATGATGCTTTGACTTTGTGGTCCCTCTCCTTCCACCGCCCATGGCTCTGCTTTGGAGTCTGTCAGAGATCAGTGTGGCATTGATGAGGACAGCCATCAGTTCACAGTAGACTAGTGTGGTATTGATGGGGGGATGGCCATTAGCTCACAGTAGACCAGTGCGGTATTGATGGGGGACGGCCGTTAGCTCACAGCAGCTATTCCCACTATAAATGCAGGATCTTCAACTAGATTGCAAAGGATCACTAATTTATTCTTCTTCACTGAGGTATTTGATGCTTAATCATATTGTTTTTGTGTTGACTAGTAATTTCTTACTGAAAAGCTAGCTGTAAAACCATTGGTCAAATTTGTGTTTTCAAATGTTAAAGACCTAAAGGGGAGTGGGATTTAAAACACAGTTGGTATCAACTGCATATGAACAGCCCTTAAAAGCTGGCTTCCTAATATCCAGCTTGAAGCCGTGTTTGTTGCATGTGCCCATGTGGGTAAGTGAGTCTGAGACTTCTGGTGCTGGCTGTCATGCTTTAGACACAGCCTCCTGGAATATTGCCATCACCAGCTTCTCATGAGAACGACCCTTAAAGTACTGTTTCTGGGATGAGTATTTTGCCAAACCAGGGGTCCGTTCTGATTTCCTGTACGCTATCTGTCAATTCTAACACTGAATGTGTTTAAGTTTTAAAAGAAAACTAGAATAGATTAAAACCAAATTAAAAGGAGACTCTGTTAATGCACTGGTGCTGTGATTTGGACAGAGTGGATGTATCAGGAAGGAGAGTCCCATATGACCATCAGGGTAAGCTACTTCCTGGCTTTGGAGGCCATGTGTCTCCTCGGAACCTCTAGAACTGTTAGTCCTGCTAATTTAGCTTTGGCGATGATCACTTGCTTCCTTTTAAGTTCTTAAGGACCACGATTTACAAATACAGGAAGACCTCTGTATTCATTCGCTGCCCCTCACCTTGTCACTTAATAGGAGGGCACAGGAATGTCTTGAGTCTTTACAGCGTGACGAGCACAGACAGTGCCGGCTCCGCCCTAAGGATGGCTTGTGAAATAAACGTCTTTCCTAACCTAAGCCTGATGAGCTGTAAAATGATGGCATGAGCTGAAAGTTAGAGTTTGTTACACACACTGCTTCCGGAGTTCACTACAGTCAGTTTCATATTAAGGTAATATTTTCCCATTTTATTTACAGTAACAATCCACTACATACGGGGGTGGGAGCAGAGAGGTGGAGTGAGAGAAGTAGGTAGGTGGGGAGAGAGGTGGGGAAGGGAGGGAGAGAAAGGGAGGGATGGAGGGAGGGAAGAAGGGAAGAAAGGAGAGCGGGGGGGGGGGGGGGGGAAGCCAGGCAGAGGGTCTCCTCTGTGGAAACGGTACGCTGGCATGTTGCTGGCAGGCCGCAGCTTCTGTGCTCCTATCTTCTTGTTAATGTTCTTCTTTGCACTTATTTTGCTTTCTTTTCTTTTTGTTTTACTCAATTATGGTCATTTCTTTTGACCTGTTTCAAAATGCAGTGTTTCTTTGTTGACTCTTCTGATGAGGTCACTGGAACTATTTTTCTTCTATTATATCATGATGCTTTGTTTTGTTTTCTGAGTTCCACTTGGCTCTTTTTTTTAAATTTCCATTTTTGCTATCATTCATTTCCTCGTGCGTTGTTTATCTATTCATTAATGTCTCATAAATCGTAATTGAATTCTGAACTTAATATGTTGAGTGTATTAATATTTGCATCTATAAATGAACACGCTTTTTCTTTTATAATGGTATTATGGTATGTGTGTCTGGAATTGAATTTAGTATTGATAAGCATATCAATGAGATGCTATGATCTTGTGTTTTTGTAGAATACTTCTGGAGAAAGTTCTAGATTCTCTCAGTTTTCTTGATTCATCCTAAGCTTTCCCTGAGCACATGGGGCCAGGGCTGACCATGGTCCAGGCTCGTGGCTTTTCTGTGTCTTCAGTCTTAGGCAAGCCGTGTCCCTTTACCTCCACTGTTGGATTTATGGCCACTCTGTCAGTTCATCCCTGTCCTCGAGGCAGATACCTCAAAGAAACAATTTAAAGGAAAGAGCTACTTTAGCGTGTGGCCTCGGAGATCCGTTCACCCTCACACCCATTGCTTCGTGAGCATACAAGGCAGAGTACCATGACAACTGAGTCTGGAAGAGATGCTCACCTCCTGGCCATCCTAGAGCTAAGAGAAAGGAAGAGGCCAAAGATAAGCTCGTCTTCCTGGAGCACTCCTGGTGACTTCCTTCCTCCCACCAAGCCTCACCAACTGAAATTCCCGACATCACCCCCACCTCTCTCCAAAAACAGCAGCGGTGTGGTCAGGTCATTATCACTTAGCCTATAGAGGACATTCCGCTTCAAATTTTGGTGTACAAGCGTCTTTATATCACTGCCATCCTTGGAGGGGGCTTTCCTGGGCCCTCCCCAGTGGAGTAGACTTGGTGTCGCTAGGGCTTGGTGTCCTTCACACCTGTAGAGAATTTGCTTCTTCACTTTCCCTAACAGTCATGGGAAGGCTCTAGTTTTCTATGAAATAAAGACGTAGAAAAGTGTGTTGAGTGTGTCTGTCTGGCAGTCACTGTCTCCTGAACCACCAGAGGCACTTGACTTTCTAGTCTGTCTCACATGCCCTTCCTTCCTTTAGCAAATAAAGTTCCCGGCATGTATTTGGGGAAAGAGCTAGAGGCTGCAAACACTCCCCCTTTTGCATGGAGATTCCTGGCTACCTTTGTTTAACAGTGCTTTAAACTTTCAGGAAGCTTATCTCCTTGTTTCCAAGGCCTTCTGATAGATGAGATTCAGTTTCCTTGATTACTGTGAATCAGGATTCAAAAGTAATTATGATATACTTTTTAGGTTATCTAGACTTGGTTATTGTTAAGATGGGAGGGACATTCTCCAGTTTTCTGCATCTAAATAGAAGTAGGAACTAAAATGTAAGATTCTCAGTCAAGCCTGGAAGATCTGAGTGCTCTTAGTAGAGTGCTGCTGACACAGGAAGCGCACAGGCAGTCGTGTTTTGCCTGCATGTATGTATGTATGT
This sequence comes from Apodemus sylvaticus, assembly GCF_947179515.1. Taxonomy (NCBI): domain Eukaryota; kingdom Metazoa; phylum Chordata; class Mammalia; order Rodentia; family Muridae; genus Apodemus; species Apodemus sylvaticus. Next base: position 45,755,789 of record NC_067483.1, read on the forward strand.
ATGTATGTATGTATGTATGTATGTATATGAATCACCTGTCCACCTGGGCCTGAGGAGGTCAGAAGAAGGCTTCAGGTCTCCTGGGAGTAGAGTTTAAGTGTTGGTGACTGTGCTGGGACAGAGCCCAGGCCCTCCTCAAGAGCAGCATTATAGGTCGTAGGTAAAAGGAGGCAACAAGGCACAAAGGGCTGACAAGGAGTGTGAGATCACTGTAGGCAGCAGCTGGAGAACTTGGGTACGGTCAGTCTGACTGAGCCATTGTACGCCTTCTCAGGACTGGCCTTGTCAGGCTGCCATAGACCTTAGCTTTTTACCCAGTGACAGCAGGAATCGTTAGCTCCATCCACTTGATCTCACAGATCATGAGACTTGTCAGTCCTCCCAGCCCCCTCAGTGCACCAACAGGAGGCTGTTCCGTTGTCAGGTCTCAGCGCTAGTCCCCTGCCTCACTGTGTCCTGCCTTCCAGAGCATTAGCACTTCCATCTCGCTAGTACAGTCCCTGCTTTAGTCAGGTTGAGACTTGATTTTGTAGGCAGCCTTTCTCTCAGTGTCTCTGGACCCCTCAGGACACTGACACAGCATGGTGATAATAGAAACGGTGTGGCAGTGGGTCTACACACCTGGGACAGAGTCCTAGCTCTGTCCCTTCCGGAGTCTTACCCAAGTCATGGCTTGCCAACCTTTGCCCTGTCATACACAACATGGGACAGTGTGCAGCACAGTCTGTGGTAAAGCAAGCTTGCCAAGGAAACATCTAATACTGAAGCAGACCTTCCATAAGTCTGACTGTGCTTCAGTTACTACCTGCAAACATAAAGATGGTATTCCAAATAATAAAACCACTGTGCATGTTCAGGGCACTGCCGTTTTATGCTATGATATTTTCATATTCCACATATGGATTTTGTGCATAACATCAGGTATTTGCTATAGACTTTGGATCAGCAAAAAGTCTTTCTGGATTTAGATCGCCTCAACTCCTAGATGGGAGAGTATCAAAATGTGTTCTTACTTTTACAGTCTGGAGAGATAGCTCAGTGGTTTTGAACAGGTGCCTGTTCTGTTCCCAGCGCATAATGCAGTTAACAACGCTCAAAATCTAGTTCCAGGAAATCTGAAACTCTCTTCTGACCTTCTCAGGCTCCAGGCATACATGCAGGCAGTAACACACACACACACACACACACACACACACACACACCTGTAATCCTACCCCTGTGGAGGCAGAGACAGGACTGTGAAGCCAAGGCCAGTATGAACTTCATAGTGAGTCTGTCTTAGAAATGTTACATATATTATCAGAATCTCAATTCTGTGAAGGCCAAACAAGTTGTTTTCTGTTTCATCTGCTTAGCTCAGTCCTGTTTCTCCGCCCTTGCGCTAAGCTCCACTTTGCCATCTAGTGATCACAATGGTAACTGCATGCTTTCCGTGTTCCTTGGCTTTGGCCATTTTACAGTCTGATATGCTTCCCAGAAGGCATTGCAGGGAAGATAGCATTTATCTTGCTATTGCAACTAGCCTGAATTTGCTTCTTGAGTCCTCAAACACTCAGTTGTGTGGTTCTGTGACTTAGTCCTTTTCTGTAAGATTGTGTGTGTGTGTGTGTGTGTGTGTGTGTGTGTTTTGCTTTAAACAGCTCTTGCCTGCATCAGTCTTCTTTATTTCTTCAGTGTCTACACAGGGTCAGCTCCAAGAAGAGAAAGAACCACTAACAGTTTTCATTCCAAACTTATAGACACTCTTTTTCAATATTGTAACATTTCTTCACCATCCAAGTGAGTAACCCTTGACCTTGTGTATTTTCACATACACTAAATGTGCACTTTACATTTTCATGGAAGCTGACTTGTATTTTATAATTCTACATGTTCAGAATTTAGATTGAGATTTGTTATGATGTTCTAAGTCTCATTTTTAAATTTCTTTCTATAAGTGATAGAAGCTTTGCCTGCCTTATATTCTTTTTAAATATTTCTTTTCAATTTTTAATCATGTGTCTGTGTGTATTAGTTTGTGTGAGGGTATGTAAATGAAATCAGAGTACCAGTAGCCGCTAGAATTACAGGTAGTTGTGAGAAACCCAATATTGGTACTGGGAAATGAACTCAAGTCCTCTCCAAAAACAATACACGCTCTTAACAGAAGCCATCCAGCCCCTATTTTATACTCCCAAGGTGTGTCTTTCCTGTGTAATGCCTGGATCCTAGAAGAGGTGGTAATTGCCCACCTGTACGTAATGCTGAAGTGACTAGTGTTTATTTCCTGTCTGCAGTAGGTTTATTCGTCATGTTGAGGAAATATTTGTTGTTATTGTGTTTGTACCATGGAAGCAGTGAAATGCACAATAGTTGATGTTCACTGTGTTTGTGGAATGAAGTGCTAAGAACTAAAAGAAAACAGATGCACTCATTCCTTGAAGATCCAACTTTTAGTAAGCTCCCAGCAGACAGCCGAGCCCATGGCCTTGTGTTGCTCCATGTTATCTAGGACTGTGAATCTGGCATTGGTTCTTCCCTGCCACCCTCCCCCTCATCCCTGGCTACGTCTGTGGTGCCTCTATGTAATGCCAGGTTACATAGGTCCAGCTGTCCTTTTAATAAGTGTGTGCCACCTAGTGATCGAAAGAGTAACTGCAAATCGTAATGGCCCAGAAAGCCGCCTGAGCACTTGATAACCAACCAGGCTGTGGTGAACTTTCTGGTGTTTCCCCATTGTCCCAATGGAGGGACATTGTGTGTGTGTGTTTACATCTCACCTTCTACTTAGCACCTGTGACCTTTCAGAGCCCAGGGAATAGAGTTCCTCTGGGCTCCTAGATTGGTAGGTCAGCAGGGATAGCTTTGTAGGAGCTAATTTGAGCCACACCTTTTGTGATTGCTGACATGATTATCAGACTCTGTTTAGTTTTTGTTTACTAGACTGACATCCATAAGGACACAGACCCCAGGTTTTGCTAATTCGTGTGCCTCTGCATATAGCCTAATGCTGGGCACAAAAAGATGGCCCTTCAGTCTTCATTGAGGTAATGAATGGACATCTGCCCTCTGTGCCTCAGGAACACTGAAGAGGCTGGTGTCAGTTGCTTAAATACTCAAGAAAACTGTGGTGGATGATTTTATGTCAGCTTGACACAAACTAAAGTCATCATGGAGGACGGAGCCTGAAGTAAGAAAATGTATTCATACTATTAGGCTGTAGGCAAGCTTGTAGGGCATTTTCATAATTAGGACTGGTGGGGCCATCACCAGGCTGGTGGTCCTGGTTCTGTTAAAAGCAGACTGAGCATTCCATGAGGAGCAAGCAGGACCCACCACGGCTTCTGCCTCAGTCTCTGCCTCCAACATCCTGCCCCACTTGAAGCCCTGTCCTGACGTCCTTTATGATGAACAGTGGTGGAAGTGCCAGCCAGACAACCCTTCCTGCTGACTTGCTTGGTCACCGTGCTTCCTCACAGCACTAAGCACCCTAAGGCAAGAGTCCTCCTGCTATAGGCAAGAGTCCTCCTGCTATAGACACAAATTTTTGTTCAGGAAATACCAGCTGCATGCTTTCGAGAAAGGATAAGCCTATATTAAAGAGTAAAATCATGTACATATTTCGTTTAGCTTATTAAGTGTTCTATTTTGCTTTCAGTTGCTGTGATAAACCAAAAGCAACTTGGGGAGCAAATGGTTTATTTCCACTTAGAGGTAACAGTCTATCCTAGGGGAAGCCAAGGCAGGGGCTCAGGGAGAAGCCTGAGGCGGAGTCTTAGAGGAAGGCTGCTTACTGACTGCTTCCTAGGCATGCACCAGGGCAGCATTGGGCAGAGCCTCCTGCATCAGTTAACAATTAAGAAATTACCCCTTACTCGTGCCCGCAGGCTAATGTGAAGAAGGCAGTTCTTCTGTTCCTTCTTCCCACATGTGTCAGGTTGACAGTCAAGGTTAGCCATCACATGAAGAAATGAAGGCACCAATGAGACAGGACAACAAACAGTCCAGGGGACAGCACATAGACAGCGAGAAGCACGGGCGGCCCACAGTGCAGGTGCTAGCAATAGCTCCTGTGTTTTCCCTGGACATAGGTTAACATCTACAATAAAGGGAAAGTGGTCATTAGTTGGTTTTATATGTTTCTAAAATTCTTTTATGAATATCTTTTGTAAAGTACACTGGTTAGTAGTGGCTCTATGAAAATTGATAGAGGCCTGTGTAGGTAGGAAGTGTGAAGTAACACTCAGATTTTCTGATGAAGTTCTTTTCATGACTTAAGTATTATATAGATTGTGGAAAGAACGGTTTGGGTGAAGACTTGCGAGCTCCCATTAGGCAGGCAGCTACAGGATGAGAGCATCTTGGAGCAACCAGGATCTGCAGCACAGCAGATGATGCACTGCCTCTGCTGCTGCTGTCCCTGTTCTTCGTGTTGTATGTGACCTGGACAAATCATCCAGCGCCTCTGGACATATCTTCCATTTATTGTAGAGTTCATCAGGCTCTGAAGTGGTGAATGGAAAGAACCTGACCTTGTGTCTGTGAGAGGGCTTTGCAAGAACTTAGCAAATACATTGTTATGTGCTTACTGCTTAATAGTCTTGTCTTTTTAAATAGTGATGATATTAACAAATAGCAACCAAGTTAACCAAATTTTAGTTTCCTTGTAGTTTGCTTATTTTGTTTTAAATTGTAATTGCTTTATTAGAAAGTTGCACATGGCAACTATACAAAGCACATGTAGAGTTCAATGCACTGATAGTACAGTATCGTATTAACTTGTTTTTTTTTGTTGTTGTTGTTTTTGTTGTTGTTTTAGGAAAGAGTAAGATTAATTTTCCCTCCAAGAACTAATGTTGTGGCTGGTAGTTTTGTTCCCAGATAATTCTGAGAACTTTTGTCCAACTGAGGAAGCTTCGGTTTATGTGGCAAACTGGCATGGACTTAGCCCCTCAGAGCTTCCTCATCATCAGACTCACCGGGACTGTTGCACATTTCAGTCACAGGTGCCTGTTCTGTGTGTGTGTCCCTCGATGCTTCACCTGAGGAGCATTGGTACCAAGGAGTGAGGGGGGGCAGTTCTCGAGACCCTGGAGACTTACTTACTCTGTAGTGCAACAAATGGAGACATCTGTGGGCTAGGAGACAGGCAGTTCCTCCTTTACAGGATGGGCCGAGGCCAAATTCAAGGTTAAAGTTCCCCACCTAGAAGGATGGTTCATAATTTTGAGCACTGTATCTACAAGTTTTCACCTCTGAATGTCATTATCCACTTGAAAATCCAAAGTTCTTTTTCTGAGGTTACATCAGAGAAGACATGGCCCTGCTTCAATGGATAAAAGGCAGATGATTTAAAAGTTGTAAAACCTGATACTTAAAACATTGACGTGTGTGTAATAATAAAGAAAACATCTTAGGAATTTTCAGATACTCTTTATATAGTTTTAGGTATGTCAGTGATGCGCTCAAAGCCGGTCACCTGTACTGGATTACTTTCAAGGAAAAACCTAACAGGGAATCTTTTAACCTATGACGTTCTTAAGTTGTCTTGAAGATAAGAGCTTTTTGAGTCAAAAGCTTCTTTTTTTTTCTTTTCTTTTTTTTTTCTTTTTTTTTGTTTGGTTTTTTTTTATTTGATATATTTTTTATTTACATTTCAAATGATTTCCCCTTTACTAGACCCCCACTCCCCGAAAGTCCTATCAGCCCCCTTCCCTCCCCCTGTTTTCCCACCCGACCCTTCCCACTTCCCTGTTCTGGTTTTGCCCTATACTGCTTCACTGAGTCTTTCCAGAACAAGGGGCCACTCCTCCGTTCTTCTTGTACCTCATTTGATGTGTGGATTATGTTTTTGGTATTCCAGTTTTCTAGGTTAATATCCACTTATTAGTGAGTGCATACCATGATTCATTTTTTGAGTCTGGGTTACCTCACTTAGTATGATGTTCTCCAGCTCCATCCATTTGTCTAAGACTTTCATGAATTCATTGTTTCTAATGGCTGAATAGTACTCCACTGTGTAGATATACCACATTTTTTGCATCCACTCTTCTGTTGAGGGATACCTGTGTTCTTTCCAGCTTCTGGCTATTATAAATAGGGATGCTATGAAAATAGTGGAACATGTATCCTTATTGCATGCTGGGGAATCTTCTGGGTATATGCCCAGGAGTGGTATAGCAGGATCTTCTGGAAGTGAGGTGCCCAGTTTTCGGTGGAACCGCCAGACTGATTTCCAGAGTGTCTTAAGTTGTTCTTAAGTAGCTTGAAGATAAGAGCTTTTTGAGTCAAAATTTAAAATAGGGTATTTTGAACACTAATAATAGCTTGTGGTTTGAAATGTACTAAATATGTACAAACCATGACAATATTGAAAATAAGCTCATATTGTCATCAGTTTAGACACTACTGGTGCAATGGCACATTTTTGGGAATAAAAAAGCACATCAACAACTTTTGTGCCTTTTTAGTCTGTATTGTATTTTAATATGGTGCTAAATAATGATGGTTTTTGTTTATAAAATTCTAACAAACATAAAAGGAATACTCTATAAAATAATAATGCTAATGAAAAATGGACCTGCCAGTGGTTATGACAGGTGAATGGAATCATCACGTGAAAAATTGAGGTAAGTTGAAATGAATGTCTAAGCAAGCCACACCCAAATCCATGTTAGCAAATTGAACATCACATGCCTTCCAATGTGCAGTGTCAAAATGCACATCATCACCATGGCTTATGCTTGCCCGAACCAAACATGAGTCAACATAAACTGACACGTCTCAGGAAATGAGGGTGGAATACCATGTTAAGTCACGGCTGGCACGAAGGAAAGGGGAGACTGAAGAGTGTTCCAGGGGACTGGAGACATGGCAGCCACAGACAGCACTGACTCACAAATAAAATGTGTGGTGATAGTCTATGTGGTTCAAAAGATTAAAGGTAATTGTTAATTTGTAGATGCCACACTTTTTAAATTGTGTTTAAAAGAGATCTTGGAGCTAGAAAG